>NW_028274969.1:0-292884 GCF_037043125.1 Eumetopias jubatus
AAACCCTGGAAAGCCGTACGCCTACGTATGAGCGGCATTCTGGCGCGAACGTGTGAAGGCATAAAGAATGTGTCCTGGGACGGTGCTTGACAAACCCCTTGTGAAGAAGTCTTCCCTCAGCTATCATATGGTTTCAGGAAGATAAAAGTGTTTTCCGCCGTGGGCGCGAAGGCACGAGGGACGTGCCCTAGAGTGAGCTGTCCGTTTCGAATGTGCCGCCCGTCGTTCCACGAAGAAGGGTGAGTATGGAAATGTATGATGTGAGGAAGCATAGGGAAGATTGCCTACGGGTGTTTAACTCTAAGGACAAATCTAGAGGGTTGCCGTCCGTCGACGACCAGCTCTTTCCCTACGGATGGAAGCGCCGTGTTAAAGCTTAGGGCGAGAGAAAAGAGACGGAATGCGAGATACACCACAGTGGGGAACACGTTGTGTGGAGGGCTTCTCTCCACCAAAGTCTTGGGTCACGAATTTGGAAGGGCCTTCAAATGTACGTGAGCTAGCGTCAGCAGAGCCTTCCACTGAACTCAGAGAAACGAGGCCGCGTCAAACATGATTTCGTGCTAACCCCTTGGTTCGCGAAGCGCGAAGCCTTTTGAGATATGTGTGTGAGGGTCTTGCACTCACCTCTCAAGAAACAAAACGGTAGAGCAATAGTCTTCCCACTACCATCTACAGGGAAGAAGACGGAGGAAATGTCCCACGTTAAAAGTGAAGGCGCAAGTTACTGTGCCATAGAGCCCTGCTTGGGAAAGAACTTGTGTCGAAAGCTTCTCCCAACTCAGATCTTGTTTCGGGAAGATAGAAGCGCTGTCGGTACTTTGTGTGAAAACACAAGGAAAATGCCACACGCTGAATTGTGAAGAGAAATGTGGGTCGAACGTGACCACCAACACACTCGTTGTCCCCTAGAGAGGTGTGTGTCTGGAAGTGGGAGGAAGCGTAACGGACGTGCTATACACTTAACTCCAAGAAACAACGCTGTGGAGGTGCGGTCCTTCGACTGCCCTTCTTCTTTGCTAAGGAACGAAGCGGCTTGAAGCCAAGTGTGAAAGGAAACGGAGGGCAAGGAAGGGTGATATGCCTCACTCGCGGCACAACTTCTGATGGAGGGCTTTTCTCAACGAACACCATGTGTCACGAAGATAGAAGGGTTTGCGAAAGTATGTGACTTCGCCAAAGGAAAGGCATACACGAATCTCGGCGAACCACGTCTGTGTCGATCGCGACTTCGAGCTTCCATCTGGGTTCCCGAGGAACCCATAGTCACATAATGTATGTGTTGTATCCTACTGCAGAAACACCACTGCAGAGAAACCGTGCGTCTACTATCACCTTCCCTGAAACTGGTAGACTTTTGCAATGGAAGTGGGAAATCGCAAGGAATGTGCCCCGTGCCTGTGCCACGGAAGTAACTAGTGTCAATGTCTGTCGCGATTGGAATCCTGTTCCGTGAGAAGCGTTTCCAAGAGTATGAGAGAGAGCAGATGGAAAAGGTCATGGTTTGAAGCGTGAGAAGGAGACCCGTCAGGAAAGCCATACACGTAAGTCGGGGAAGCACTTTCGCGTGACATGGTGAAGGCATCTAGAATGTGCCCTGTGACGGTGCTCGAGAAACCACTTGTGAAGAAGGCTTCCCTCAACTGCCGTATCGTTTCCGTAGGAGGAAACTGTTTTCCGTAGTGGGTGTGAAGGCATAAGGGACGTAGACGAGACTTCGCTCTCCGCTTCGAAGGTGCCTGCCGTCGTTACACGAAGAAGGATGTGTATGGAAATGGATGACTGCGGAAGCATAAGGAAGATGGCATGCGTTTGTTTAACTCTAAGAACAAGTCTCGAGGGTTCCCGTCCTTCGACTACCATCTCTTCTCGTAAGGATGCGAAGCCGCTCCTTAAACCTCGTGTGAACGAAAAGAGATGGAACGCGCGATACCGCACAGTGAGGAACACGTTGTGCGGAGGGTTTCTCTCCATTACGTCCTGTGTCATGGAGGTGGATGGGTCTTGCAATGTACGTGGGCTAGCCTCAGTAGCAGTAGTAGCCTGACACTGAATTCTGAGAAACAAGGCCATGTCAAACAGGCTTTCGCGCTAACATCGTGGTGCTTGAAGAAAGAAGCCTTTGGAGACATGTGCGTTGCTATATAAGGTAGGCGTCTTACACTCACCTCTCACGAAACCAAACTGTAGGGAACTAGTCTTTCCACTACTGCCTCCGGGGAAGAAGTTGGAAGAACTTTCCGACGTTCAAAGTGAAGGCACAAATGCTGGGCCGTCTACCACTGTTTGAGAGAGGAGTTGTGTCTCAAGCTCCTGTCAACCCAGATCTTGCTTCGGGAAGAGAGAAGCGTTTTCAGGACTTCGTGTGAAAGCGTAAGGACAATGCCATAGGCTGAATGGTGAAGGAAAATGTGGGTCGAATGCGACCACCAACTAACAAGTTGTCCCCTAGGGAGGTGTGTGTCTGGAAATGGGAGGAAGCGTAAGGAACGAGCTGTACACTTAAGTCTAAGAGACAATGCTGTGGAGGAGCGGTCCTTCGACTCCCCGCCTCCTTTCCTAAGGATCGAAGCAGCTTGACGCCGAGTGTGAACGGAAGCAGAGGAAAAGCCTGCTATACCTTACTCGGGGAACCACTTTGTATGGAGGGCTTCTCTCAATGAACACCACGGCTCACGACGCTAGAAGGGTTTTCAAACGTACGTGAGTTCGCCAAAGGAAAGCCACAGACTACACTGTGCGAAACAAGTCTGTGTCAAACCGCGCCTTCGAGCTTCCATCTGGCTTCACGGGGAAAACCTAGTCACAACATGAACGTGTGGAGCCCTAAACAGGCGGCGTGCACGTCGGTCTGAAGAAACACCACTGCAGAGAAACCGTGTTTCTCCCAACCTCTTCCCTGAAAATGGTAGTCTATTCCAAGGTAAGTGTGACAGCGCAAGGCATGTGCCCCATGCCTGCGCCACGGAAATAAGGAGTGGAGATTGTCTCTCCCGGTTCAAACCTTGTTCCGTGAGAAATGTTTTCAAGAGTACGAGAGAGAGCAGAGGGAAAAGGTCATGCCTTTAAGTCTGAGAAGGAAACCCTGGAAAGCCGTACGCCTACGTATGAGCGGCATTCTGGCGCGAACGTGTGAAGGCATAAAGAATGTGTCCTGGGACGGTGCTTGACAAACCCCTTGTGAAGAAGTCTTCCCTCAGCTATCATATGGTTTCAGGAAGATAAAAGTGTTTTCCGCCGTGGGCGTGAAGGCACGAGGGACGTGCCCTAGAGTGAGCTGTCCGTTTCGAATGTGCCGCCCGTCGTTCCACGAAGAAGGGTGAGTATGGAAATGTATGATGTGAGGAAGCATAGGGAAGATTGCCTACGGGTGTTTAACTCTAAGGACAAATCTAGAGGGTTGCCGTCCGTCGACGACCAGCTCTTTCCCTACGGATGGAAGCGCCGTGTTAAAGCTTAGGGCGAGAGAAAAGAGACGGAATGCGAGATACACCACAGTGGGGAACACGTTGTGTGGAGGGCTTCTCTCCACCAAAGTCTTGGGTCACGAATTTGGAAGGGCCTTCAAATGTACGTGAGCTAGCGTCAGCAGAGCCTTCCACTGAACTCAGAGAAACGAGGCCGCGTCAAACATGATTTCGTGCTAACCCCTTGGTTCGCGAAGCGCGAAGCCTTTTGAGATATGTGTGTGAGGGTCTTGCACTCACCTCTCAAGAAACAAAACGGTAGAGCAATAGTCTTCCCACTACCATCTACAGGGAAGAAGACGGAGGAAATGTCCCACGTTAAAAGTGAAGGCGCAAGTTACTGTGCCATAGAGCCCTGCTTGGGAAAGAACTTGTGTCGAAAGCTTCTCCCAACTCAGATCTTGTTTCGGGAAGATAGAAGCGCTGTCGGTACTTTGTGTGAAAACACAAGGAAAATGCCACACGCTGAATTGTGAAGAGAAATGTGGGTCGAACGTGACCACCAACACACTCGTTGTCCCCTAGAGAGGTGTGTGTCTGGAAGTGGGAGGAAGCGTAACGGACGTGCTATACACTTAACTCCAAGAAACAACGCTGTGGAGGTGCGGTCCTTCGACTGCCCTTCTTCTTTGCTAAGGAACGAAGCGGCTTGAAGCCAAGTGTGAAAGGAAACGGAGGGCAAGGAAGGGTGATATGCCTCACTCGCGGCACAACTTCTGATGGAGGGCTTTTCTCAACGAACACCATGTGTCACGAAGATAGAAGGGTTTGCGAAAGTATGTGACTTCGCCAAAGGAAAGGCATACACGAATCTCGGCGAACCACGTCTGTGTCGATCGCGACTTCGAGCTTCCATCTGGGTTCCCGAGGAACCCATAGTCACATAATGTATGTGTTGTATCCTACTGCAGAAACACCACTGCAGAGAAACCGTGCGTCTACTATCACCTTCCCTGAAACTGGTAGACTTTTGCAATGGAAGTGGGAAATCGCAAGGAATGTGCCCCGTGCCTGTGCCACGGAAGTAACTAGTGTAAATGTCTGTCGCGATTGGAATCCTGTTCCGTGAGAAGCGTTTCCAAGAGTATGAGAGAGAGCAGATGGAAAAGGTCATGGTTTGAAGCGTGAGAAGGAGACCCGTCAGGAAAGCCATACACGTAAGTCGGGGAAGCACTTTCGCGTGACATGGTGAAGGCATCTAGAATGTGCCCTGTGACGGTGCTCGAGAAACCACTTGTGAAGAAGGCTTCCCTCAACTGCCGTATCGTTTCCGTAGGAGGAAACTGTTTTCCGTAGTGGGTGTGAAGGCATAAGGGACGTAGACGAGACTTCGCTCTCCGCTTCGAAGGTGCCTGCCGTCGTTACACGAAGAAGGATGTGTATGGAAATGGATGACTGCGGAAGCATAAGGAAGATGGCATGCGTTTGTTTAACTCTAAGAACAAGTCTCGAGGGTTCCCGTCCTTCGACTACCATCTCTTCTCGTAAGGATGCGAAGCCGCTCCTTAAACCTCGTGTGAACGAAAAGAGATGGAACGCGCGATACCGCACAGTGAGGAACACGTTGTGCGGAGGGTTTCTCTCCATTACGTCCTGTGTCATGGAGGTGGATGGGTCTTGCAATGTACGTGGGCTAGCCTCAGTAGCAGTAGTAGCCTGACACTGAATTCTGAGAAACAAGGCCATGTCAAACAGGCTTTCGCGCTAACATCGTGGTGCTTGAAGAAAGAAGCCTTTGGAGACATGTGCGTTGCTATATAAGGTAGGCGTCTTACACTCACCTCTCACGAAACCAAACTGTAGGGAACTAGTCTTTCCACTACCGCCTCCGGGGAAGAAGTTGGAAGAACTTTCCGACGTTCAAAGTGAAGGCACAAATGCTGGGCCGTCTACCACTGTTTGAGAGAGGAGTTGTGTCTCAAGCTCCTGTCAACCCAGATCTTGCTTCGGGAAGAGAGAAGCGTTTTCAGGACTTCGTGTGAAAGCGTAAGGACAATGCCATAGGCTGAATGGTGAAGGAAAATGTGGGTCGAATGCGACCACCAACTAACAAGTTGTCCCCTAGGGAGGTGTGTGTCTGGAAATGGGAGGAAGCGTAAGGAACGAGCTGTACACTTAAGTCTAAGAGACAATGCTGTGGAGGAGCCGTCCTTCGACTCCCCGCCTCCTTTCCTAAGGATCGAAGCAGCTTGACGCCGAGTGTGAACGGAAGCAGAGGAAAAGCCTGCTATACCTTACTCGGGGAACCACTTTGTATGGAGGGCTTCTCTCAATGAACACCACGGCTCACGACGCTAGAAGGGTTTTCAAACGTACGTGAGTTCGCCAAAGGAAAGCCACAGACTACACTGTGCGAAACAAGTCTGTGTCAAACCGCGCCTTCGAGCTTCCATCTGGCTTCACGGGGAAAACCTAGTCACAACATGAACGTGTGGAGCCCTAAACAGGCGGCGTGCACGTCGGTCTGAAGAAACACCACTGCAGAGAAACCGTGTTTCTCCCAACCTCTTCCCTGAAAATGGTAGTCTATTCCAAGGTAAGTGTGACAGCGCAAGGCATGTGCCCCATGCCTGCGCCACGGAAATAAGGAGTGGAGATTGTCTCTCCCGGTTCAAACCTTGTTCCGTGAGAAATGTTTTCAAGAGTACGAGAGAGAGCAGAGGGAAAAGGTCATGCCTTTAAGTCTGAGAAGGAAACCCTGGAAAGCCGTACGCCTACGTATGAGCGGCATTCTGGCGCGAACGTGTGAAGGCATAAAGAATGTGTCCTGGGACGGTGCTTGACAAACCCCTTGTGAAGAAGTCTTCCCTCAGCTATCATATGGTTTCAGGAAGATAAAAGTGTTTTCCGCCGTGGGCGCGAAGGCACGAGGGACGTGCCCTAGAGTGAGCTGTCCGTTTCGAATGTGCCGCCCGTCGTTCCACGAAGAAGGGTGAGTATGGAAATGTATGATGTGAGGAAGCATAGGGAAGATTGCCTACGGGTGTTTAACTCTAAGGACAAATCTAGAGGGTTGCCGTCCGTCGACGACCAGCTCTTTCCCTACGGATGGAAGCGCCGTGTTAAAGCTTAGGGCGAGAGAAAAGAGACGGAATGCGAGATACACCACAGTGGGGAACACGTTGTGTGGAGGGCTTCTCTCCACCAAAGTCTTGGGTCACGAATTTGGAAGGGCCTTCAAATGTACGTGAGCTAGCGTCAGCAGAGCCTTCCACTGAACTCAGAGAAACGAGGCCGCGTCAAACATGATTTCGTGCTAACCCCTTGGTTCGCGAAGCGCGAAGCCTTTTGAGATATGTGTGTGAGGGTCTTGCACTCACCTCTCAAGAAACAAAACGGTAGAGCAATAGTCTTCCCACTACCATCTACAGGGAAGAAGACGGAGGAAATGTCCCACGTTAAAAGTGAAGGCGCAAGTTACTGTGCCATAGAGCCCTGCTTGGGAAAGAACTTGTGTCGAAAGCTTCTCCCAACTCAGATCTTGTTTCGGGAAGATAGAAGCGCTGTCGGTACTTTGTGTGAAAACACAAGGAAAATGCCACACGCTGAATTGTGAAGAGAAATGTGGGTCGAACGTGACCACCAACACACTCGTTGTCCCCTAGAGAGGTGTGTGTCTGGAAGTGGGAGGAAGCGTAACGGACGTGCTATACACTTAACTCCAAGAAACAACGCTGTGGAGGTGCGGTCCTTCGACTGCCCTTCTTCTTTGCTAAGGAACGAAGCGGCTTGAAGCCAAGTGTGAAAGGAAACGGAGGGCAAGGAAGGGTGATATGCCTCACTCGCGGCACAACTTCTGATGGAGGGCTTTTCTCAACGAACACCATGTGTCACGAAGATAGAAGGGTTTGCGAAAGTATGTGACTTCGCCAAAGGAAAGGCATACACGAATCTCGGCGAACCACGTCTGTGTCGATCGCGACTTCGAGCTTCCATCTGGGTTCCCGAGGAACCCATAGTCACATAATGTATGTGTTGTATCCTACTGCAGAAACACCACTGCAGAGAAACCGTGCGTCTACTATCACCTTCCCTGAAACTGGTAGACTTTTGCAATGGAAGTGGGAAATCGCAAGGAATGTGCCCCGTGCCTGTGCCACGGAAGTAACTAGTGTCAATGTCTGTCGCGATTGGAATCCTGTTCCGTGAGAAGCGTTTCCAAGAGTATGAGAGAGAGCAGATGGAAAAGGTCATGGTTTGAAGCGTGAGAAGGAGACCCGTCAGGAAAGCCATACACGTAAGTCGGGGAAGCACTTTCGCGTGACATGGTGAAGGCATCTAGAATGTGCCCTGTGACGGTGCTCGAGAAACCACTTGTGAAGAAGGCTTCCCTCAACTGCCGTATCGTTTCCGTAGGAGGAAACTGTTTTCCGTAGTGGGTGTGAAGGCATAAGGGACGTAGACGAGACTTCGCTCTCCGCTTCGAAGGTGCCTGCCGTCGTTACACGAAGAAGGATGTGTATGGAAATGGATGACTGCGGAAGCATAAGGAAGATGGCATGCGTTTGTTTAACTCTAAGAACAAGTCTCGAGGGTTCCCGTCCTTCGACTACCATCTCTTCTCGTAAGGATGCGAAGCCGCTCCTTAAACCTCGTGTGAACGAAAAGAGATGGAACGCGCGATACCGCACAGTGAGGAACACGTTGTGCGGAGGGTTTCTCTCCATTACGTCCTGTGTCATGGAGGTGGATGGGTCTTGCAATGTACGTGGGCTAGCCTCAGTAGCAGTAGTAGCCTGACACTGAATTCTGAGAAACAAGGCCATGTCAAACAGGCTTTCGCGCTAACATCGTGGTGCTTGAAGAAAGAAGCCTTTGGAGACATGTGCGTTGCTATATAAGGTAGGCGTCTTACACTCACCTCTCACGAAACCAAACTGTAGGGAACTAGTCTTTCCACTACTGCCTCCGGGGAAGAAGTTGGAAGAACTTTCCGACGTTCAAAGTGAAGGCACAAATGCTGGGCCGTCTACCACTGTTTGAGAGAGGAGTTGTGTCTCAAGCTCCTGTCAACCCAGATCTTGCTTCGGGAAGAGAGAAGCGTTTTCAGGACTTCGTGTGAAAGCGTAAGGACAATGCCATAGGCTGAATGGTGAAGGAAAATGTGGGTCGAATGCGACCACCAACTAACAAGTTGTCCCCTAGGGAGGTGTGTGTCTGGAAATGGGAGGAAGCGTAAGGAACGAGCTGTACACTTAAGTCTAAGAGACAATGCTGTGGAGGAGCGGTCCTTCGACTCCCCGCCTCCTTTCCTAAGGATCGAAGCAGCTTGACGCCGAGTGTGAACGGAAGCAGAGGAAAAGCCTGCTATACCTTACTCGGGGAACCACTTTGTATGGAGGGCTTCTCTCAATGAACACCACGGCTCACGACGCTAGAAGGGTTTTCAAACGTACGTGAGTTCGCCAAAGGAAAGCCACAGACTACACTGTGCGAAACAAGTCTGTGTCAAACCGCGCCTTCGAGCTTCCATCTGGCTTCACGGGGAAAACCTAGTCACAACATGAACGTGTGGAGCCCTAAACAGGCGGCGTGCACGTCGGTCTGAAGAAACACCACTGCAGAGAAACCGTGTTTCTCCCAACCTCTTCCCTGAAAATGGTAGTCTATTCCAAGGTAAGTGTGACAGCGCAAGGCATGTGCCCCATGCCTGCGCCACGGAAATAAGGAGTGGAGATTGTCTCTCCCGGTTCAAACCTTGTTCCGTGAGAAATGTTTTCAAGAGTACGAGAGAGAGCAGAGGGAAAAGGTCATGCCTTTAAGTCTGAGAAGGAAACCCTGGAAAGCCGTACGCCTACGTATGAGCGGCATTCTGGCGCGAACGTGTGAAGGCATAAAGAATGTGTCCTGGGACGGTGCTTGACAAACCCCTTGTGAAGAAGTCTTCCCTCAGCTATCATATGGTTTCAGGAAGATAAAAGTGTTTTCCGCCGTGGGCGTGAAGGCACGAGGGACGTGCCCTAGAGTGAGCTGTCCGTTTCGAATGTGCCGCCCGTCGTTCCACGAAGAAGGGTGAGTATGGAAATGTATGATGTGAGGAAGCATAGGGAAGATTGCCTACGGGTGTTTAACTCTAAGGACAAATCTAGAGGGTTGCCGTCCGTCGACGACCAGCTCTTTCCCTACGGATGGAAGCGCCGTGTTAAAGCTTAGGGCGAGAGAAAAGAGACGGAATGCGAGATACACCACAGTGGGGAACACGTTGTGTGGAGGGCTTCTCTCCACCAAAGTCTTGGGTCACGAATTTGGAAGGGCCTTCAAATGTACGTGAGCTAGCGTCAGCAGAGCCTTCCACTGAACTCAGAGAAACGAGGCCGCGTCAAACATGATTTCGTGCTAACCCCTTGGTTCGCGAAGCGCGAAGCCTTTTGAGATATGTGTGTGAGGGTCTTGCACTCACCTCTCAAGAAACAAAACGGTAGAGCAATAGTCTTCCCACTACCATCTACAGGGAAGAAGACGGAGGAAATGTCCCACGTTAAAAGTGAAGGCGCAAGTTACTGTGCCATAGAGCCCTGCTTGGGAAAGGACTTGTGTCGAAAGCTTCTCCCAACTCAGAGCTTGTTTCGGGAAGATAGAAGCGCTGTCGGTACTTTGTGTGAAAACACAAGGAAAATGCCACACGCTGAATTGTGAAGAGAAATGTGGGTCGAACGTGACCACCAACACACTCGTTGTCCCCTAGAGAGGTGTGTGTCTGGAAGTGGGAGGAAGCGTAACGGACGTGCTATACACTTAACTCCAAGAAACAACGCTGTGGAGGTGCGGTCCTTCGACTGCCCTTCTTCTTTGCTAAGGAACGAAGCGGCTTGAAGCCAAGTGTGAAAGGAAACGGAGGGCAAGGAAGGGTGATATGCCTCACTCGCGGCACAACTTCTGATGGAGGGCTTTTCTCAACGAACACCATGTGTCACGAAGATAGAAGGGTTTGCGAAAGTATGTGACTTCGCCAAAGGAAAGGCATACACGAATCTCGGCGAACCACGTCTGTGTCGATCGCGACTTCGAGCTTCCATCTGGGTTCCCGAGGAACCCATAGTCACATAATGTATGTGTTGTATCCTACTGCAGAAACACCACTGCAGAGAAACCGTGCGTCTACTATCACCTTCCCTGAAACTGGTAGACTTTTGCAATGGAAGTGGGAAATCGCAAGGAATGTGCCCCGTGCCTGTGCCACGGAAGTAACTAGTGTCAATGTCTGTCGCGATTGGAATCCTGTTCCGTGAGAAGCGTTTCCAAGAGTATGAGAGAGAGCAGATGGAAAAGGTCATGGTTTGAAGCGTGAGAAGGAGACCCGTCAGGAAAGCCATACACGTAAGTCGGGGAAGCACTTTCGCGTGACATGGTGAAGGCATCTAGAATGTGCCCTGTGACGGTGCTCGAGAAACCACTTGTGAAGAAGGCTTCCCTCAACTGCCGTATCGTTTCCGTAGGAGGAAACTGTTTTCCGTAGTGGGTGTGAAGGCATAAGGGACGTAGACGAGACTTCGCTCTCCGCTTCGAAGGTGCCTGCCGTCGTTACACGAAGAAGGATGTGTATGGAAATGGATGACTGCGGAAGCATAAGGAAGATGGCATGCGTTTGTTTAACTCTAAGAACAAGTCTCGAGGGTTCCCGTCCTTCGACTACCATCTCTTCTCGTAAGGATGCGAAGCCGCTCCTTAAACCTCGTGTGAACGAAAAGAGATGGAACGCGCGATACCGCACAGTGAGGAACACGTTGTGCGGAGGGTTTCTCTCCATTACGTCCTGTGTCATGGAGGTGGATGGGTCTTGCAATGTACGTGGGCTAGCCTCAGTAGCAGTAGTAGCCTGACACTGAATTCTGAGAAACAAGGCCATGTCAAACAGGCTTTCGCGCTAACATCGTGGTGCTTGAAGAAAGAAGCCTTTGGAGACATGTGCGTTGCTATATAAGGTAGGCGTCTTACACTCACCTCTCACGAAACCAAACTGTAGGGAACTAGTCTTTCCACTACCGCCTCCGGGGAAGAAGTTGGAAGAACTTTCCGACGTTCAAAGTGAAGGCACAAATGCTGGGCCGTCTACCACTGTTTGAGAGAGGAGTTGTGTCTCAAGCTCCTGTCAACCCAGATCTTGCTTCGGGAAGAGAGAAGCGTTTTCAGGACTTCGTGTGAAAGCGTAAGGACAATGCCATAGGCTGAATGGTGAAGGAAAATGTGGGTCGAATGCGACCACCAACTAACAAGTTGTCCCCTAGGGAGGTGTGTGTCTGGAAATGGGAGGAAGCGTAAGGAACGAGCTGTACACTTAAGTCTAAGAGACAATGCTGTGGAGGAGCCGTCCTTCGACTCCCCGCCTCCTTTCCTAAGGATCGAAGCAGCTTGACGCCGAGTGTGAACGGAAGCAGAGGAAAAGCCTGCTATACCTTACTCGGGGAACCACTTTGTATGGAGGGCTTCTCTCAATGAACACCACGGCTCACGACGCTAGAAGGGTTTTCAAACGTACGTGAGTTCGCCAAAGGAAAGCCACAGACTACACTGTGCGAAACAAGTCTGTGTCAAACCGTGCCTTCGAGCTTCCATCTGGCTTCACGGGGAAAACCTAGTCACAACATGAACGTGTGGAGCCCTAAACAGGCGGCGTGCACGTCGGTCTGAAGAAACACCACTGCAGAGAAACCGTGTTTCTCCCAACCTCTTCCCTGAAAATGGTAGTCTATTCCAAGGTAAGTGTGACAGCGCAAGGCATGTGCCCCATGCCTGCGCCACGGAAATAAGGAGTGGAGATTGTCTCTCCCGGTTCAAACCTTGTTCCGTGAGAAATGTTTTCAAGAGTACGAGAGAGAGCAGAGGGAAAAGGTCATGCCTTTAAGTCTGAGAAGGAAACCCTGGAAAGCCGTACGCCTACGTATGAGCGGCATTCTGGCGCGAACGTGTGAAGGCATAAAGAATGTGTCCTGGGACGGTGCTTGACAAACCCCTTGTGAAGAAGTCTTCCCTCAGCTATCATATGGTTTCAGGAAGATAAAAGTGTTTTCCGCCGTGGGCGTGAAGGCACGAGGGACGTGCCCTAGAGTGAGCTGTCCGTTTCGAATGTGCCGCCCGTCGTTCCACGAAGAAGGGTGAGTATGGAAATGTATGATGTGAGGAAGCATAGGGAAGATTGCCTACGGGTGTTTAACTCTAAGGACAAATCTAGAGGGTTGCCGTCCGTCGACGACCAGCTCTTTCCCTACGGATGGAAGCGCCGTGTTAAAGCTTAGGGCGAGAGAAAAGAGACGGAATGCGAGATACACCACAGTGGGGAACACGTTGTGTGGAGGGCTTCTCTCCACCAAAGTCTTGGGTCACGAATTTGGAAGGGCCTTCAAATGTACGTGAGCTAGCGTCAGCAGAGCCTTCCACTGAACTCAGAGAAACGAGGCCGCGTCAAACATGATTTCGTGCTAACCCCTTGGTTCGCGAAGCGCGAAGCCTTTTGAGATATGTGTGTGAGGGTCTTGCACTCACCTCTCAAGAAACAAAACGGTAGAGCAATAGTCTTCCCACTACCATCTACAGGGAAGAAGACGGAGGAAATGTCCCACGTTAAAAGTGAAGGCGCAAGTTACTGTGCCATAGAGCCCTGCTTGGGAAAGGACTTGTGTCGAAAGCTTCTCCCAACTCAGAGCTTCTTTCGGGAAGATAGAAGCGCTGTCGGTACTTTGTGTGAAAACACAAGGAAAATGCCACACGCTGAATTGTGAAGAGAAATGTGGGTCGAACGTGACCACCAACACACTCGTTGTCCCCTAGAGAGGTGTGTGTCTGGAAGTGGGAGGAAGCGTAACGGACGTGCTATACACTTAACTCCAAGAAACAACGCTGTGGAGGTGCGGTCCTTCGACTGCCCTTCTTCTTTGCTAAGGAACGAAGCGGCTTGAAGCCAAGTGTGAAAGGAAACGGAGGGCAAGGAAGGGTGATATGCCTCACTCGCGGCACAACTTCTGATGGAGGGCTTTTCTCAACGAACACCATGTGTCACGAAGATAGAAGGGTTTGCGAAAGTATGTGACTTCGCCAAAGGAAAGGCATACACGAATCTCGGCGAACCACGTCTGTGTCGATCGCGACTTCGAGCTTCCATCTGGGTTCCCGAGGAACCCATAGTCACATAATGTATGTGTTGTATCCTACTGCAGAAACACCACTGCAGAGAAACCGTGCGTCTACTATCACCTTCCCTGAAACTGGTAGACTTTTGCAATGGAAGTGGGAAATCGCAAGGAATGTGCCCCGTGCCTGTGCCACGGAAGTAACTAGTGTAAATGTCTGTCGCGATTGGAATCCTGTTCCGTGAGAAGCGTTTCCAAGAGTATGAGAGAGAGCAGATGGAAAAGGTCATGGTTTGAAGCGTGAGAAGGAGACCCGTCAGGAAAGCCATACACGTAAGTCGGGGAAGCACTTTCGCGTGACATGGTGAAGGCATCTAGAATGTGCCCTGTGACGGTGCTCGAGAAACCACTTGTGAAGAAGGCTTCCCTCAACTGCCGTATCGTTTCCGTAGGAGGAAACTGTTTTCCGTAGTGGGTGTGAAGGCATAAGGGACGTAGACGAGACTTCGCTCTCCGCTTCGAAGGTGCCTGCCGTCGTTACACGAAGAAGGATGTGTATGGAAATGGATGACTGCGGAAGCATAAGGAAGATGGCATGCGTTTGTTTAACTCTAAGAACAAGTCTCGAGGGTTCCCGTCCTTCGACTACCATCTCTTCTCGTAAGGATGCGAAGCCGCTCCTTAAACCTCGTGTGAACGAAAAGAGATGGAACGCGCGATACCGCACAGTGAGGAACACGTTGTGCGGAGGGTTTCTCTCCATTACGTCCTGTGTCATGGAGGTGGATGGGTCTTGCAATGTACGTGGGCTAGCCTCAGTAGCAGTAGTAGCCTGACACTGAATTCTGAGAAACAAGGCCATGTCAAACAGGCTTTCGCGCTAACATCGTGGTGCTTGAAGAAAGAAGCCTTTGGAGACATGTGCGTTGCTATATAAGGTAGGCGTCTTACACTCACCTCTCACGAAACCAAACTGTAGGGAACTAGTCTTTCCACTACCGCCTCCGGGGAAGAAGTTGGAAGAACTTTCCGACGTTCAAAGTGAAGGCACAAATGCTGGGCCGTCTACCACTGTTTGAGAGAGGAGTTGTGTCTCAAGCTCCTGTCAACCCAGATCTTGCTTCGGGAAGAGAGAAGCGTTTTCAGGACTTCGTGTGAAAGCGTAAGGACAATGCCATAGGCTGAATGGTGAAGGAAAATGTGGGTCGAATGCGACCACCAACTAACAAGTTGTCCCCTAGGGAGGTGTGTGTCTGGAAATGGGAGGAAGCGTAAGGAACGAGCTGTACACTTAAGTCTAAGAGACAATGCTGTGGAGGAGCGGTCCTTCGACTCCCCGCCTCCTTTCCTAAGGATCGAAGCAGCTTGACGCCGAGTGTGAACGGAAGCAGAGGAAAAGCCTGCTATACCTTACTCGGGGAACCACTTTGTATGGAGGGCTTCTCTCAATGAACACCACGGCTCACGACGCTAGAAGGGTTTTCAAACGTACGTGAGTTCGCCAAAGGAAAGCCACAGACTACACTGTGCGAAACAAGTCTGTGTCAAACCGCGCCTTCGAGCTTCCATCTGGCTTCACGGGGAAAACCTAGTCACAACATGAACGTGTGGAGCCCTAAACAGGCGGCGTGCACGTCGGTCTGAAGAAACACCACTGCAGAGAAACCGTGTTTCTCCCAACCTCTTCCCTGAAAATGGTAGTCTATTCCAAGGTAAGTGTGACAGCGCAAGGCATGTGCCCCATGCCTGCGCCACGGAAATAAGGAGTGGAGATTGTCTCTCCCGGTTCAAACCTTGTTCCGTGAGAAATGTTTTCAAGAGTACGAGAGAGAGCAGAGGGAAAAGGTCATGCCTTTAAGTCTGAGAAGGAAACCCTGGAAAGCCGTACGCCTACGTATGAGCGGCATTCTGGCGCGAACGTGTGAAGGCATAAAGAATGTGTCCTGGGACGGTGCTTGACAAACCCCTTGTGAAGAAGTCTTCCCTCAGCTATCATATGGTTTCAGGAAGATAAAAGTGTTTTCCGCCGTGGGCGTGAAGGCACGAGGGACGTGCCCTAGAGTGAGCTGTCCGTTTCGAATGTGCCGCCCGTCGTTCCACGAAGAAGGGTGAGTATGGAAATGTATGATGTGAGGAAGCATAGGGAAGATTGCCTACGGGTGTTTAACTCTAAGGACAAATCTAGAGGGTTGCCGTCCGTCGACGACCAGCTCTTTCCCTACGGATGGAAGCGCCGTGTTAAAGCTTAGGGCGAGAGAAAAGAGACGGAATGCGAGATACACCACAGTGGGGAACACGTTGTGTGGAGGGCTTCTCTCCACCAAAGTCTTGGGTCACGAATTTGGAAGGGCCTTCAAATGTACGTGAGCTAGCGTCAGCAGAGCCTTCCACTGAACTCAGAGAAACGAGGCCGCGTCAAACATGATTTCGTGCTAACCCCTTGGTTCGCGAAGCGCGAAGCCTTTTGAGATATGTGTGTGAGGGTCTTGCACTCACCTCTCAAGAAACAAAACGGTAGAGCAATAGTCTTCCCACTACCATCTACAGGGAAGAAGACGGAGGAAATGTCCCACGTTAAAAGTGAAGGCGCAAGTTACTGTGCCATAGAGCCCTGCTTGGGAAAGAACTTGTGTCGAAAGCTTCTCCCAACTCAGATCTTGTTTCGGGAAGATAGAAGCGCTGTCGGTACTTTGTGTGAAAACACAAGGAAAATGCCACACGCTGAATTGTGAAGAGAAATGTGGGTCGAACGTGACCACCAACACACTCGTTGTCCCCTAGAGAGGTGTGTGTCTGGAAGTGGGAGGAAGCGTAACGGACGTGCTATACACTTAACTCCAAGAAACAACGCTGTGGAGGTGCGGTCCTTCGACTGCCCTTCTTCTTTGCTAAGGAACGAAGCGGCTTGAAGCCAAGTGTGAAAGGAAACGGAGGGCAAGGAAGGGTGATATGCCTCACTCGCGGCACAACTTCTGATGGAGGGCTTTTCTCAACGAACACCATGTGTCACGAAGATAGAAGGGTTTGCGAAAGTATGTGACTTCGCCAAAGGAAAGGCATACACGAATCTCGGCGAACCACGTCTGTGTCGATCGCGACTTCGAGCTTCCATCTGGGTTCCCGAGGAACCCATAGTCACATAATGTATGTGTTGTATCCTACTGCAGAAACACCACTGCAGAGAAACCGTGCGTCTACTATCACCTTCCCTGAAACTGGTAGACTTTTGCAATGGAAGTGGGAAATCGCAAGGAATGTGCCCCGTGCCTGTGCCACGGAAGTAACTAGTGTAAATGTCTGTCGCGATTGGAATCCTGTTCCGTGAGAAGCGTTTCCAAGAGTATGAGAGAGAGCAGATGGAAAAGGTCATGGTTTGAAGCGTGAGAAGGAGACCCGTCAGGAAAGCCATACACGTAAGTCGGGGAAGCACTTTCGCGTGACATGGTGAAGGCATCTAGAATGTGCCCTGTGACGGTGCTCGAGAAACCACTTGTGAAGAAGGCTTCCCTCAACTGCCGTATCGTTTCCGTAGGAGGAAACTGTTTTCCGTAGTGGGTGTGAAGGCATAAGGGACGTAGACGAGACTTCGCTCTCCGCTTCGAAGGTGCCTGCCGTCGTTACACGAAGAAGGATGTGTATGGAAATGGATGACTGCGGAAGCATAAGGAAGATGGCATGCGTTTGTTTAACTCTAAGAACAAGTCTCGAGGGTTCCCGTCCTTCGACTACCATCTCTTCTCGTAAGGATGCGAAGCCGCTCCTTAAACCTCGTGTGAACGAAAAGAGATGGAACGCGCGATACCGCACAGTGAGGAACACGTTGTGCGGAGGGTTTCTCTCCATTACGTCCTGTGTCATGGAGGTGGATGGGTCTTGCAATGTACGTGGGCTAGCCTCAGTAGCAGTAGTAGCCTGACACTGAATTCTGAGAAACAAGGCCATGTCAAACAGGCTTTCGCGCTAACATCGTGGTGCTTGAAGAAAGAAGCCTTTGGAGACATGTGCGTTGCTATATAAGGTAGGCGTCTTACACTCACCTCTCACGAAACCAAACTGTAGGGAACTAGTCTTTCCACTACCGCCTCCGGGGAAGAAGTTGGAAGAACTTTCCGACGTTCAAAGTGAAGGCACAAATGCTGGGCCGTCTACCACTGTTTGAGAGAGGAGTTGTGTCTCAAGCTCCTGTCAACCCAGATCTTGCTTCGGGAAGAGAGAAGCGTTTTCAGGACTTCGTGTGAAAGCGTAAGGACAATGCCATAGGCTGAATGGTGAAGGAAAATGTGGGTCGAATGCGACCACCAACTAACAAGTTGTCCCCTAGGGAGGTGTGTGTCTGGAAATGGGAGGAAGCATAAGGAACGAGCTGTACACTTAAGTCTAAGAGACAATGCTGTGGAGGAGCCGTCCTTCGACTCCCCGCCTCCTTTCCTAAGGATCGAAGCAGCTTGACGCCGAGTGTGAACGGAAGCAGAGGAAAAGCCTGCTATACCTTACTCGGGGAACCACTTTGTATGGAGGGCTTCTCTCAATGAACACCACGGCTCACGACGCTAGAAGGGTTTTCAAACGTACGTGAGTTCGCCAAAGGAAAGCCACAGACTACACTGTGCGAAACAAGTCTGTGTCAAACCGCGCCTTCGAGCTTCCATCTGGCTTCACGGGGAAAACCTAGTCACAACATGAACGTGTGGAGCCCTAAACAGGCGGCGTGCACGTCGGTCTGAAGAAACACCACTGCAGAGAAACCGTGTTTCTCCCAACCTCTTCCCTGAAAATGGTAGTCTATTCCAAGGTAAGTGTGACAGCGCAAGGCATGTGCCCCATGCCTGCGCCACGGAAATAAGGAGTGGAGATTGTCTCTCCCGGTTCAAACCTTGTTCCGTGAGAAATGTTTTCAAGAGTACGAGAGAGAGCAGAGGGAAAAGGTCATGCCTTTAAGTCTGAGAAGGAAACCCTGGAAAGCCGTACGCCTACGTATGAGCGGCATTCTGGCGCGAACGTGTGAAGGCATAAAGAATGTGTCCTGGGACGGTGCTTGACAAACCCCTTGTGAAGAAGTCTTCCCTCAGCTATCATATGGTTTCAGGAAGATAAAAGTGTTTTCCGCCGTGGGCGTGAAGGCACGAGGGACGTGCCCTAGAGTGAGCTGTCCGTTTCGAATGTGCCGCCCGTCGTTCCACGAAGAAGGGTGAGTATGGAAATGTATGATGTGAGGAAGCATAGGGAAGATTGCCTACGGGTGTTTAACTCTAAGGACAAATCTAGAGGGTTGCCGTCCGTCGACGACCAGCTCTTTCCCTACGGATGGAAGCGCCGTGTTAAAGCTTAGGGCGAGAGAAAAGAGACGGAATGCGAGATACACCACAGTGGGGAACACGTTGTGTGGAGGGCTTCTCTCCACCAAAGTCTTGGGTCACGAATTTGGAAGGGCCTTCAAATGTACGTGAGCTAGCGTCAGCAGAGCCTTCCACTGAACTCAGAGAAACGAGGCCGCGTCAAACATGATTTCGTGCTAACCCCTTGGTTCGCGAAGCGCGAAGCCTTTTGAGATATGTGTGTGAGGGTCTTGCACTCACCTCTCAAGAAACAAAACGGTAGAGCAATAGTCTTCCCACTACCATCTACAGGGAAGAAGACGGAGGAAATGTCCCACGTTAAAAGTGAAGGCGCAAGTTACTGTGCCATAGAGCCCTGCTTGGGAAAGAACTTGTGTCGAAAGCTTCTCCCAACTCAGATCTTGTTTCGGGAAGATAGAAGCGCTGTCGGTACTTTGTGTGAAAACACAAGGAAAATGCCACACGCTGAATTGTGAAGAGAAATGTGGGTCGAACGTGACCACCAACACACTCGTTGTCCCCTAGAGAGGTGTGTGTCTGGAAGTGGGAGGAAGCGTAACGGACGTGCTATACACTTAACTCCAAGAAACAACGCTGTGGAGGTGCGGTCCTTCGACTGCCCTTCTTCTTTGCTAAGGAACGAAGCGGCTTGAAGCCAAGTGTGAAAGGAAACGGAGGGCAAGGAAGGGTGATATACCTCACTCGCGGCACAACTTCTGATGGAGGGCTTTTCTCAACGAACACCATGTGTCACGAAGATAGAAGGGTTTGCGAAAGTATGTGACTTCGCCAAAGGAAAGGCATACACGAATCTCGGCGAACCACGTCTGTGTCGATCGCGACTTCGAGCTTCCATCTGGGTTCCCGAGGAACCCATAGTCACATAATGTATGTGTTGTATCCTACTGCAGAAACACCACTGCAGAGAAACCGGGCGTCTACTATCACCTTCCCTGAAACTGGTAGACTTTTGCAATGGAAGTGGGAAATCGCAAGGAATGTGCCC
The DNA here is from genome assembly GCF_037043125.1 of Eumetopias jubatus. Classification (NCBI taxonomy): domain Eukaryota; kingdom Metazoa; phylum Chordata; class Mammalia; order Carnivora; family Otariidae; genus Eumetopias; species Eumetopias jubatus. The sequence goes on from NW_028274969.1 coordinate 19,874, forward strand.
CGTGCCTGTGCCACGGAAGTAACTAGTGTAAATGTCTGTCGCGATGGAATCCTGTTCCGTGAGAAGCGTTTCCAAGAGTATGAGAGAGAGCAGATGGAAAAGGTCATGGTTTGAAGCGTGAGAAGGAGACCCGTCAGGAAAGCCATACACGTAAGTCGGGGAAGCACTTTCGCGTGACATGGTGAGGCATCTAGAATGTGCCCTGTGACGGTGCTCGAGAAACCACTTGTGAAGAAGGCTTCCCTCAACTGCCGTATCGTTTCCGTAGGAGGAAACTGTTTTCCGTAGTGGGTGTGAAGGCATAAGGGACGTAGACGAGACTTCGCTCTCCGCTTCGAAGGTGCCTGCCGTCGTTACACGAAGAAGATGTGTATGGAAATGGATGACTGCGGAAGCATAAGGAAGATGGCATGCGTTTGTTTAACTCTAAGAACAAGTCTCGAGGGTTCCCGTCCTTCGACTACCATCTCTTCTCGTAAGGATGCGAAGCCGCTCCTTAAACCTCGTGTGAACGAAAAGAGATGGAACGCGCGATACCGCACAGTGAGGAACACGTTGTGCGGAGGGTTTCTCTCCATTACGTCCTGTGTCATGGAGGTGGATGGGTCTTGCAATGTACGTGGGCTAGCCTCAGTAGCAGTAGTAGCCTGACACTGAATTCTGAGAAACAAGGCCATGTCAAACAGGCTTTCGCGCTAACATCGTGGTGCTTGAAGAAAGAAGCCTTTGGAGACATGTGCGTTGCTATATAAGGTAGGCGTCTTACACTCACCTCTCACGAAACCAACTGTAGGGAACTAGTCTTTCCACTACCGCCTCCGGGGAAGAAGTTGGAAGAACTTTCCGACGTTCAAAGTGAAGGCACAAATGCTGGGCCGTCTACCACTGTTTGAGAGAGGAGTTGTGTCTCAAGCTCCTGTCAACCCAGATCTTGCTTCGGGAAGAGAGAAGCGTTTTCAGGACTTCGTGTGAAAGCGTAAGGACAATGCCATAGGCTGAATGGTGAAGGAAAATGTGGGTCGAATGCGACCACCAACTAACAAGTTGTCCCCTAGGGAGGTGTGTGTCTGGAAATGGGAGGAAGCGTAAGGAACGAGCTGTACACTTAAGTCTAAGAGACAATGCTGTGGAGGAGCGGTCCTTCGACTCCCCGCCTCCTTTCCTAAGGATCGAAGCAGCTTGACGCCGAGTGTGAACGGAAGCAGAGGAAAAGCCTGCTATACCTTACTCGGGGAACCACTTTGTATGGAGGGCTTCTCTCAATGAACACCACGGCTCACGACGCTAGAAGGGTTTTCAAACGTACGTGAGTTCGCCAAAGGAAAGCCACAGACTACACTGTGCGAAACAAGTCTGTGTCCAAACCGCGCCTTCGAGCTTCCATCTGGCTTCACGGGGAAAACCTAGCCACAACATGAACGTGTGGAGCCCTAAACAGGCGGCGTGCACGTCGGTCTGAAGAAACACCACTGCAGAGAAACCGTGTTTCTCCCAACCTCTTCCCTGAAAATGGTATGACAGCGCAAGGCATGTGCCCCATGCCTGCGCCACGGAAATAAGGAGTGGAGATTGTCTCTCCCGGTTCAAACCTTGTTCCGTGAGAAATGTTTTCAAGAGTACGAGAGAGAGCAGAGGGAAAAGGTCATGCCTTTAAGTCTGAGAAGGAAACCCTGGAAAGCCGTACGCCTACGTATGAGCGGCATCTGGCGCGAACGTGTGAAGGCATAAAGAATGTGTCCTGGGACGGTGCTTGACAAACCCCTTGTGAAGAAGTCTTCCCTCAGCTATCATATGGTTTCAGGAAGATAAAAGTGTTTTCCGCCGTGGGCGTGAAGGCACGAGGGACGTGCCTAGAGTGAGCTGTCCGTTTCGAATGTGCCGCCCGTCGTTCCACGAAGAAGGGTGAGTATGGAAATGTATGATGTGAGGAAGCATAGGGAAGATTGCCTACGGGTGTTTAACTCTAAGGACAAATCTAGAGGGTTGCCGTCCGTCGACGACCAGCTCTTTCCCTACGGATGGAAGCGCCGTGTTAAAGCTTAGGGCGAGAGAAAAGAGACGGAATGCGAGATACACCACAGTGGGGAACACGTTGTGTGGAGGGCTTCTCTCCACCAAAGTCTTGGGTCACGAATTTGGAAGGGCCTTCAAATGTACGTGAGCTAGCGTCAGCAGAGCCTTCCACTGAACTCAGAGAAACGAGGCCGCGTCAAACATGATTTCGTGCTAACCCCTTGGTTCGCGAAGCGCGAAGCCTTTTGAGATATGTGTGTGAGGGTCTTGCACTCACCTCTCAAGAAACAAAACGGTAGAGCAATAGTCTTCCCACTACCATCTACAGGGAAGAAGACGGAGGAAATGTCCCACGTTAAAAGTGAAGGCGCAAGTTACTGTGCCATAGAGCCCTGCTTGGGAAAGAACTTGTGTCGAAAGCTTCTCCCAACTCAGATCTTGTTTCGGGAAGATAGAAGCGCTGTCGGTACTTTGTGTGAAAACACAAGGGAAAATGCCACACGCTGAATTGTGAAGAGAAATGTGGGTCGAACGTGACCACCAACACACTCGGTGTCCCCTAGAGAGGTGTGTGTCTGGAAGTGGGAGGAAGCGTAACGGACGTGCTATACACTTAACTCCAAGAAACAACGCCTGTGGAGGTGCGGTCCTTCGACTGCCCTTCTTCTTTGCTAAGGAACGAAGCGGCTTGAAGCCAAGTGTGAAAGGAAACGGAGGGCAAGGAAGGGTGATATGCCTCACTCGCGGCACAACTTCTGATGGAGGGCTTTTCTCAACGAACACCATGTGTCACGAAGATAGAAGGGTTTGCGAAAGTATGTGACTTCGCCAAAGGAAAGGCATACACGAATCTCGGCGAACCACGTCTGTGTCGATCGCGACTTCGAGCTTCCATCTGGGTTCCCGAGGAAACCCATAGTCACATAATGTATGTGTTGTATCCTACTGCAGAAACACCACTGCAGAGAAACCGTGCGTCTACTATCACCTTCCCTGAAACTGGTAGACTTTTGCAATGGAAGTGGGAAATCGCAAGGAATGTGCCCGTGCCTGTGCCACGGAAGTAACTAGTGTAAATGTCTGTCGCGATTGGAATCCTGTTCCGTGAGAAGCGTTTCCAAGAGTATGAGAGAGAGCAGATGGAAAAGGTCATGGTTTGAAGCGTGAGAAGGAGACCCGTCAGGAAAGCCATACACGTAAGTCGGGGAAGCACTTTCGCGTGACATGGTGAAGGCATCTAGAATGTGCCCTGTGACGGTGCTCGAGAAACCACTTGTGAAGAAGGCTTCCCTCAACTGCCGTATCGTTTCCGTAGGAGGAAACTGTTTTCCGTAGTGGGTGTGAAGGCATAAGGGACGTAGACGAGACTTCGCTCTCCGCTTCGAAGGTGCCTGCCGTCGTTACACGAAGAAGGATGTGTATGGAAATGGATGACTGCGGAAGCATAAGGAAGATGGCATGCGTTTGTTTAACTCTAAGAACAAGTCTCGAGGGTTCCCGTCCTTCGACTACCATCTCTTCTCGTAAGGATGCGAAGCCGCTCCTTAAACCTCGTGTGAACGAAAAGAGATGGAACGCGCGATACCGCACAGTGAGGAACACGTTGTGCGGAGGGTTTCTCTCCATTACGTCCTGTGTCATGGAGGTGGATGGGTCTTGCAATGTACGTGGCTAGCCTCAGTAGCAGTAGTAGCCTGACACTGAATTCTGAGAAACAAGGCCATGTCAAACAGGCTTTCGCGCTAACATCGTGGTGCTTGAAGAAAGAAGCCTTTGGAGACATGTGCGTTGCTATATAAGGTAGGCGTCTTACACTCACCTCTCACGAAACCAAACTGTAGGGAACTAGTCTTTCCACTACCGCCTCCGGGGAAGAAGTTGGAAGAACTTTCCGACGTTCAAAGTGAAGGCACAAATGCTGGGCCGTCTACCACTGTTTGAGAGAGGAGTTGTGTCTCAAGCTCCTGTCAACCCAGATCTTGCTTCGGGAAGAGAGAAGCGTTTTCAGGACTTCGTGTGAAAGCGTAAGGACAATGCCATAGGCTGAATGGTGAAGGAAATGTGGGTCGAATGCGACCACCAACTAACAAGTTGTCCCCTAGGGAGGTGTGTGTCTGGAAATGGGAGGAAGCGTAAGGAACGAGCTGTACACTTAAGTCTAAGAGACAATGCTGTGGAGGAGCGGTCCTTCGACTCCCCGCCTCCTTTCCTAAGGATCGAAGCAGCTTGACGCCGAGTGTGAACGGAAGCAGAAGGAAAAGCCTGCTATACCTTACTCGGGGAACCACTTGTATGGAGGGCTTCTCTCAATGAACACCACGGCTCACGACGCTAGAAGGGTTTTCAACGTACGTGAGTTCGCCAAAGGAAAGCCACAGACTACACTGTGCGAAACAAGTCTGTGTCAAACCGCGCCTTCGAGCTTCCATCTGGCTTCACGGGGAAAACCTAGTCACAACATGAACGTGTGGAGCCCTAAACAGGCGGCGTGCACGTCGGTCTGAAGAAACACCACTGCAGAGAAACCGTGTTTCTCCCAACCTCTTCCCTGAAAAGGTAGTCTATTCCAAGGTAAGTGTGACAGCGCAAGGCATGTGCCCCATGCCTGCGCCACGGAAATAAGGAGTGGAGATTGTCTCTCCCGGTTCAAACCTTGTTCCGTGAGAAATGTTTTCAAGAGTACGAGAGAGAGCAGAGGGAAAAGGTCATGCCTTTAAGTCTGAGAAGGAAACCCTGGAAAGCCGTACGCCTACGTATGAGCGGCATTCTGGCGCGAACGTGTGGTCCCCTGGGACGGTGCTTGACAAACCCCTTGTGAAGAAGTCTTCCCTGCAAAGCTAATCATTATGGTTTTCAGGAAGTATTAAAAGTGTTTTTCCGCCGTGGGCGTGAAGGCACGAGGGACGTGCCCTAGAGTGAGCTGTCCGTTTCGAATGTGCCGCCCGTCGTTTCCACGAAGAGGGTGAGTATGGAAATGTATGATGTGAGGAAGGCATAGGGAAGATTGCCTACGTGTTTAACTCTAAGGACAAATCTAGAGGGTTGCCGTCCGTCCGACGACCAGCTCTTTCCCTACGGATGGAAGCCGTGGTTAAAGCTTAGGCAGAGAAAAGAGGACGGAATGCGAGATACACCACAGTGGGGAACACGTGTGTGGAGGCTTCTCTCAGCCAAAGTCTTTGGGTCACGAATTTGGAAGGGCCTTCAATGTACGTGAGCTAGCGGTCAGCAGAGCCTTCCACTGAACTCAGAGAAACGAGGCCGCGTCACAACATGAAAATTCGTGCTAACCCCTTGTTCGCAAGCGCGAAGCCTTTTGAGATATGTGTGTGAGGGTCTTGCACTCACCTCTCAAGAAACAAAAACGGTAGAGCAATAGTCTTCCCACTACCATCTACAGGGAAGAAGACGGAGGAAATGTCCACGTTAAAGTGGAAGCGCAAGTTACTGTGCCATAGCCCTGCTTGGAAAGAACTTGTGTCGAAAGCTTCTCCCCAACTCAGAATCTTTTGTTTCGGAAGATAGAAGCGCTGTCGGTACTTTGTGTGAAAACACAAGGAAAATTGCCACACGCTGAATTGTGAAGAGAAATGTGGGTCGAACGTGACCACCAACACACTCGTTGTCCCCTAGAGAGGTGTGTGTCTGGAAGTGGGAGGAAGCGTAACGGACCGTGCTATACACTTAACTCCAAGAAACAACGCTGTGGAGGTGCGGTCCTTCCGACTGCCCTTCTTCTTTGCTAAGGAACGAAGCGGCTTGAAGCAAGTGTGAAAGGAAACGGAGGGCAAAGGGAAGGGTGATATGCCTCACTCGCGGCACAACTTCTGATGGAGGGCTTTTCTCAACGAACACCATGTGTCACGAAGATAGAAGGGTTTGCGAAAGTATGTGACTTCGCCAAAGGAAAGGCATACACGAATCTCGGCGAACCACGTCTGTGTCGATCGCGACTTCGAGCTTCCATCTGGGTTCCCGAGGAACCCATAGTCACATAATGTATGTGTTGTAATCCTACTGCAGAAACACCACTGCAGAGAAACGTGCGTCTACTATCACCTTCCCTGAAACTGGTAGACTTTTGCAATGGAAGTGGGGAAATCGCAAGGAATGTGCCCCGTGCCTGGTGCCAAGGAAGTAACTAGTGTAAATGTCTGTCGCGATTGGAATCCTGTTCCGTGAGAAGCGTTTCCAAGAGTATGAGAGAGAGCAGATGGAAAAAGGTCATGGTTTGAAGCGTGAGAAGGAGACCCGTCAGGAAAGCCATACACGTAAGTCGGGGAAGCACTTTCGCGTGACATGGTGAAGGCATCTAGAATGTGCCCTGTGACGGTGCTCGAGAAACCACTTGTGAAGAAGGCTTCCCTCAACTGCCGTATCGTTTCCGTAGGAGGAAACTGTTTTCCGTAGTGGGTGTGAAGGCATAAGGGACGTAGACGAGACTTCGCTCTCCGCTTCGAAGGTGCCTGCCGTCGTTACACGAAGAAGGATGTGTATGGAAATGGATGACTGCGGAAGCATAAGGAAGATGGCATGCGTTTGTTTAACTCTAAGAACAAGTCTCGAGGGTTCCCGTCCTTCGACTACCATCTCTTCTCGTAAGGATGCGAAGCCGCTCCTTAAACCTCGTGTGAACGAAAAGAGATGGAACGCGCGATACCGCACAGTGAGGAACACGTTGTGCGGAGGGTTTCTCTCCATTACGTCCTGTGTCATGGAGGTGGATGGGTCTTGCAATGTACGTGGCTAGCCTCAGTAGCAGTAGTAGCCTGACACTGAATTCTGAGAAACAAGGCCATGTCAAACAGGCTTTCGCGCTAACATCGTGGTGCTTGAAGAGAAAAGCCTTTGGAGACATGTGCGTTGCTATATAAGGTAGGCGTCTTACACTCACCTCTCACGAAACCAAACTGTAGGGAACTAGTCTTTCCACTACCGCCTCCGGGGAAGAAGTTGGAAGAACTTTCCGACGTTCAAAGTGAAGGCACAAATGCTGGGCCGTCTACCACTGTTTGAGAGAGGAGTTGTGTCTCAAGCTCCTGTCAACCCAGATCTTGCTTCGGGAAGAGAGAAGCGTTTTCAGGACTTCGTGTGAAAGCGTAAGGACAATGCCATAGGCTGAATGGTGAAGGAAAATGTGGGTCGAATGCGACCACCAACTAACAAGTTGTCCCCTAGGGAGGTGTGTGTCTGGAAATGGGAGGAAGCGTAAGGAACGAGCTGTACACTTAAGTCTAAGAGACAATGCTGTTGGAGGAGCGGTCCTTCGACTCCCCGCCTCCTTTCCTAAGGATCGAAGCAGCTTGACGCCGAGTGTGAACGGAAGCAGAGGAAAAAGCCTGCTATACCTTACTCGGGGAACCACTTTGTATGGAGGGCTTCTCTCAATGAACACCACGGCTCACGACGCTAGAAGGGTTTTCAAACGTACGTGAGTTCGCCAAAGGAAAGCCACAGACTACACTGTGCGAAACAAGTCTGTGTCAAACCGCGCCTTCGAGCTTCCATCTGGCTTCACGGGGAAAACCTAGTCACAACATGAACGTGTGGAGCCCTAAACAGGCGGCGTGCACGTCGGTCTGAAGAAACACCACTGCAGAGAAACCGTGTTTCTCCCAACCTCTTCCCTGAAAATGGTAGTCTATTCCAAGGTAAGTGTGACAGCGCAAGGCATGTGCCCCATGCCTGCGCCACGGAAATAAGGAGTGGAGATTGTCTCTCCCGGTTCAAACCTTGTTCCGTGAGAAATGTTTTCAAGAGTACGAGAGAGAGCAGAGGGAAAAGGTCATGCCTTTAAGTCTGAGAAGGAAACCCTGGAAAGCCGTACGCCTACGTATGAGCGGCATTCTGGCGCGAACGTGTGAAGGCATAAAGAATGTGTCCTGGGACGGTGCTTGACAAACCCCTTGTGAAGAAGTCTTCCCTCAGCTATCATATGGTTTCAGGAAGATAAAAGTGTTTTCCGCCGTGGGCGTGAAGGCACGAGGGACGTGCCCTAGAGTGAGCTGTCCGTTTCGAATGTGCCGCCCGTCGTTCCACGAAGAAGGGTGAGTATGGAAATGTATGATGTGAGGAAGCATAGGGAAGATTGCCTACGGGTGTTTAACTCTAAGGACAAATCTAGAGGGTTGCCGTCCGTCGACGACCAGCTCTTTCCCTACGGATGGAAGCGCCGTGTTAAAGCTTAGGGCGAGAGAAAAGAGACGGAATGCGAGATACACCACAGTGGGGAACACGTTGTGTGGAGGGCTTCTCTCCACCAAAGTCTTGGGTCACGAATTTGGAAGGGCCTTCAAATGTACGTGAGCTAGCGTCAGCAGAGCCTTCCACTGAACTCAGAGAAACGAGGCCGCGTCAAACATGATTTCGTGCTAACCCCTTGGTTCGCGAAGCGCGAAGCCTTTTGAGATATGTGTGTGAGGGTCTTGCACTCACCTCTCAAGAAACAAAACGGTAGAGCAATAGTCTTCCCACTACCATCTACAGGGAAGAAGACGGAGGAAATGTCCCACGTTAAAAGTGAAGGCGCAAGTTACTGTGCCATAGAGCCCTGCTTGGGAAAGAACTTGTGTCGAAAGCTTCTCCCAACTCAGATCTTGTTTCGGGAAGATAGAAGCGCTGTCGGTACTTTGTGTGAAAACACAAGGAAAATGCCACACGCTGAATTGTGAAGAGAAATGTGGGTCGAACGTGACCACCAACACACTCGTTGTCCCCTAGAGAGGTGTGTGTCTGGAAGTGGGAGGAAGCGTAACGGACGTGCTATACACTTAACTCCAAGAAACAACGCTGTGGAGGTGCGGTCCTTCGACTGCCCTTCTTCTTTGCTAAGGAACGAAGCGGCTTGAAGCCAAGTGTGAAAGGAAACGGAGGGCAAGGAAGGGTGATATGCCTCACTCGCGGCACAACTTCTGATGGAGGGCTTTTCTCAACGAACACCATGTGTCACGAAGATAGAAGGGTTTGCGAAAGTATGTGACTTCGCCAAAGGAAAGGCATACACGAATCTCGGCGAACCACGTCTGTGTCGATCGCGACTTCGAGCTTCCATCTGGGTTCCCGAGGAACCCATAGTCACATAATGTATGTGTTGTATCCTACTGCAGAAACACCACTGCAGAGAAACCGTGCGTCTACTATCACCTTCCCTGAAACTGGTAGACTTTTGCAATGGAAGTGGGAAATCGCAAGGAATGTGCCCCGTGCCTGTGCCACGGAAGTAACTAGTGTAAATGTCTGTCGCGATTGGAATCCTGTTCCGTGAGAAGCGTTTCCAAGAGTATGAGAGAGAGCAGATGGAAAAGGTCATGGTTTGAAGCGTGAGAAGGAGACCCGTCAGGAAAGCCATACACGTAAGTCGGGGAAGCACTTTCGCGTGACATGGTGAAGGCATCTAGAATGTGCCCTGTGACGGTGCTCGAGAAACCACTTGTGAAGAAGGCTTCCCTCAACTGCCGTATCGTTTCCGTAGGAGGAAACTGTTTTCCGTAGTGGGTGTGAAGGCATAAGGGACGTAGACGAGACTTCGCTCTCCGCTTCGAAGGTGCCTGCCGTCGTTACACGAAGAAGGATGTGTATGGAAATGGATGACTGCGGAAGCATAAGGAAGATGGCATGCGTTTGTTTAACTCTAAGAACAAGTCTCGAGGGTTCCCGTCCTTCGACTACCATCTCTTCTCGTAAGGATGCGAAGCCGCTCCTTAAACCTCGTGTGAACGAAAAGAGATGGAACGCGCGATACCGCACAGTGAGGAACACGTTGTGCGGAGGGTTTCTCTCCATTACGTCCTGTGTCATGGAGGTGGATGGGTCTTGCAATGTACGTGGGCTAGCCTCAGTAGCAGTAGTAGCCTGACACTGAATTCTGAGAAACAAGGCCATGTCAAACAGGCTTTCGCGCTAACATCGTGGTGCTTGAAGAAAGAAGCCTTTGGAGACATGTGCGTTGCTATATAAGGTAGGCGTCTTACACTCACCTCTCACGAAACCAAACTGTAGGGAACTAGTCTTTCCACTACCGCCTCCGGGGAAGAAGTTGGAAGAACTTTCCGACGTTCAAAGTGAAGGCACAAATGCTGGGCCGTCTACCACTGTTTGAGAGAGGAGTTGTGTCTCAAGCTCCTGTCAACCCAGATCTTGCTTCGGGAAGAGAGAAGCGTTTTCAGGACTTCGTGTGAAAGCGTAAGGACAATGCCATAGGCTGAATGGTGAAGGAAAATGTGGGTCGAATGCGACCACCAACTAACAAGTTGTCCCCTAGGGAGGTGTGTGTCTGGAAATGGGAGGAAGCGTAAGGAACGAGCTGTACACTTAAGTCTAAGAGACAATGCTGTGGAGGAGCCGTCCTTCGACTCCCCGCCTCCTTTCCTAAGGATCGAAGCAGCTTGACGCCGAGTGTGAACGGAAGCAGAGGAAAAGCCTGCTATACCTTACTCGGGGAACCACTTTGTATGGAGGGCTTCTCTCAATGAACACCACGGCTCACGACGCTAGAAGGGTTTTCAAACGTACGTGAGTTCGCCAAAGGAAAGCCACAGACTACACTGTGCGAAACAAGTCTGTGTCAAACCGCGCCTTCGAGCTTCCATCTGGCTTCACGGGGAAAACCTAGTCACAACATGAACGTGTGGAGCCCTAAACAGGCGGCGTGCACGTCGGTCTGAAGAAACACCACTGCAGAGAAACCGTGTTTCTCCCAACCTCTTCCCTGAAAATGGTAGTCTATTCCAAGGTAAGTGTGACAACGCAAGGCATGTGCCCCATGCCTGCGCCACGGAAATAAGGAGTGGAGATTGTCTCTCCCGGTTCAAACCTTGTTCCGTGAGAAATGTTTTCAAGAGTACGAGAGAGAGCAGAGGGAAAAGGTCATGCCTTTAAGTCTGAGAAGGAAACCCTGGAAAGCCGTACGCCTACGTATGAGCGGCATTCTGGCGCGAACGTGTGAAGGCATAAAGAATGTGTCCTGGGACGGTGCTTGACAAACCCCTTGTGAAGAAGTCTTCCCTCAGCTATCATATGGTTTCAGGAAGATAAAAGTGTTTTCCGCCGTGGGCGCGAAGGCACGAGGGACGTGCCCTAGAGTGAGCTGTCCGTTTCGAATGTGCCGCCCGTCGTTCCACGAAGAAGGGTGAGTATGGAAATGTATGATGTGAGGAAGCATAGGGAAGATTGCCTACGGGTGTTTAACTCTAAGGACAAATCTAGAGGGTTGCCGTCCGTCGACGACCAGCTCTTTCCCTACGGATGGAAGCGCCGTGTTAAAGCTTAGGGCGAGAGAAAAGAGACGGAATGCGAGATACACCACAGTGGGGAACACGTTGTGTGGAGGGCTTCTCTCCACCAAAGTCTTGGGTCACGAATTTGGAAGGGCCTTCAAATGTACGTGAGCTAGCGTCAGCAGAGCCTTCCACTGAACTCAGAGAAACGAGGCCGCGTCAAACATGATTTCGTGCTAACCCCTTGGTTCGCGAAGCGCGAAGCCTTTTGAGATATGTGTGTGAGGGTCTTGCACTCACCTCTCAAGAAACAAAACGGTAGAGCAATAGTCTTCCCACTACCATCTACAGGGAAGAAGACGGAGGAAATGTCCCACGTTAAAAGTGAAGGCGCAAGTTACTGTGCCATAGAGCCCTGCTTGGGAAAGAACTTGTGTCGAAAGCTTCTCCCAACTCAGATCTTGTTTCGGGAAGATAGAAGCGCTGTCGGTACTTTGTGTGGAAACACAAGGAAAATGCCACACGCTGAATTGTGAAGAGAAATGTGGGTCGAACGTGACCACCAACACACTCGTTGTCCCCTAGAGAGGTGTGTGTCTGGAAGTGGGAGGAAGCGTAACGGACGTGCTATACACTTAACTCCAAGAAACAACGCTGTGGAGGTGCGGTCCTTCGACTGCCCTTCTTCTTTGCTAAGGAACGAAGCGGCTTGAAGCCAAGTGTGAAAGGAAACGGAGGGCAAGGAAGGGTGATATGCCTCACTCGCGGCACAACTTCTGATGGAGGGCTTTTCTCAACGAACACCATGTGTCACGAAGATAGAAGGGTTTGCGAAAGTATGTGACTTCGCCAAAGGAAAGGCATACACGAATCTCGGCGAACCACGTCTGTGTCGATCGCGACTTCGAGCTTCCATCTGGGTTCCCGAGGAACCCATAGTCACATAATGTATGTGTTGTATCCTACTGCAGAAACACCACTGCAGAGAAACCGTGCGTCTACTATCACCTTCCCTGAAACTGGTAGACTTTTGCAATGGAAGTGGGAAATCGCAAGGAATGTGCCCCGTGCCTGTGCCACGGAAGTAACTAGTGTAAATGTCTGTCGCGATTGGAATCCTGTTCCGTGAGAAGCGTTTCCAAGAGTATGAGAGAGAGCAGATGGAAAAGGTCATGGTTTGAAGCGTGAGAAGGAGACCCGTCAGGAAAGCCATACACGTAAGTCGGGGAAGCACTTTCGCGTGACATGGTGAAGGCATCTAGAATGTGCCCTGTGACGGTGCTCGAGAAACCACTTGTGAAGAAGGCTTCCCTCAACTGCCGTATCGTTTCCGTAGGAGGAAACTGTTTTCCGTAGTGGGTGTGAAGGCATAAGGGACGTAGACGAGACTTCGCTCTCCGCTTCGAAGGTGCCTGCCGTCGTTACACGAAGAAGGATGTGTATGGAAATGGATGACTGCGGAAGCATAAGGAAGATGGCATGCGTTTGTTTAACTCTAAGAACAAGTCTCGAGGGTTCCCGTCCTTCGACTACCATCTCTTCTCGTAAGGATGCGAAGCCGCTCCTTAAACCTCGTGTGAACGAAAAGAGATGGAACGCGCGATACCGCACAGTGAGGAACACGTTGTGCGGAGGGTTTCTCTCCATTACGTCCTGTGTCATGGAGGTGGATGGGTCTTGCAATGTACGTGGGCTAGCCTCAGTAGCAGTAGTAGCCTGACACTGAATTCTGAGAAACAAGGCCATGTCAAACAGGCTTTCGCGCTAACATCGTGGTGCTTGAAGAAAGAAGCCTTTGGAGACATGTGCGTTGCTATATAAGGTAGGCGTCTTACACTCACCTCTCACGAAACCAAACTGTAGGGAACTAGTCTTTCCACTACCGCCTCCGGGGAAGAAGTTGGAAGAACTTTCCGACGTTCAAAGTGAAGGCACAAATGCTGGGCCGTCTACCACTGTTTGAGAGAGGAGTTGTGTCTCAAGCTCCTGTCAACCCAGATCTTGCTTCGGGAAGAGAGAAGCGTTTTCAGGACTTCGTGTGAAAGCGTAAGGACAATGCCATAGGCTGAATGGTGAAGGAAAATGTGGGTCGAATGCGACCACCAACTAACAAGTTGTCCCCTAGGGAGGTGTGTGTCTGGAAATGGGAGGAAGCGTAAGGAACGAGCTGTACACTTAAGTCTAAGAGACAATGCTGTGGAGGAGCCGTCCTTCGACTCCCCGCCTCCTTTCCTAAGGATCGAAGCAGCTTGACGCCGAGTGTGAACGGAAGCAGAGGAAAAGCCTGCTATACCTTACTCGGGGAACCACTTTGTATGGAGGGCTTCTCTCAATGAACACCACGGCTCACGACGCTAGAAGGGTTTTCAAACGTACGTGAGTTCGCCAAAGGAAAGCCACAGACTACACTGTGCGAAACAAGTCTGTGTCAAACCGCGCCTTCGAGCTTCCATCTGGCTTCACGGGGAAAACCTAGTCACAACATGAACGTGTGGAGCCCTAAACAGGCGGCGTGCACGTCGGTCTGAAGAAACACCACTGCAGAGAAACCGTGTTTCTCCCAACCTCTTCCCTGAAAATGGTAGTCTATTCCAAGGTAAGTGTGACAGCGCAAGGCATGTGCCCCATGCCTGCGCCACGGAAATAAGGAGTGGAGATTGTCTCTCCCGGTTCAAACCTTGTTCCGTGAGAAATGTTTTCAAGAGTACGAGAGAGAGCAGAGGGAAAAGGTCATGCCTTTAAGTCTGAGAAGGAAACCCTGGAAAGCCGTACGCCTACGTATGAGCGGCATTCTGGCGCGAACGTGTGAAGGCATAAAGAATGTGTCCTGGGACGGTGCTTGACAAACCCCTTGTGAAGAAGTCTTCCCTCAGCTATCATATGGTTTCAGGAAGATAAAAGTGTTTTCCGCCGTGGGCGTGAAGGCACGAGGGACGTGCCCTAGAGTGAGCTGTCCGTTTCGAATGTGCCGCCCGTCGTTCCACGAAGAAGGGTGAGTATGGAAATGTATGATGTGAGGAAGCATAGGGAAGATTGCCTACGGGTGTTTAACTCTAAGGACAAATCTAGAGGGTTGCCGTCCGTCGACGACCAGCTCTTTCCCTACGGATGGAAGCGCCGTGTTAAAGCTTAGGGCGAGAGAAAAGAGACGGAATGCGAGATACACCACAGTGGGGAACACGTTGTGTGGAGGGCTTCTCTCCACCAAAGTCTTGGGTCACGAATTTGGAAGGGCCTTCAAATGTACGTGAGCTAGCGTCAGCAGAGCCTTCCACTGAACTCAGAGAAACGAGGCCGCGTCAAACATGATTTCGTGCTAACCCCTTGGTTCGCGAAGCGCGAAGCCTTTTGAGATATGTGTGTGAGGGTCTTGCACTCACCTCTCAAGAAACAAAACGGTAGAGCAATAGTCTTCCCACTACCATCTACAGGGAAGAAGACGGAGGAAATGTCCCACGTTAAAAGTGAAGGCGCAAGTTACTGTGCCATAGAGCCCTGCTTGGGAAAGAACTTGTGTCGAAAGCTTCTCCCAACTCAGATCTTGTTTCGGGAAGATAGAAGCGCTGTCGGTACTTTGTGTGGAAACACAAGGAAAATGCCACACGCTGAATTGTGAAGAGAAATGTGGGTCGAACGTGACCACCAACACACTCGTTGTCCCCTAGAGAGGTGTGTGTCTGGAAGTGGGAGGAAGCGTAACGGACGTGCTATACACTTAACTCCAAGAAACAACGCTGTGGAGGTGCGGTCCTTCGACTGCCCTTCTTCTTTGCTAAGGAACGAAGCGGCTTGAAGCCAAGTGTGAAAGGAAACGGAGGGCAAGGAAGGGTGATATGCCTCACTCGCGGCACAACTTCTGATGGAGGGCTTTTCTCAACGAACACCATGTGTCACGAAGATAGAAGGGTTTGCGAAAGTATGTGACTTCGCCAAAGGAAAGGCATACACGAATCTCGGCGAACCACGTCTGTGTCGATCGCGACTTCGAGCTTCCATCTGGGTTCCCGAGGAACCCATAGTCACATAATGTATGTGTTGTATCCTACTGCAGAAACACCACTGCAGAGAAACCGTGCGTCTACTATCACCTTCCCTGAAACTGGTAGACTTTTGCAATGGAAGTGGGAAATCGCAAGGAATGTGCCCCGTGCCTGTGCCACGGAAGTAACTAGTGTAAATGTCTGTCGCGATTGGAATCCTGTTCCGTGAGAAGCGTTTCCAAGAGTATGAGAGAGAGCAGATGGAAAAGGTCATGGTTTGAAGCGTGAGAAGGAGACCCGTCAGGAAAGCCATACACGTAAGTCGGGGAAGCACTTTCGCGTGACATGGTGAAGGCATCTAGAATGTGCCCTGTGACGGTGCTCGAGAAACCACTTGTGAAGAAGGCTTCCCTCAACTGCCGTATCGTTTCCGTAGGAGGAAACTGTTTTCCGTAGTGGGTGTGAAGGCATAAGGGACGTAGACGAGACTTCGCTCTCCGCTTCGAAGGTGCCTGCCGTCGTTACACGAAGAAGGATGTGTATGGAAATGGATGACTGCGGAAGCATAAGGAAGATGGCATGCGTTTGTTTAACTCTAAGAACAAGTCTCGAGGGTTCCCGTCCTTCGACTACCATCTCTTCTCGTAAGGATGCGAAGCCGCTCCTTAAACCTCGTGTGAACGAAAAGAGATGGAACGCGCGATACCGCACAGTGAGGAACACGTTGTGCGGAGGGTTTCTCTCCATTACGTCCTGTGTCATGGAGGTGGATGGGTCTTGCAATGTATGTGGGCTAGCCTCAGTAGCAGTAGTAGCCTGACACTGAATTCTGAGAAACAAGGCCATGTCAAACAGGCTTTCGCGCTAACATCGTGGTGCTTGAAGAAAGAAGCCTTTGGAGACATGTGCGTTGCTATATAAGGTAGGCGTCTTACACTCACCTCTCACGAAACCAAACTGTAGGGAACTAGTCTTTCCACTACCGCCTCCGGGGAAGAAGTTGGAAGAACTTTCCGACGTTCAAAATGAAGGCACAAATGCTGGGCCGTCTACCACTGTTTGAGAGAGGAGTTGTGTCTCAAGCTCCTGTCAACCCAGATCTTGCTTCGGGAAGAGAGAAGCGTTTTCAGGACTTCGTGTGAAAGCGTAAGGACAATGCCATAGGCTGAATGGTGAAGGAAAATGTGGGTCGAATGCGACCACCAACTAACAAGTTGTCCCCTAGGGAGGTGTGTGTCTGGAAATGGGAGGAAGCGTAAGGAACGAGCTGTACACTTAAGTCTAAGAGACAATGCTGTGGAGGAGCCGTCCTTCGACTCCCCGCCTCCTTTCCTAAGGATCGAAGCAGCTTGACGCCGAGTGTGAACGGAAGCAGAGGAAAAGCCTGCTATACCTTACTCGGGGAACCACTTTGTATGGAGGGCTTCTCTCAATGAACACCACGGCTCACGACGCTAGAAGGGTTTTCAAACGTACGTGAGTTCGCCAAAGGAAAGCCACAGACTACACTGTGCGAAACAAGTCTGTGTCAAACCGCGCCTTCGAGCTTCCATCTGGCTTCACGGGGAAAACCTAGTCACAACATGAACGTGTGGAGCCCTAAACAGGCGGCGTGCACGTCGGTCTGAAGAAACACCACTGCAGAGAAACCGTGTTTCTCCCAACCTCTTCCCTGAAAATGGTAGTCTATTCCAAGGTAAGTGTGACAGCGCAAGGCATGTGCCCCATGCCTGCGCCACGGAAATAAGGAGTGGAGATTGTCTCTCCCGGTTCAAACCTTGTTCCGTGAGAAATGTTTTCAAGAGTACGAGAGAGAGCAGAGGGAAAAGGTCATGCCTTTAAGTCTGAGAAGGAAACCCTGGAAAGCCGTACGCCTACGTATGAGCGGCATTCTGGCGCGAACGTGTGAAGGCATAAAGAATGTGTCCTGGGACGGTGCTTGACAAACCCCTTGTGAAGAAGTCTTCCCTCAGCTATCATATGGTTTCAGGAAGATAAAAGTGTTTTCCGCCGTGGGCGTGAAGGCACGAGGGACGTGCCCTAGAGTGAGCTGTCCGTTTCGAATGTGCCGCCCGTCGTTCCACGAAGAAGGGTGAGTATGGAAATGTATGATGTGAGGAAGCATAGGGAAGATTGCCTACGGGTGTTTAACTCTAAGGACAAATCTAGAGGGTTGCCGTCCGTCGACGACCAGCTCTTTCCCTACGGATGGAAGCGCCGTGTTAAAGCTTAGGGCGAGAGAAAAGAGACGGAATGCGAGATACACCACAGTGGGGAACACGTTGTGTGGAGGGCTTCTCTCCACCAAAGTCTTGGGTCACGAATTTGGAAGGGCCTTCAAATGTACGTGAGCTAGCGTCAGCAGAGCCTTCCACTGAACTCAGAGAAACGAGGCCGCGTCAAACATGATTTCGTGCTAACCCCTTGGTTCGCGAAGCGCGAAGCCTTTTGAGATATGTGTGTGAGGGTCTTGCACTCACCTCTCAAGAAACAAAACGGTAGAGCAATAGTCTTCCCACTACCATCTACAGGGAAGAAGACGGAGGAAATGTCCCACGTTAAAAGTGAAGGCGCAAGTTACTGTGCCATAGAGCCCTGCTTGGGAAAGAACTTGTGTCGAAAGCTTCTCCCAACTCAGATCTTGTTTCGGGAAGATAGAAGCGCTGTCGGTACTTTGTGTGGAAACACAAGGAAAATGCCACACGCTGAATTGTGAAGAGAAATGTGGGTCGAACGTGACCACCAACACACTCGTTGTCCCCTAGAGAGGTGTGTGTCTGGAAGTGGGAGGAAGCGTAACGGACGTGCTATACACTTAACTCCAAGAAACAACGCTGTGGAGGTGCGGTCCTTCGACTGCCCTTCTTCTTTGCTAAGGAACGAAGCGGCTTGAAGCCAAGTGTGAAAGGAAACGGAGGGCAAGGAAGGGTGATATGCCTCACTCGCGGCACAACTTCTGATGGAGGGCTTTTCTCAACGAACACCATGTGTCACGAAGATAGAAGGGTTTGCGAAAGTATGTGACTTCGCCAAAGGAAAGGCATACACGAATCTCGGCGAACCACGTCTGTGTCGATCGCGACTTCGAGCTTCCATCTGGGTTCCCGAGGAACCCATAGTCACATAATGTATGTGTTGTATCCTACTGCAGAAACACCACTGCAGAGAAACCGTGCGTCTACTATCACCTTCCCTGAAACTGGTAGACTTTTGCAATGGAAGTGGGAAATCGCAAGGAATGTGCCCCGTGCCTGTGCCACGGAAGTAACTAGTGTAAATGTCTGTCGCGATTGGAATCCTGTTCCGTGAGAAGCGTTTCCAAGAGTATGAGAGAGAGCAGATGGAAAAGGTCATGGTTTGAAGCGTGAGAAGGAGACCCGTCAGGAAAGCCATACACGTAAGTCGGGGAAGCACTTTCGCGTGACATGGTGAAGGCATCTAGAATGTGCCCTGTGACGGTGCTCGAGAAACCACTTGTGAAGAAGGCTTCCCTCAACTGCCGTATCGTTTCCGTAGGAGGAAACTGTTTTCCGTAGTGGGTGTGAAGGCATAAGGGACGTAGACGAGACTTCGCTCTCCGCTTCGAAGGTGCCTGCCGTCGTTACACGAAGAAGGATGTGTATGGAAATGGATGACTGCGGAAGCATAAGGAAGATGGCATGCGTTTGTTTAACTCTAAGAACAAGTCTCGAGGGTTCCCGTCCTTCGACTACCATCTCTTCTCGTAAGGATGCGAAGCCGCTCCTTAAACCTCGTGTGAACGAAAAGAGATGGAACGCGCGATACCGCACAGTGAGGAACACGTTGTGCGGAGGGTTTCTCTCCATTACGTCCTGTGTCATGGAGGTGGATGGGTCTTGCAATGTACGTGGGCTAGCCTCAGTAGCAGTAGTAGCCTGACACTGAATTCTGAGAAACAAGGCCATGTCAAACAGGCTTTCGCGCTAACATCGTGGTGCTTGAAGAAAGAAGCCTTTGGAGACATGTGCGTTGCTATATAAGGTAGGCGTCTTACACTCACCTCTCACGAAACCAAACTGTAGGGAACTAGTCTTTCCACTACCGCCTCCGGGGAAGAAGTTGGAAGAACTTTCCGACGTTCAAAGTGAAGGCACAAATGCTGGGCCGTCTACCACTGTTTGAGAGAGGAGTTGTGTCTCAAGCTCCTGTCAACCCAGATCTTGCTTCGGGAAGGGAGAAGCGTTTTCAGGACTTCGTGTGAAAGCGTAAGGACAATGCCATAGGCTGAATGGTGAAGGAAAATGTGGGTCGAATGCGACCACCAACTAACAAGTTGTCCCCTAGGGAGGTGTGTGTCTGGAAATGGGAGGAAGCGTAAGGAACGAGCTGTACACTTAAGTCTAAGAGACAATGCTGTGGAGGAGCGGTCCTTCGACTCCCCGCCTCCTTTCCTAAGGATCGAAGCAGCTTGACGCCGAGTGTGAACGGAAGCAGAGGAAAAGCCTGCTATACCTTACTCGTGGAACCACTTTGTATGGAGGGCTTCTCTCAATGAACACCACGGCTCACGACGCTAGAAGGGTTTTCAAACGTACGTGAGTTCGCCAAAGGAAAGCCACAGACTACACTGTGCGAAACAAGTCTGTGTCAAACCGCGCCTTCGAGCTTCCATCTGGCTTCACGGGGAAAACCTAGTCACAACATGAACGTGTGGAGCCCTAAACAGGCGGCGTGCACGTCGGTCTGAAGAAACACCACTGCAGAGAAACCGTGTTTCTCCCAACCTCTTCCCTGAAAATGGTAGTCTATTCCAAGGTAAGTGTGACAGCGCAAGGCATGTGCCCCATGCCTGCGCCACGGAAATAAGGAGTGGAGATTGTCTCTCCCGGTTCAAACCTTGTTCCGTGAGAAATGTTTTCAAGAGTACGAGAGAGAGCAGAGGGAAAAGGTCATGCCTTTAAGTCTGAGAAGGAAACCCTGGAAAGCCGTACGCCTACGTATGAGCGGCATTCTGGCGCGAACGTGTGAAGGCATAAAGAATGTGTCCTGGGACGGTGCTTGACAAACCCCTTGTGAAGAAGTCTTCCCTCAGCTATCATATGGTTTCAGGAAGATAAAAGTGTTTTCCGCCGTGGGCGCGAAGGCACGAGGGACGTGCCCTAGAGTGAGCTGTCCGTTTCGAATGTGCCGCCCGTCGTTCCACGAAGAAGGGTGAGTATGGAAATGTATGATGTGAGGAAGCATAGGGAAGATTGCCTACGGGTGTTTAACTCTAAGGACAAATCTAGAGGGTTGCCGTCCGTCGACGACCAGCTCTTTCCCTACGGATGGAAGCGCCGTGTTAAAGCTTAGGGCGAGAGAAAAGAGACGGAATGCGAGATACACCACATTGGGGAACACGTTGTGTGGAGGGCTTCTCTCCACCAAAGTCTCGGGTCACGAATTTGGAAGGGCCTTCAAATGTACGTGAGCTAGCGTCAGCAGAGCCTTCCACTGAACTCAGAGAAACGAGGCCGCGTCAAACATGATTTGGTGCTTACCCCTTGGTTCGCGAAGCGCGAAGCCTTTTGAGATATGTGTGTGAGGGTCTTGCACTCACCTCTCAAGAAACAAAACGGTAGAGCAATAGTCTTCCCACTACCATCTACAGGGAAGAAGACGGAGGAAATGTCCCACGTTAAACGTGAAGGCGCAAGTTACTGTGCCATAGAGCCCTGCTTGGGAAAGAACTTGTGTCGAAAGCTTCTCCCAACTCAGATCTTGTTTCGGGAAGATAGAAGCGCTGTCGGTACTTTGTGTGAAAACACAAGGAAAATGCCACACGCTGAATTGTGAAGAGAAATGTGGGTCGAACGTGACCACCAACACACTCGTTGTCCCCTAGAGAGGTGTGTGTCTGGAAGTGGGAGGAAGCGTAACGGACGTGCTATACACTTAACTCCAAGAAACAACGCTGTGGAGGTGCGGTCCTTCGACTGCCCTTCTTCTTTGCTAAGGAACGAAGCGGCTTGAAGCCAAGTGTGAAAGGAAACGGAGGGCAAGGAAGGGTGATATGCCTCACTCGCGGCACAACTTCTGATGGAGGGCTTTTCTCAACGAACACCATGTGTCACGAAGATAGAAGGGTTTGCGAAAGTATGTGACTTCGCCAAAGGAAAGGCATACACGAATCTCGGCGAACCACGTCTGTGTCGATCGCGACTTCGAGCTTCCATCTGGGTTCCCGAGGAACCCATAGTCACATAATGTATGTGTTGTATCCTACTGCAGAAACACCACTGCAGAGAAACCGTGCGTCTACTATCACCTTCCCTGAAACTGGTAGACTTTTGCAATGGAAGTGGGAAATCGCAAGGAATGTGCCCCGTGCCTGTGCCACGGAAGTAACTAGTGTCAATGTCTGTTGCGATTGGAATCCTGTTCCGTGAGAAGCGTTTCCAAGAGTATGAGAGAGAGCAGATGGAAAAGGTCATGGTTTGAAGCGTGAGAAGGAGACCCGTCAGGAAAGCCATACACGTAAGTCGGGGAAGCACTTTCGCGTGACATGGTGAAGGCATCTAGAATGTGCCCTGTGACGGTGCTCGAGAAACCACTTGTGAAGAAGGCTTCCCTCAACTGCCGTATCGTTTCCGTAGGAGGAAACTGTTTTCCGTAGTGGGTGTGAAGGCATAAGGGACGTAGACGAGACTTCGCTCTCCGCTTCGAAGGTGCCTGCCGTCGTTACACGAAGAAGGATGTGTATGGAAATGGATGACTGCGGAAGCATAAGGAAGATGGCATGCGTTTGTTTAACTCTAAGAACAAGTCTCGAGGGTTCCCGTCCTTCGACTACCATCTCTTCTCGTAAGGATGCGAAGCCGCTCCTTAAACCTCGTGTGAACGAAAAGAGATGGAACGCGCGATACCGCACAGTGAGGAACACGTTGTGCGGAGGGTTTCTCTCCATTACGTCCTGTGTCATGGAGGTGGATGGGTCTTGCAATGTACGTGGGCTAGCCTCAGTAGCAGTAGTAGCCTGACACTGAATTCTGAGAAACAAGGCCATGTCAAACAGGCTTTCGCGCTAACATCGTGGTGCTTGAAGAAAGAAGCCTTTGGAGACATGTGCGTTGCTATATAAGGTAGGCGTCTTACACTCACCTCTCACGAAACCAAACTGTAGGGAACTAGTCTTTCCACTACCGCCTCCGGGGAAGAAGTTGGAAGAACTTTCCGACGTTCAAAGTGAAGGCACAAATGCTGGGCCGTCTACCACTGTTTGAGAGAGGAGTTGTGTCTCAAGCTCCTGTCAACCCAGATCTTGCTTCGGGAAGGGAGAAGCGTTTTCAGGACTTCGTGTGAAAGCGTAAGGACAATGCCATAGGCTGAATGGTGAAGGAAAATGTGGGTCGAATGCGACCACCAACTAACAAGTTGTCCCCTAGGGAGGTGTGTGTCTGGAAATGGGAGGAAGCGTAAGGAACGAGCTGTACACTTAAGTCTAAGAGACAATGCTGTGGAGGAGCGGTCCTTCGACTCCCCGCCTCCTTTCCTAAGGATCGAAGCAGCTTGACGCCGAGTGTGAACGGAAGCAGAGGAAAAGCCTGCTATACCTTACTCGTGGAACCACTTTGTATGGAGGGCTTCTCTCAATGAACACCACGGCTCACGACGCTAGAAGGGTTTTCAAACGTACGTGAGTTCGCCAAAGGAAAGCCACAGACTACACTGTGCGAAACAAGTCTGTGTCAAACCGCGCCTTCGAGCTTCCATCTGGCTTCACGGGGAAAACCTAGTCACAACATGAACGTGTGGAGCCCTAAACAGGCGGCGTGCACGTCGGTCTGAAGAAACACCACTGCAGAGAAACCGTGTTTCTCCCAACCTCTTCCCTGAAAATGGTAGTCTATTCCAAGGTAAGTGTGACAGCGCAAGGCATGTGCCCCATGCCTGCGCCACGGAAATAAGGAGTGGAGATTGTCTCTCCCGGTTCAAACCTTGTTCCGTGAGAAATGTTTTCAAGAGTACGAGAGAGAGCAGAGGGAAAAGGTCATGCCTTTAAGTCTGAGAAGGAAACCCTGGAAAGCCGTACGCCTACGTATGAGCGGCATTCTGGCGCGAACGTGTGAAGGCATAAAGAATGTGTCCTGGGACGGTGCTTGACAAACCCCTTGTGAAGAAGTCTTCCCTCAGCTATCATATGGTTTCAGGAAGATAAAAGTGTTTTCCGCCGTGGGCGCGAAGGCACGAGGGACGTGCCCTAGAGTGAGCTGTCCGTTTCGAATGTGCCGCCCGTCGTTCCACGAAGAAGGGTGAGTATGGAAATGTATGATGTGAGGAAGCATAGGGAAGATTGCCTACGGGTGTTTAACTCTAAGGACAAATCTAGAGGGTTGCCGTCCGTCGACGACCAGCTCTTTCCCTACGGATGGAAGCGCCGTGTTAAAGCTTAGGGCGAGAGAAAAGAGACGGAATGCGAGATACACCACAGTGGGGAACACGTTGTGTGGAGGGCTTCTCTCCACCAAAGTCTTGGGTCACGAATTTGGAAGGGCCTTCAAATGTACGTGAGCTAGCGTCAGCAGAGCCTTCCACTGAACTCAGAGAAACGAGGCCGCGTCAAACATGATTTCGTGCTAACCCCTTGGTTCGCGAAGCGCGAAGCCTTTTGAGATATGTGTGTGAGGGTCTTGCACTCGCCTCTCAAGAAACAAAACGGTAGAGCAATAGTCTTCCCACTACCATCTACAGGGAAGAAGACGGAGGAAATGTCCCACGTTAAAAGTGAAGGCGCAAGTTACTGTGCCATAGAGCCCTGCTTGGGAAAGAACTTGTGTCGAAAGCTTCTCCCAACTCAGATCTTGTTTCGGGAAGATAGAAGCGCTGTCGGTACTTTGTGTGAAAACACAAGGAAAATGCCACACGCTGAATTGTGAAGAGAAATGTGGGTCGAACGTGACCACCAACACACTCGTTGTCCCCTAGAGAGGTGTGTGTCTGGAAGTGGGAGGAAGCGTAACGGACGTGCTATACACTTAACTCCAAGAAACAACGCTGTGGAGGTGCGGTCCTTCGACTGCCCTTCTTCTTTGCTAAGGAACGAAGCGGCTTGAAGCCAAGTGTGAAAGGAAACGGAGGGCAAGGAAGGGTGATATGCCTCACTCGCGGCACAACTTCTGATGGAGGGCTTTTCTCAACGAACACCATGTGTCACGAAGATAGAAGGGTTTGCGAAAGTATGTGACTTCGCCAAAGGAAAGGCATACACGAATCTCGGCGAACCACGTCTGTGTCGATCGCGACTTCGAGCTTCCATCTGGGTTCCCGAGGAACCCATAGTCACATAATGTATGTGTTGTATCCTACTGCAGAAACACCACTGCAGAGAAACCGTGCGTCTACTATCACCTTCCCTGAAACTGGTAGACTTTTGCAATGGAAGTGGGAAATCGCAAGGAATGTGCCCCGTGCCTGTGCCACGGAAGTAACTAGTGTCAATGTCTGTCGCGATTGGAATCCTGTTCCGTGAGAAGCGTTTCCAAGAGTATGAGAGAGAGCAGATGGAAAAGGTCATGGTTTGAAGCGTGAGAAGGAGACCCGTCAGGAAAGCCATACACGTAAGTCGGGGAAGCACTTTCGCGTGACATGGTGAAGGCATCTAGAATGTGCCCTGTGACGGTGCTCGAGAAACCACTTGTGAAGAAGGCTTCCCTCAACTGCCGTATCGTTTCCGTAGGAGGAAACTGTTTTCCGTAGTGGGTGTGAAGGCATAAGGGACGTAGACGAGACTTCGCTCTCCGCTTCGAAGGTGCCTGCCGTCGTTACACGAAGAAGGATGTGTATGGAAATGGATGACTGTGGAAGCATAAGGAAGATGGCATGCGTTTGTTTAACTCTAAGAACAAGTCTCGAGGGTTCCCGTCCTTCGACTACCATCTCTTCTCGTAAGGATGCGAAGCCGCTCCTTAAACCTCGTGTGAACGAAAAGAGATGGAACGCGCGATACCGCACAGTGAGGAACACGTTGTGCGGAGGGTTTCTCTCCATTACGTCCTGTGTCATGGAGGTGGATGGGTCTTGCAATGTACGTGGGCTAGCCTCAGTAGCAGTAGTAGCCTGACACTGAATTCTGAGAAACAAGGCCATGTCAAACAGGCTTTCGCGCTAACATCGTGGTGCTTGAAGAAAGAAGCCTTTGGAGACATGTGCGTTGCTATATAAGGTAGGCGTCTTACACTCACCTCTCACGAAACCAAACTGTAGGGAACTAGTCTTTCCACTACCGCCTCCGGGGAAGAAGTTGGAAGAACTTTCCGACGTTCAAAGTGAAGGCACAAATGCTGGGCCGTCTACCACTGTTTGAGAGAGGAGTTGTGTCTCAAGCTCCTGTCAACCCAGATCTTGCTTCGGGAAGAGAGAAGCGTTTTCAGGACTTCGTGTGAAAGCGTAAGGACAATGCCATAGGCTGAATGGTGAAGGAAAATGTGGGTCGAATGCGACCACCAACTAACAAGTTGTCCCCTAGGGAGGTGTGTGTCTGGAAATGGGAGGAAGCGTAAGGAACGAGCTGTACACTTAAGTCTAAGAGACAATGCTGTGGAGGAGCCGTCCTTCGACTCCCCGCCTCCTTTCCTAAGGATCGAAGCAGCTTGACGCCGAGTGTGAACGGAAGCAGAGGAAAAGCCTGCTATACCTTACTCGGGGAACCACATTGTATGGAGGGCTTCTCTCAATGAACACCACGGCTCACGACGCTAGAAGGGTTTTCAAACGTACGTGAGTTCGCCAAAGGAAAGCCACAGACTACACTGTGCGAAACAAGTCTGTGTCAAACCGCGCCTTCGAGCTTCCATCTGGCTTCACGGGGAAAACCTAGTCACAACATGAACGTGTGGAGCCCTAAACAGGCGGCGTGCACGTCGGTCTGAAGAAACACCACTGCAGAGAAACCGTGTTTCTCCCAACCTCTTCCCTGAAAATGGTAGTCTATTCCAAGGTAAGTGTGACAGCGCAAGGCATGTGCCCCATGCCTGCGCCACGGAAATAAGGAGTGGAGATTGTCTCTCCCGGTTCAAACCTTGTTCCGTGAGAAATGTTTTCAAGAGTACGAGAGAGAGCAGAGGGAAAAGGTCATGCCTTTAAGTCTGAGAAGGAAACCCTGGAAAGCCGTACGCCTACGTATGAGCGGCATTCTGGCGCGAACGTGTGAAGGCATAAAGAATGTGTCCTGGGACGGTGCTTGACAAACCCCTTGTGAAGAAGTCTTCCCTCAGCTATCATATGGTTTCAGGAAGATAAAAGTGTTTTCCGCCGTGGGCGCGAAGGCACGAGGGACGTGCCCTAGAGTGAGCTGTCCGTTTCGAATGTGCCGCCCGTCGTTCCACGAAGAAGGGTGAGTATGGAAATGTATGATGTGAGGAAGCATAGGGAAGATTGCCTACGGGTGTTTAACTCTAAGGACAAATCTAGAGGGTTGCCGTCCGTCGACGACCAGCTCTTTCCCTACGGATGGAAGCGCCGTGTTAAAGCTTAGGGCGAGAGAAAAGAGACGGAATGCGAGATACACCACAGTGGGGAACACGTTGTGTGGAGGGCTTCTCTCCACCAAAGTCTTGGGTCACGAATTTGGAAGGGCCTTCAAATGTACGTGAGCTAGCGTCAGCAGAGCCTTCCACTGAACTCAGAGAAACGAGGCCGCGTCAAACATGATTTCGTGCTAACCCCTTGGTTCGCGAAGCGCGAAGCCTTTTGAGATATGTGTGTGAGGGTCTTGCACTCACCTCTCAAGAAACAAAACGGTAGAGCAATAGTCTTCCCACTACCATCTACAGGGAAGAAGACGGAGGAAATGTCCCACGTTAAAAGTGAAGGCGCAAGTTACTGTGCCATAGAGCCCTGCTTGGGAAAGAACTTGTGTCGAAAGCTTCTCCCAACTCAGATCTTGTTTCGGGAAGATAGAAGCGCTGTCGGTACTTTGTGTGAAAACACAAGGAAAATGCCACACGCTGAATTGTGAAGAGAAATGTGGGTCGAACGTGACCACCAACACACTCGTTGTCCCCTAGAGAGGTGTGTGTCTGGAAGTGGGAGGAAGCGTAACGGACGTGCTATACACTTAACTCCAAGAAACAACGCTGTGGAGGTGCGGTCCTTCGACTGCCCTTCTTCTTTGCTAAGGAACGAAGCGGCTTGAAGCCAAGTGTGAAAGGAAACGGAGGGCAAGGAAGGGTGATATGCCTCACTCGCGGCACAACTTCTGATGGAGGGCTTTTCTCAACGAACACCATGTGTCACGAAGATAGAAGGGTTTGCGAAAGTATGTGACTTCGCCAAAGGAAAGGCATACACGAATCTCGGCGAACCACGTCTGTGTCGATCGCGACTTCGAGCTTCCATCTGGGTTCCCGAGGAACCCATAGTCACATAATGTATGTGTTGTATCCTACTGCAGAAACACCACTGCAGAGAAACCGTGCGTCTACTATCACCTTCCCTGAAACTGGTAGACTTTTGCAATGGAAGTGGGAAATCGCAAGGAATGTGCCCCGTGCCTGTGCCACGGAAGTAACTAGTGTAAATGTCTGTCGCGATTGGAATCCTGTTCCGTGAGAAGCGTTTCCAAGAGTATGAGAGAGAGCAGATGGAAAAGGTCATGGTTTGAAGCGTGAGAAGGAGACCCGTCAGGAAAGCCATACACGTAAGTCGGGGAAGCACTTTCGCGTGACATGGTGAAGGCATCTAGAATGTGCCCTGTGACGGTGCTCGAGAAACCACTTGTGAAGAAGGCTTCCCTCAACTGCCGTATCGTTTCCGTAGGAGGAAACTGTTTTCCGTAGTGGGTGTGAAGGCATAAGGGACGTAGACGAGACTTCGCTCTCCGCTTCGAAGGTGCCTGCCGTTGTTACACGAAGAAGGATGTGTATGGAAATGGATGACTGCGGAAGCATAAGGAAGATGGCATGCGTTTGTTTAACTCTAAGAACAAGTCTCGAGGGTTCCCGTCCTTCGACTACCATCTCTTCTCGTAAGGATGCGAAGCCGCTCCTTAAACCTCGTGTGAACGAAAAGAGATGGAACGCGCGATACCGCACAGTGAGGAACACGTTGTGCGGAGGGTTTCTCTCCATTACGTCCTGTGTCATGGAGGTGGATGGGTCTTGCAATGTACGTGGGCTAGCCTCAGTAGCAGTAGTAGCCTGACACTGAATTCTGAGAAACAAGGCCATGTCAAACAGGCTTTCGCGCTAACATCGTGGTGCTTGAAGAAAGAAGCCTTTGGAGACATGTGCGTTGCTATATAAGGTAGGCGTCTTACACTCACCTCTCACGAAACCAAACTGTAGGGAACTAGTCTTTCCACTACCGCCTCCGGGGAAGAAGTTGGAAGAACTTTCCGACGTTCAAAGTGAAGGCACAAATGCTGGGCCGTCTACCACTGTTTGAGAGAGGAGTTGTGTCTCAAGCTCCTGTCAACCCAGATCTTGCTTCGGGAAGAGAGAAGCGTTTTCAGGACTTCGTGTGAAAGCGTAAGGACAATGCCATAGGCTGAATGGTGAAGGAAAATGTGGGTCGAATGCGACCACCAACTAACAAGTTGTCCCCTAGGGAGGTGTGTGTCTGGAAATGGGAGGAAGCGTAAGGAACGAGCTGTACACTTAAGTCTAAGAGACAATGCTGTGGAGGAGCCGTCCTTCGACTCCCCGCCTCCTTTCCTAAGGATCGAAGCAGCTTGACGCCGAGTGTGAACGGAAGCAGAGGAAAAGCCTGCTATACCTTACTCGGGGAACCACTTTGTATGGAGGGCTTCTCTCAATGAACACCACGGCTCACGACGCTAGAAGGGTTTTCAAACGTACGTGAGTTCGCCAAAGGAAAGCCACAGACTACACTGTGCGAAACAAGTCTGTGTCAAACCGCGCCTTCGAGCTTCCATCTGGCTTCACGGGGAAAACCTAGTCACAACATGAACGTGTGGAGCCCTAAACAGGCGGCGTGCACGTCGGTCTGAAGAAACACCACTGCAGAGAAACCGTGTTTCTCCCAACCTCTTCCCTGAAAATGGTAGTCTATTCCAAGGTAAGTGTGACAGCGCAAGCCATGTGCCCCATGCCTGCGCCACGGAAATAAGGAGTGGAGATTGTCTCTCCCGGTTCAAACCTTGTTCCGTGAGAAATGTTTTCAAGAGTACGAGAGAGAGCAGAGGGAAAAGGTCATGCCTTTAAGTCTGAGAAGGAAACCCTGGAAAGCCGTACGCCTACGTATGAGCGGCATTCTGGCGCGAACGTGTGAAGGCATAAAGAATGTGTCCTGGGACGGTGCTTGACAAACCCCTTGTGAAGAAGTCTTCCCTCAGCTATCATATGGTTTCAGGAAGATAAAAGTGTTTTCCGCCGTGGGCGCGAAGGCACGAGGGACGTGCCCTAGAGTGAGCTGTCCGTTTCGAATGTGCCGCCCGTCGTTCCACGAAGAAGGGTGAGTATGGAAATGTATGATGTGAGGAAGCATAGGGAAGATTGCCTACGGGTGTTTAACTCTAAGGACAAATCTAGAGGGTTGCCGTCCGTCGACGACCAGCTCTTTCCCTACGGATGGAAGCGCCGTGTTAAAGCTTAGGGCGAGAGAAAAGAGACGGAATGCGAGATACACCACAGTGGGGAACACGTTGTGTGGAGGGCTTCTCTCCACCAAAGTCTTGGGTCACGAATTTGGAAGGGCCTTCAAATGTACGTGAGCTAGCGTCAGCAGAGCCTTCCACTGAACTCAGAGAAACGAGGCCGCGTCAAACATGATTTCGTGCTAACCCCTTGGTTCGCGAAGCACGAAGCCTTTTGAGATATGTGTGTGAGGGTCTTGCACTCACCTCTCAAGAAACAAAACGGTAGAGCAATAGTCTTCCCACTACCATCTACAGGGAAGAAGACGGAGGAAATGTCCCACGTTAAAAGTGAAGGCGCAAGTTACTGTGCCATAGAGCCCTGCTTGGGAAAGAACTTGTGTCGAAAGCTTCTCCCAACTCAGATCTTGTTTCGGGAAGATAGAAGCGCTGTCGGTACTTTGTGTGAAAACACAAGGAAAATGCCACACGCTGAATTGTGAAGAGAAATGTGGGTCGAACGTGACCACCAACACACTCGTTGTCCCCTAGAGAGGTGTGTGTCTGGAAGTGGGAGGAAGCGTAACGGACGTGCTATACACTTAACTCCAAGAAACAACGCTGTGGAGGTGCGGTCCTTCGACTGCCCTTCTTCTTTGCTAAGGAACGAAGCGGCTTGAAGCCAAGTGTGAAAGGAAACGGAGGGCAAGGAAGGGTGATATACCTCACTCGCGGCACAACTTCTGATGGAGGGCTTTTCTCAACGAACACCATGTGTCACGAAGATAGAAGGGTTTGCGAAAGTATGTGACTTCGCCAAAGGAAAGGCATACACGAATCTCGGCGAACCACGTCTGTGTCGATCGCGACTTCGAGCTTCCATCTGGGTTCCCGAGGAACCCATAGTCACATAATGTATGTGTTGTATCCTACTGCAGAAACACCACTGCAGAGAAACCGTGCGTCTACTATCACCTTCCCTGAAACTGGTAGACTTTTGCAATGGAAGTGGGAAATCGCAAGGAATGTGCCCCGTGCCTGTGCCACGGAAGTAACTAGTGTAAATGTCTGTCGCGATTGGAATCCTGTTCCGTGAGAAGCGTTTCCAAGAGTATGAGAGAGAGCAGATGGAAAAGGTCATGGTTTGAAGCGTGAGAAGGAGACCCGTCAGGAAAGCCATACACGTAAGTCGGGGAAGCACTTTCGCGTGACATGGTGAAGGCATCTAGAATGTGCCCTGTGACGGTGCTCGAGAAACCACTTGTGAAGAAGGCTTCCCTCAACTGCCGTATCGTTTCCGTAGGAGGAAACTGTTTTCCGTAGTGGGTGTGAAGGCATAAGGGACGTAGACGAGACTTCGCTCTCCGCTTCGAAGGTGCCTGCCGTCGTTACACGAAGAAGGATGTGTATGGAAATGGATGACTGCGGAAGCATAAGGAAGATGGCATGCGTTTGTTTAACTCTAAGAACAAGTCTCGAGGGTTCCCGTCCTTCGACTACCATCTCTTCTCGTAAGGATGCGAAGCCGCTCCTTAAACCTCGTGTGAACGAAAAGAGATGGAACGCGCGATACCGCACAGTGAGGAACACGTTGTGCGGAGGGTTTCTCTCCATTACGTCCTGTGTCATGGAGGTGGATGGGTCTTGCAATGTACGTGGGCTAGCCTCAGTAGCAGTAGTAGCCTGACACTGAATTCTGAGAAACAAGGCCATGTCAAACAGGCTTTCGCGCTAACATCGTGGTGCTTGAAGAAAGAAGCCTTTGGAGACATGTGCGTTGCTATATAAGGTAGGCGTCTTACACTCACCTCTCACGAAACCAAACTGTAGGGAACTAGTCTTTCCACTACCGCCTCCGGGGAAGAAGTTGGAAGAACTTTCCGACGTTCAAAGTGAAGGCACAAATGCTGGGCCGTCTACCACTGTTTGAGAGAGGAGTTGTGTCTCAAGCTCCTGTCAACCCAGATCTTGCTTCGGGAAGAGAGAAGCGTTTTCAGGACTTCGTGTGAAAGCGTAAGGACAATGCCATAGGCTGAATGGTGAAGGAAAATGTGGGTCGAATGCGACCACCAACTAACAAGTTGTCCCCTAGGGAGGTGTGTGTCTGGAAATGGGAGGAAGCGTAAGGAACGAGCTGTACACTTAAGTCTAAGAGACAATGCTGTGGAGGAGCCGTCCTTCGACTCCCCGCCTCCTTTCCTAAGGATCGAAGCAGCTTGACGCCGAGTGTGAACGGAAGCAGAGGAAAAGCCTGCTATACCTTACTCGGGGAACCACTTTGTATGGAGGGCTTCTCTCAATGAACACCACGGCTCACGACGCTAGAAGGGTTTTCAAACGTACGTGAGTTCGCCAAAGGAAAGCCACAGACTACACTGTGCGAAACAAGTCTGTGTCAAACCGCGCCTTCGAGCTTCCATCTGGCTTCACGGGGAAAACCTAGTCACAACATGAACGTGTGGAGCCCTAAACAGGCGGCGTGCACGTCGGTCTGAAGAAACACCACTGCAGAGAAACCGTGTTTCTCCCAACCTCTTCCCTGAAAATGGTAGTCTATTCCAAGGTAAGTGTGACAGCGCAAGGCATGTGCCCCATGCCTGCGCCACGGAAATAAGGAGTGGAGATTGTCTCTCCCGGTTCAAACCTTGTTCCGTGAGAAATGTTTTCAAGAGTACGAGAGAGAGCAGAGGGAAAAGGTCATGCCTTTAAGTCTGAGAAGGAAACCCTGGAAAGCCGTACGCCTACGTATGAGCGGCATTCTGGCGCGAACGTGTGAAGGCATAGAGAATGTGTCCTGGGACGGTGCTTGACAAACCCCTTGTGAAGAAGTCTTCCCTCAGCTATCATATGGTTTCAGGAAGATAAAAGTGTTTTCCGCCGTGGGCGCGAAGGCACGAGGGACGTGCCCTAGAGTGAGCTGTCCGTTTCGAATGTGCCGCCCGTCGTTCCACGAAGAAGGGTGAGTATGGAAATGTATGATGTGAGGAAGCATAGGGAAGATTGCCTACGGGTGTTTAACTCTAAGGACAAATCTAGAGGGTTGCCGTCCGTCGACGACCAGCTCTTTCCCTACGGATGGAAGCGCCGTGTTAAAGCTTAGGGCGAGAGAAAAGAGACGGAATGCGAGATACACCACAGTGGGGAACACGTTGTGTGGAGGGCTTCTCTCCACCAAAGTCTCGGGTCACGAATTTGGAAGGGCCTTCAAATGTACGTGAGCTAGCGTCAGCAGAGCCTTCCACTGAACTCAGAGAAACGAGGCCGCGTCAAACATGATTTCGTGCTAACCCCTTGGTTCGCGAAGCGCGAAGCCTTTTGAGATATGTGTGTGAGGGTCTTGCACTCACCTCTCAAGAAACAAAACGGTAGAGCAATAGTCTTCCCACTACCATCTACAGGGAAGAAGACGGAGGAAATGTCCCACGTTAAACGTGAAGGCGCAAGTTACTGTGCCATAGAGCCCTGCTTGGGAAAGAACTTGTGTCGAAAGCTTCTCCCAACTCAGATCTTGTTTCGGGAAGATAGAAGCGCTGTC
Organism: Eumetopias jubatus; assembly: GCF_037043125.1. Classification (NCBI taxonomy): domain Eukaryota; kingdom Metazoa; phylum Chordata; class Mammalia; order Carnivora; family Otariidae; genus Eumetopias; species Eumetopias jubatus. Next base: position 53,150 of record NW_028274969.1, read on the forward strand.
GGTACTTTGTGTGAAAACACAAGGAAAATGCCACACGCTGAATTGTGAAGAGAAATGTGGGTCGAACGTGACCACCAACACACTCGTTGTCCCCTAGAGAGGTGTGTGTCTGGAAGTGGGAGGAAGCGTAACGGACGTGCTATACACTTAACTCCAAGAAACAACGCTGTGGAGGTGCGGTCCTTCGACTGCCCTTCTTCTTTGCTAAGGAACGAAGCGGCTTGAAGCCAAGTGTGAAAGGAAACGGAGGGCAAGGAAGGGTGATATACCTCACTCGCGGCACAACTTCTGATGGAGGGCTTTTCTCAACGAACACCATGTGTCACGAAGATAGAAGGGTTTGCGAAAGTATGTGACTTCGCCAAAGGAAAGGCATACACGAATCTCGGCGAACCACGTCTGTGTCGATCGCGACTTCGAGCTTCCATCTGGGTTCCCGAGGAACCCATAGTCACATAATGTATGTGTTGTATCCTACTGCAGAAACACCACTGCAGAGAAACCGTGCGTCTACTATCACCTTCCCTGAAACTGGTAGACTTTTGCAATGGAAGTGGGAAATCGCAAGGAATGTGCCCCGTGCCTGTGCCACGGAAGTAACTAGTGTCAATGTCTGTCGCGATTGGAATCCTGTTCCGTGAGAAGCGTTTCCAAGAGTATGAGAGAGAGCAGATGGAAAAGGTCATGGTTTGAAGCGTGAGAAGGAGACCCGTCAGGAAAGCCATACACGTAAGTCGGGGAAGCACTTTCGCGTGACATGGTGAAGGCATCTAGAATGTGCCCTGTGACGGTGCTCGAGAAACCACTTGTGAAGAAGGCTTCCCTCAACTGCCGTATCGTTTCCGTAGGAGGAAACTGTTTTCCGTAGTGGGTGTGAAGGCATAAGGGACGTAGACGAGACTTCGCTCTCCGCTTCGAAGGTGCCTGCCGTCGTTACACGAAGAAGGATGTGTATGGAAATGGATGACTGCGGAAGCATAAGGAAGATGGCATGCGTTTGTTTAACTCTAAGAACAAGTCTCGAGGGTTCCCGTCCTTCGACTACCATCTCTTCTCGTAAGGATGCGAAGCCGCTCCTTAAACCTCGTGTGAACGAAAAGAGATGGAACGCGCGATACCGCACAGTGAGGAACACGTTGTGCGGAGGGTTTCTCTCCATTACGTCCTGTGTCATGGAGGTGGATGGGTCTTGCAATGTACGTGGGCTAGCCTCAGTAGCAGTAGTAGCCTGACACTGAATTCTGAGAAACAAGGCCATGTCAAACAGGCTTTCGCGCTAACATCGTGGTGCTTGAAGAAAGAAGCCTTTGGAGACATGTGCGTTGCTATATAAGGTAGGCGTCTTACACTCACCTCTCACGAAACCAAACTGTAGGGAACTAGTCTTTCCACTACCGCCTCCGGGGAAGAAGTTGGAAGAACTTTCCGACGTTCAAAGTGAAGGCACAAATGCTGGGCCGTCTACCACTGTTTGAGAGAGGAGTTGTGTCTCAAGCTCCTGTCAACCCAGATCTTGCTTCGGGAAGAGAGAAGCGTTTTCAGGACTTCGTGTGAAAGCGTAAGGACAATGCCATAGGCTGAATGGTGAAGGAAAATGTGGGTCGAATGCGACCACCAACTAACAAGTTGTCCCCTAGGGAGGTGTGTGTCTGGAAATGGGAGGAAGCGTAAGGAACGAGCTGTACACTTAAGTCTAAGAGACAATGCTGTGGAGGAGCCGTCCTTCGACTCCCCGCCTCCTTTCCTAAGGATCGAAGCAGCTTGACGCCGAGTGTGAACGGAAGCAGAGGAAAAGCCTGCTATACCTTACTCGGGGAACCACTTTGTATGGAGGGCTTCTCTCAATGAACACCACGGCTCACGACGCTAGAAGGGTTTTCAAACGTACGTGAGTTCGCCAAAGGAAAGCCACAGACTACACTGTGCGAAACAAGTCTGTGTCAAACCGCGCCTTCGAGCTTCCATCTGGCTTCACGGGGAAAACCTAGTCACAACATGAACGTGTGGAGCCCTAAACAGGCGGCGTGCACGTCGGTCTGAAGAAACACCACTGCAGAGAAACCGTGTTTCTCCCAACCTCTTCCCTGAAAATGGTAGTCTATTCCAAGGTAAGTGTGACAGCGCAAGGCATGTGCCCCATGCCTGCGCCACGGAAATAAGGAGTGGAGATTGTCTCTCCCGGTTCAAACCTTGTTCCGTGAGAAATGTTTTCAAGAGTACGAGAGAGAGCAGAGGGAAAAGGTCATGCCTTTAAGTCTGAGAAGGAAACCCTGGAAAGCCGTACGCCTACGTATGAGCGGCATTCTGGCGCGAACGTGTGAAGGCATAGAGAATGTGTCCTGGGACGGTGCTTGACAAACCCCTTGTGAAGAAGTCTTCCCTCAGCTATCATATGGTTTCAGGAAGATAAAAGTGTTTTCCGCCGTGGGCGCGAAGGCACGAGGGACGTGCCCTAGAGTGAGCTGTCCGTTTCGAATGTGCCGCCCGTCGTTCCACGAAGAAGGGTGAGTATGGAAATGTATGATGTGAGGAAGCATAGGGAAGATTGCCTACGGGTGTTTAACTCTAAGGACAAATCTAGAGGGTTGCCGTCCGTCGACGACCAGCTCTTTCCCTACGGATGGAAGCGCCGTGTTAAAGCTTAGGGCGAGAGAAAAGAGACGGAATGCGAGATACACCACAGTGGGGAACACGTTGTGTGGAGGGCTTCTCTCCACCAAAGTCTCGGGTCACGAATTTGGAAGGGCCTTCAAATGTACGTGAGCTAGCGTCAGCAGAGCCTTCCACTGAACTCAGAGAAACGAGGCCGCGTCAAACATGATTTCGTGCTAACCCCTTGGTTCGCGAAGCGCGAAGCCTTTTGAGATATGTGTGTGAGGGTCTTGCACTCACCTCTCAAGAAACAAAACGGTAGAGCAATAGTCTTCCCACTACCATCTACAGGGAAGAAGACGGAGGAAATGTCCCACGTTAAACGTGAAGGCGCAAGTTACTGTGCCATAGAGCCCTGCTTGGGAAAGAACTTGTGTCGAAAGCTTCTCCCAACTCAGATCTTGTTTCGGGAAGATAGAAGCGCTGTCGGTACTTTGTGTGAAAACACAAGGAAAATGCCACACGCTGAATTGTGAAGAGAAATGTGGGTCGAACGTGACCACCAACACACTCGTTGTCCCCTAGAGAGGTGTGTGTCTGGAAGTGGGAGGAAGCGTAACGGACGTGCTATACACTTAACTCCAAGAAACAACGCTGTGGAGGTGCGGTCCTTCGACTGCCCTTCTTCTTTGCTAAGGAACGAAGCGGCTTGAAGCCAAGTGTGAAAGGAAACGGAGGGCAAGGAAGGGTGATATACCTCACTCGCGGCACAACTTCTGATGGAGGGCTTTTCTCAACGAACACCATGTGTCACGAAGATAGAAGGGTTTGCGAAAGTATGTGACTTCGCCAAAGGAAAGGCATACACGAATCTCGGCGAACCACGTCTGTGTCGATCGCGACTTCGAGCTTCCATCTGGGTTCCCGAGGAACCCATAGTCACATAATGTATGTGTTGTATCCTACTGCAGAAACACCACTGCAGAGAAACCGTGCGTCTACTATCACCTTCCCTGAAACTGGTAGACTTTTGCAATGGAAGTGGGAAATCGCAAGGAATGTGCCCCGTGCCTGTGCCACGGAAGTAACTAGTGTAAATGTCTGTCGCGATTGGAATCCTGTTCCGTGAGAAGCGTTTCCAAGAGTATGAGAGAGAGCAGATGGAAAAGGTCATGGTTTGAAGCGTGAGAAGGAGACCCGTCAGGAAAGCCATACACGTAAGTCGGGGAAGCACTTTCGCGTGACATGGTGAAGGCATCTAGAATGTGCCCTGTGACGGTGCTCGAGAAACCACTTGTGAAGAAGGCTTCCCTCAACTGCCGTATCGTTTCCGTAGGAGGAAACTGTTTTCCGTAGTGGGTGTGAAGGCATAAGGGACGTAGACGAGACTTCGCTCTCCGCTTCGAAGGTGCCTGCCGTCGTTACACGAAGAAGGATGTGTATGGAAATGGATGACTGCGGAAGCATAAGGAAGATGGCATGCGTTTGTTTAACTCTAAGAACAAGTCTCGAGGGTTCCCGTCCTTCGACTACCATCTCTTCTCGTAAGGATGCGAAGCCGCTCCTTAAACCTCGTGTGAACGAAAAGAGATGGAACGCGCGATACCGCACAGTGAGGAACACGTTGTGCGGAGGGTTTCTCTCCATTACGTCCTGTGTCATGGAGGTGGATGGGTCTTGCAATGTACGTGGGCTAGCCTCAGTAGCAGTAGTAGCCTGACACTGAATTCTGAGAAACAAGGCCATGTCAAACAGGCTTTCGCGCTAACATCGTGGTGCTTGAAGAAAGAAGCCTTTGGAGACATGTGCGTTGCTATATAAGGTAGGCGTCTTACACTCACCTCTCACGAAACCAAACTGTAGGGAACTAGTCTTTCCACTACCGCCTCCGGGGAAGAAGTTGGAAGAACTTTCCGACGTTCAAAGTGAAGGCACAAATGCTGGGCCGTCTACCACTGTTTGAGAGAGGAGTTGTGTCTCAAGCTCCTGTCAACCCAGATCTTGCTTCGGGAAGAGAGAAGCGTTTTCAGGACTTCGTGTGAAAGCGTAAGGACAATGCCATAGGCTGAATGGTGAAGGAAAATGTGGGTCGAATGCGACCACCAACTAACAAGTTGTCCCCTAGGGAGGTGTGTGTCTGGAAATGGGAGGAAGCGTAAGGAACGAGCTGTACACTTAAGTCTAAGAGACAATGCTGTGGAGGAGCGGTCCTTCGACTCCCCGCCTCCTTTCCTAAGGATCGAAGCAGCTTGACGCCGAGTGTGAACGGAAGCAGAGGAAAAGCCTGCTATACCTTACTCGGGGAACCACTTTGTATGGAGGGCTTCTCTCAATGAACACCACGGCTCACGACGCTAGAAGGGTTTTCAAACGTACGTGAGTTCGCCAAAGGAAAGCCACAGACTACACTGTGCGAAACAAGTCTGTGTCAAACCGCGCCTTCGAGCTTCCATCTGGCTTCACGGGGAAAACCTAGTCACAACATGAACGTGTGGAGCCCTAAACAGGCGGCGTGCACGTCGGTCTGAAGAAACACCACTGCAGAGAAACCGTGTTTCTCCCAACCTCTTCCCTGAAAATGGTAGTCTATTCCAAGGTAAGTGTGACAGCGCAAGGCATGTGCCCCATGCCTGCGCCACGGAAATAAGGAGTGGAGATTGTCTCTCCCGGTTCAAACCTTGTTCCGTGAGAAATGTTTTCAAGAGTACGAGAGAGAGCAGAGGGAAAAGGTCATGCCTTTAAGTCTGAGAAGGAAACCCTGGAAAGCCGTACGCCTACGTATGAGCGGCATTCTGGCGCGAACGTGTGAAGGCATAAAGAATGTGTCCTGGGACGGTGCTTGACAAACCCCTTGTGAAGAAGTCTTCCCTCAGCTATCATATGGTTTCAGGAAGATAAAAGTGTTTTCCGCCGTGGGCGTGAAGGCACGAGGGACGTGCCCTAGAGTGAGCTGTCCGTTTCGAATGTGCCGCCCGTCGTTCCACGAAGAAGGGTGAGTATGGAAATGTATGATGTGAGGAAGCATAGGGAAGATTGCCTACGGGTGTTTAACTCTAAGGACAAATCTAGAGGGTTGCCGTCCGTCGACGACCAGCTCTTTCCCTACGGATGGAAGCGCCGTGTTAAAGCTTAGGGCGAGAGAAAAGAGACGGAATGCGAGATACACCACAGTGGGGAACACGTTGTGTGGAGGGCTTCTCTCCACCAAAGTCTTGGGTCACGAATTTGGAAGGGCCTTCAAATGTACGTGAGCTAGCGTCAGCAGAGCCTTCCACTGAACTCAGAGAAACGAGGCCGCGTCAAACATGATTTCGTGCTAACACCTTGGTTCGCGAAGCGCGAAGCCTTTTGAGATATGTGTGTGAGGGTCTTGCACTCACCTCTCAAGAAACAAAACGGTAGAGCAATAGTCTTCCCACTACCATCTACAGGGAAGAAGACGGAGGAAATGTCCCACGTTAAAAGTGAAGGCGCAAGTTACTGTGCCATAGAGCCCTGCTTGGGAAAGAACTTGTGTCGAAAGCTTCTCCCAACTCAGATCTTGTTTCGGGAAGATAGAAGCGCTGTCGGTACTTTGTGTGAAAACACAAGGAAAATGCCACACGCTGAATTGTGAAGAGAAATGTGGGTCGAACGTGACCACCAACACACTCGTTGTCCCCTAGAGAGGTGTGTGTCTGGAAGTGGGAGGAAGCGTAACGGACGTGCTATACACTTAACTCCAAGAAACAACGCTGTGGAGGTGCGGTCCTTCGACTGCCCTTCTTCTTTGCTAAGGAACGAAGCGGCTTGAAGCCAAGTGTGAAAGGAAACGGAGGGCAAGGAAGGGTGATATACCTCACTCGCGGCACAACTTCTGATGGAGGGCTTTTCTCAACGAACACCATGTGTCACGAAGATAGAAGGGTTTGCGAAAGTATGTGACTTCGCCAAAGGAAAGGCATACACGAATCTCGGCGAACCACGTCTGTGTCGATCGCGACTTCGAGCTTCCATCTGGGTTCCCGAGGAACCCATAGTCACATAATGTATGTGTTGTATCCTACTGCAGAAACACCACTGCAGAGAAACCGTGCGTCTACTATCACCTTCCCTGAAACTGGTAGACTTTTGCAATGGAAGTGGGAAATCGCAAGGAATGTGCCCCGTGCCTGTGCCACGGAAGTAACTAGTGTAAATGTCTGTCGCGATTGGAATCCTGTTCCGTGAGAAGCGTTTCCAAGAGTATGAGAGAGAGCAGATGGAAAAGGTCATGGTTTGAAGCGTGAGAAGGAGACCCGTCAGGAAAGCCATACACGTAAGTCGGGGAAGCACTTTCGCGTGACATGGTGAAGGCATCTAGAATGTGCCCTGTGACGGTGCTCGAGAAACCACTTGTGAAGAAGGCTTCCCTCAACTGCCGTATCGTTTCCGTAGGAGGAAACTGTTTTCCGTAGTGGGTGTGAAGGCATAAGGGACGTAGACGAGACTTCGCTCTCCGCTTCGAAGGTGCCTGCCGTCGTTACACGAAGAAGGATGTGTATGGAAATGGATGACTGCGGAAGCATAAGGAAGATGGCATGCGTTTGTTTAACTCTAAGAACAAGTCTCGAGGGTTCCCGTCCTTCGACTACCATCTCTTCTCGTAAGGATGCGAAGCCGCTCCTTAAACCTCGTGTGAACGAAAAGAGATGGAACGCGCGATACCGCACAGTGAGGAACACGTTGTGCGGAGGGTTTCTCTCCATTACGTCCTGTGTCATGGAGGTGGATGGGTCTTGCAATGTACGTGGGCTAGCCTCAGTAGCAGTAGTAGCCTGACACTGAATTCTGAGAAACAAGGCCATGTCAAACAGGCTTTCGCGCTAACATCGTGGTGCTTGAAGAAAGAAGCCTTTGGAGACATGTGCGTTGCTATATAAGGTAGGCGTCTTACACTCACCTCTCACGAAACCAAACTGTAGGGAACTAGTCTTTCCACTACCGCCTCCGGGGAAGAAGTTGGAAGAACTTTCCGACGTTCAAAGTGAAGGCACAAATGCTGGGCCGTCTACCACTGTTTGAGAGAGGAGTTGTGTCTCAAGCTCCTGTCAACCCAGATCTTGCTTCGGGAAGAGAGAAGCGTTTTCAGGACTTCGTGTGAAAGCGTAAGGACAATGCCATAGGCTGAATGGTGAAGGAAAATGTGGGTCGAATGCGACCACCAACTAACAAGTTGTCCCCTAGGGAGGTGTGTGTCTGGAAATGGGAGGAAGCGTAAGGAACGAGCTGTACACTTAAGTCTAAGAGACAATGCTGTGGAGGAGCGGTCCTTCCACTCCCCGCCTCCTTTCCTAAGGATCGAAGCAGCTTGACGCCGAGTGTGAACGGAAGCAGAGGAAAAGCCTGCTATACCTTACTCGGGGAACCACTTTGTATGGAGGGCTTCTCTCAATGAACACCACGGCTCACGACGCTAGAAGGGTTTTCAAACGTACGTGAGTTCGCCAAAGGAAAGCCACAGACTACACTGTGCGAAACAAGTCTGTGTCAAACCGCGCCTTCGAGCTTCCATCTGGCTTCACGGGGAAAACCTAGTCACAACATGAACGTGTGGAGCCCTAAACAGGCGGCGTGCACGTCGGTCTGAAGAAACACCACTGCAGAGAAACCGTGTTTCTCCCAACCTCTTCCCTGAAAATGGTAGTCTATTCCAAGGTAAGTGTGACAGCGCAAGGCATGTGCCCCATGCCTGCGCCACGGAAATAAGGAGTGGAGATTGTCTCTCCCGGTTCAAACCTTGTTCCGTGAGAAATGTTTTCAAGAGTACGAGAGAGAGCAGAGGGAAAAGGTCATGCCTTTAAGTCTGAGAAGGAAACCCTGGAAAGCCGTACGCCTACGTATGAGCGGCATTCTGGCGCGAACGTGTGAAGGCATAAAGAATGTGTCCTGGGACGGTGCTTGACAAACCCCTTGTGAAGAAGTCTTCCCTCAGCTATCATATGGTTTCAGGAAGATAAAAGTGTTTTCCGCCGTGGGCGTGAAGGCACGAGGGACGTGCCCTAGAGTGAGCTGTCCGTTTCGAATGTGCCGCCCGTCGTTCCACGAAGAAGGGTGAGTATGGAAATGTATGATGTGAGGAAGCATAGGGAAGATTGCCTACGGGTGTTTAACTCTAAGGACAAATCTAGAGGGTTGCCGTCCGTCGACGACCAGCTCTTTCCCTACGGATGGAAGCGCCGTGTTAAAGCTTAGGGCGAGAGAAAAGAGACGGAATGCGAGATACACCACAGTGGGGAACACGTTGTGTGGAGGGCTTCTCTCCACCAAAGTCTTGGGTCACGAATTTGGAAGGGCCTTCAAATGTACGTGAGCTAGCGTCAGCAGAGCCTTCCACTGAACTCAGAGAAACGAGGCCGCGTCAAACATGATTTCGTGCTAACACCTTGGTTCGCGAAGCGCGAAGCCTTTTGAGATATGTGTGTGAGGGTCTTGCACTCACCTCTCAAGAAACAAAACGGTAGAGCAATAGTCTTCCCACTACCATCTACAGGGAAGAAGACGGAGGAAATGTCCCACGTTAAACGTGAAGGCGCAAGTTACTGTGCCATAGAGCCCTGCTTGGGAAAGAACTTGTGTCGAAAGCTTCTCCCAACTCAGATCTTGTTTCGGGAAGATAGAAGCGCTGTCGGTACTTTGTGTGAAAACACAAGGAAAATGCCACACGCTGAATTGTGAAGAGAAATGTGGGTCGAACGTGACCACCAACACACTCGTTGTCCCCTAGAGAGGTGTGTGTCTGGAAGTGGGAGGAAGCGTAACGGACGTGCTATACACTTAACTCCAAGAAACAACGCTGTGGAGGTGCGGTCCTTCGACTGCCCTTCTTCTTTGCTAAGGAACGAAGCGGCTTGAAGCCAAGTGTGAAAGGAAACGGAGGGCAAGGAAGGGTGATATACCTCACTCGCGGCACAACTTCTGATGGAGGGCTTTTCTCAACGAACACCATGTGTCACGAAGATAGAAGGGTTTGCGAAAGTATGTGACTTCGCCAAAGGAAAGGCATACACGAATCTCGGCGAACCACGTCTGTGTCGATCGCGACTTCGAGCTTCCATCTGGGTTCCCGAGGAACCCATAGTCACATAATGTATGTGTTGTATCCTACTGCAGAAACACCACTGCAGAGAAACCGTGCGTCTACTATCACCTTCCCTGAAACTGGTAGACTTTTGCAATGGAAGTGGGAAATCGCAAGGAATGTGCCCCGTGCCTGTGCCACGGAAGTAACTAGTGTCAATGTCTGTCGCGATTGGAATCCTGTTCCGTGAGAAGCGTTTCCAAGAGTATGAGAGAGAGCAGATGGAAAAGGTCATGGTTTGAAGCGTGAGAAGGAGACCCGTCAGGAAAGCCATACACGTAAGTCGGGGAAGCACTTTCGCGTGACATGGTGAAGGCATCTAGAATGTGCCCTGTGACGGTGCTCGAGAAACCACTTGTGAAGAAGGCTTCCCTCAACTGCCGTATCGTTTCCGTAGGAGGAAACTGTTTTCCGTAGTGGGTGTGAAGGCATAAGGGACGTAGACGAGACTTCGCTCTCCGCTTCGAAGGTGCCTGCCGTCGTTACACGAAGAAGGATGTGTATGGAAATGGATGACTGCGGAAGCATAAGGAAGATGGCATGCGTTTGTTTAACTCTAAGAACAAGTCTCGAGGGTTCCCGTCCTTCGACTACCATCTCTTCTCGTAAGGATGCGAAGCCGCTCCTTAAACCTCGTGTGAACGAAAAGAGATGGAACGCGCGATACCGCACAGTGAGGAACACGTTGTGCGGAGGGTTTCTCTCCATTACGTCCTGTGTCATGGAGGTGGATGGGTCTTGCAATGTACGTGGGCTAGCCTCAGTAGCAGTAGTAGCCTGACACTGAATTCTGAGAAACAAGGCCATGTCAAACAGGCTTTCGCGCTAACATCGTGGTGCTTGAAGAAAGAAGCCTTTGGAGACATGTGCGTTGCTATATAAGGTAGGCGTCTTACACTCACCTCTCACGAAACCAAACTGTAGGGAACTAGTCTTTCCACTACCGCCTCCGGGGAAGAAGTTGGAAGAACTTTCCGACGTTCAAAGTGAAGGCACAAATGCTGGGCCGTCTACCACTGTTTGAGAGAGGAGTTGTGTCTCAAGCTCCTGTCAACCCAGATCTTGCTTCGGGAAGAGAGAAGCGTTTTCAGGACTTCGTGTGAAAGCGTAAGGACAATGCCATAGGCTGAATGGTGAAGGAAAATGTGGGTCGAATGCGACCACCAACTAACAAGTTGTCCCCTAGGGAGGTGTGTGTCTGGAAATGGGAGGAAGCGTAAGGAACGAGCTGTACACTTAAGTCTAAGAGACAATGCTGTGGAGGAGCGGTCCTTCGACTCCCCGCCTCCTTTCCTAAGGATCGAAGCAGCTTGACGCCGAGTGTGAACGGAAGCAGAGGAAAAGCCTGCTATACCTTACTCGGGGAACCACTTTGTATGGAGGGCTTCTCTCAATGAACACCACGGCTCACGACGCTAGAAGGGTTTTCAAACGTACGTGAGTTCGCCAAAGGAAAGCCACAGACTACACTGTGCGAAACAAGTCTGTGTCAAACCGCGCCTTCGAGCTTCCATCTGGCTTCACGGGGAAAACCTAGTCACAACATGAACGTGTGGAGCCCTAAACAGGCGGCGTGCACGTCGGTCTGAAGAAACACCACTGCAGAGAAACCGTGTTTCTCCCAACCTCTTCCCTGAAAATGGTAGTCTATTCCAAGGTAAGTGTGACAGCGCAAGGCATGTGCCCCATGCCTGCGCCACGGAAATAAGGAGTGGAGATTGTCTCTCCCGGTTCAAACCTTGTTCCGTGAGAAATGTTTTCAAGAGTACGAGAGAGAGCAGAGGGAAAAGGTCATGCCTTTAAGTCTGAGAAGGAAACCCTGGAAAGCCGTACGCCTACGTATGAGCGGCATTCTGGCGCGAACGTGTGAAGGCATAAAGAATGTGTCCTGGGACGGTGCTTGACAAACCCCTTGTGAAGAAGTCTTCCCTCAGCTATCATATGGTTTCAGGAAGATAAAAGTGTTTTCCGCCGTGGGCGCGAAGGCACGAGGGACGTGCCCTAGAGTGAGCTGTCCGTTTCGAATGTGCCGCCCGTCGTTCCACGAAGAAGGGTGAGTATGGAAATGTATGATGTGAGGAAGCATAGGGAAGATTGCCTACGGGTGTTTAACTCTAAGGACAAATCTAGAGGGTTGCCGTCCGTCGACGACCAGCTCTTTCCCTACGGATGGAAGCGCCGTGTTAAAGCTTAGGGCGAGAGAAAAGAGACGGAATGCGAGATACACCACAGTGGGGAACACGTTGTGTGGAGGGCTTCTCTCCACCAAAGTCTCGGGTCACGAATTTGGAAGGGCCTTCAAATGTACGTGAGCAAGCGTCAGCAGAGCCTTCCACTGAACTCAGAGAAACGAGGCCGCGTCAAACATGATTTGGTGCTAACCCCTTGGTTCGCGAAGCGCGAAGCCTTTTGAGATATGTGTGTGAGGGTCTTGCACTCACCTCTCAAGAAACAAAACGGTAGAGCAATAGTCTTCCCACTACCATCTACAGGGAAGAAGACGGAGGAAATGTCCCACGTTAAACGTGAAGGCGCAAGTTACTGTGCCATAGAGCCCTGCTTGGGAAAGAACTTGTGTCGAAAGCTTCTCCCAACTCAGATCTTGTTTCGGGAAGATAGAAGCGCTGTCGGTACTTTGTGTGAAAACACAAGGAAAATGCCACACGCTGAATTGTGAAGAGAAATGTGGGTCGAACGTGACCACCAACACACTCGTTGTCCCCTAGAGAGGTGTGTGTCTGGAAGTGGGAGGAAGCGTAACGGACGTGCTATACACTTAACTCCAAGAAACAACGCTGTGGAGGTGCGGTCCTTCGACTGCCCTTCTTCTTTGCTAAGGAACGAAGCGGCTTGAAGCCAAGTGTGAAAGGAAACGGAGGGCAAGGAAGGGTGATATACCTCACTCGCGGCACAACTTCTGATGGAGGGCTTTTCTCAACGAACACCATGTGTCACGAAGATAGAAGGGTTTGCGAAAGTATGTGACTTCGCCAAAGGAAAGGCATACACGAATCTCGGCGAACCACGTCTGTGTCGATCGCGACTTCGAGCTTCCATCTGGGTTCCCGAGGAACCCATAGTCACATAATGTATGTGTTGTATCCTACTGCAGAAACACCACTGCAGAGAAACCGTGCGTCTACTATCACCTTCCCTGAAACTGGTAGACTTTTGCAATGGAAGTGGGAAATCGCAAGGAATGTGCCCCGTGCCTGTGCCACGGAAGTAACTAGTGTCAATGTCTGTCGCGATTGGAATCCTGTTCCGTGAGAAGCGTTTCCAAGAGTATGAGAGAGAGCAGATGGAAAAGGTCATGGTTTGAAGCGTGAGAAGGAGACCCGTCAGGAAAGCCATACACGTAAGTCGGGGAAGCACTTTCGCGTGACATGGTGAAGGCATCTAGAATGTGCCCTGTGACGGTGCTCGAGAAACCACTTGTGAAGAAGGCTTCCCTCAACTGCCGTATCGTTTCCGTAGGAGGAAACTGTTTTCCGTAGTGGGTGTGAAGGCATAAGGGACGTAGACGAGACTTCGCTCTCCGCTTCGAAGGTGCCTGCCGTCGTTACACGAAGAAGGATGTGTATGGAAATGGATGACTGCGGAAGCATAAGGAAGATGGCATGCGTTTGTTTAACTCTAAGAACAAGTCTCGAGGGTTCCCGTCCTTCGACTACCATCTCTTCTCGTAAGGATGCGAAGCCGCTCCTTAAACCTCGTGTGAACGAAAAGAGATGGAACGCGCGATACCGCACAGTGAGGAACACGTTGTGCGGAGGGTTTCTCTCCATTACGTCCTGTGTCATGGAGGTGGATGGGTCTTGCAATGTACGTGGGCTAGCCTCAGTAGCAGTAGTAGCCTGACACTGAATTCTGAGAAACAAGGCCATGTCAAACAGGCTTTCGCGCTAACATCGTGGTGCTTGAAGAAAGAAGCCTTTGGAGACATGTGCGTTGCTATATAAGGTAGGCGTCTTACACTCACCTCTCACGAAACCAAACTGTAGGGAACTAGTCTTTCCACTACCGCCTCCGGGGAAGAAGTTGGAAGAACTTTCCGACGTTCAAAGTGAAGGCACAAATGCTGGGCCGTCTACCACTGTTTGAGAGAGGAGTTGTGTCTCAAGCTCCTGTCAACCCAGATCTTGCTTCGGGAAGAGAGAAGCGTTTTCAGGACTTCGTGTGAAAGCGTAAGGACAATGCCATAGGCTGAATGGTGAAGGAAAATGTGGGTCGAATGCGACCACCAACTAACAAGTTGTCCCCTAGGGAGGTGTGTGTCTGGAAATGGGAGGAAGCGTAAGGAACGAGCTGTACACTTAAGTCTAAGAGACAATGCTGTGGAGGAGCCGTCCTTCGACTCCCCGCCTCCTTTCCTAAGGATCGAAGCAGCTTGACGCCGAGTGTGAACGGAAGCAGAGGAAAAGCCTGCTATACCTTACTCGGGGAACCACTTTGTATGGAGGGCTTCTCTCAATGAACACCACGGCTCACGACGCTAGAAGGGTTTTCAAACGTACGTGAGTTCGCCAAAGGAAAGCCACAGACTACACTGTGCGAAACAAGTCTGTGTCAAACCGCGCCTTCGAGCTTCCATCTGGCTTCACGGGGAAAACCTAGTCACAACATGAACGTGTGGAGCCCTAAACAGGCGGCGTGCACGTCGGTCTGAAGAAACACCACTGCAGAGAAACCGTGTTTCTCCCAACCTCTTCCCTGAAAATGGTAGTCTATTCCAAGGTAAGTGTGACAGCGCAAGGCATGTGCCCCATGCCTGCGCCACGGAAATAAGGAGTGGAGATTGTCTCTCCCGGTTCAAACCTTGTTCCGTGAGAAATGTTTTCAAGAGTACGAGAGAGAGCAGAGGGAAAAGGTCATGCCTTTAAGTCTGAGAAGGAAACCCTGGAAAGCCGTACGCCTACGTATGAGCGGCATTCTGGCGCGAACGTGTGAAGGCATAAAGAATGTGTCCTGGGACGGTGCTTGACAAACCCCTTGTGAAGAAGTCTTCCCTCAGCTATCATATGGTTTCAGGAAGATAAAAGTGTTTTCCGCCGTGGGCGCGAAGGCACGAGGGACGTGCCCTAGAGTGAGCTGTCCGTTTCGAATGTGCCGCCCGTCGTTCCACGAAGAAGGGTGAGTATGGAAATGTATGATGTGAGGAAGCATAGGGAAGATTGCCTACGGGTGTTTAACTCTAAGGACAAATCTAGAGGGTTGCCGTCCGTCGACGACCAGCTCTTTCCCTACGGATGGAAGCGCCGTGTTAAAGCTTAGGGCGAGAGAAAAGAGACGGAATGCGAGATACACCACAGTGGGGAACACGTTGTGTGGAGGGCTTCTCTCCACCAAAGTCTTGGGTCACGAATTTGGAAGGGCCTTCAAATGTACGTGAGCTAGCGTCAGCAGAGCCTTCCACTGAACTCAGAGAAACGAGGCCGCGTCAAACATGATTTCGTGCTAACCCCTTGGTTCGCGAAGCGCGAAGCCTTTTGAGATATGTGTGTGAGGGTCTTGCACTCACCTCTCAAGAAACAAAACGGTAGAGCAATAGTCTTCCCACTACCATCTACAGGGAAGAAGACGGAGGAAATGTCCCACGTTAAAAGTGAAGGCGCAAGTTACTGTGCCATAGAGCCCTGCTTGGGAAAGAACTTGTGTCGAAAGCTTCTCCCAACTCAGATCTTGTTTCGGGAAGATAGAAGCGCTGTCGGTACTTTGTGTGAAAACACAAGGAAAATGCCACACGCTGAATTGTGAAGAGAAATGTGGGTCGAACGTGACCACCAACACACTCGTTGTCCCCTAGAGAGGTGTGTGTCTGGAAGTGGGAGGAAGCGTAACGGACGTGCTATACACTTAACTCCAAGAAACAACGCTGTGGAGGTGCGGTCCTTCGACTGCCCTTCTTCTTTGCTAAGGAACGAAGCGGCTTGAAGCCAAGTGTGAAAGGAAACGGAGGGCAAGGAAGGGTGATATACCTCACTCGCGGCACAACTTCTGATGGAGGGCTTTTCTCAACGAACACCATGTGTCACGAAGATAGAAGGGTTTGCGAAAGTATGTGACTTCGCCAAAGGAAAGGCATACACGAATCTCGGCGAACCACGTCTGTGTCGATCGCGACTTCGAGCTTCCATCTGGGTTCCCGAGGAACCCATAGTCACATAATGTATGTGTTGTATCCTACTGCAGAAACACCACTGCAGAGAAACCGTGCGTCTACTATCACCTTCCCTGAAACTGGTAGACTTTTGCAATGGAAGTGGGAAATCGCAAGGAATGTGCCCCGTGCCTGTGCCACGGAAGTAACTAGTGTAAATGTCTGTCGCGATTGGAATCCTGTTCCGTGAGAAGCGTTTCCAAGAGTATGAGAGAGAGCAGATGGAAAAGGTCATGGTTTGAAGCGTGAGAAGGAGACCCGTCAGGAAAGCCATACACGTAAGTCGGGGAAGCACTTTCGCGTGACATGGTGAAGGCATCTAGAATGTGCCCTGTGACGGTGCTCGAGAAACCACTTGTGAAGAAGGCTTCCCTCAACTGCCGTATCGTTTCCGTAGGAGGAAACTGTTTTCCGTAGTGGGTGTGAAGGCATAAGGGACGTAGACGAGACTTCGCTCTCCGCTTCGAAGGTGCCTGCCGTCGTTACACGAAGAAGGATGTGTATGGAAATGGATGACTGCGGAAGCATAAGGAAGATGGCATGCGTTTGTTTAACTCTAAGAACAAGTCTCGAGGGTTCCCGTCCTTCGACTACCATCTCTTCTCGTAAGGATGCGAAGCCGCTCCTTAAACCTCGTGTGAACGAAAAGAGATGGAACGCGCGATACCGCACAGTGAGGAACACGTTGTGCGGAGGGTTTCTCTCCATTACGTCCTGTGTCATGGAGGTGGATGGGTCTTGCAATGTACGTGGGCTAGCCTCAGTAGCAGTAGTAGCCTGACACTGAATTCTGAGAAACAAGGCCATGTCAAACAGGCTTTCGCGCTAACATCGTGGTGCTTGAAGAAAGAAGCCTTTGGAGACATGTGCGTTGCTATATAAGGTAGGCGTCTTACACTCACCTCTCACGAAACCAAACTGTAGGGAACTAGTCTTTCCACTACCGCCTCCGGGGAAGAAGTTGGAAGAACTTTCCGACGTTCAAAGTGAAGGCACAAATGCTGGGCCGTCTACCACTGTTTGAGAGAGGAGTTGTGTCTCAAGCTCCTGTCAACCCAGATCTTGCTTCGGGAAGAGAGAAGCGTTTTCAGGACTTCGTGTGAAAGCGTAAGGACAATGCCATAGGCTGAATGGTGAAGGAAAATGTGGGTCGAATGCGACCACCAACTAACAAGTTGTCCCCTAGGGAGGTGTGTGTCTGGAAATGGGAGGAAGCGTAAGGAACGAGCTGTACACTTAAGTCTAAGAGACAATGCTGTGGAGGAGCCGTCCTTCGACTCCCCGCCTCCTTTCCTAAGGATCGAAGCAGCTTGACGCCGAGTGTGAACGGAAGCAGAGGAAAAGCCTGCTATACCTTACTCGGGGAACCACTTTGTATGGAGGGCTTCTCTCAATGAACACCACGGCTCACGACGCTAGAAGGGTTTTCAAACGTACGTGAGTTCGCCAAAGGAAAGCCACAGACTACACTGTGCGAAACAAGTCTGTGTCAAACCGCGCCTTCGAGCTTCCATCTGGCTTCACGGGGAAAACCTAGTCACAACATGAACGTGTGGAGCCCTAAACAGGCGGCGTGCACGTCGGTCTGAAGAAACACCACTGCAGAGAAACCGTGTTTCTCCCAACCTCTTCCCTGAAAATGGTAGTCTATTCCAAGGTAAGTGTGACAGCGCAAGGCATGTGCCCCATGCCTGCGCCACGGAAATAAGGAGTGGAGATTGTCTCTCCCGGTTCAAACCTTGTTCCGTGAGAAATGTTTTCAAGAGTACGAGAGAGAGCAGAGGGAAAAGGTCATGCCTTTAAGTCTGAGAAGGAAACCCTGGAAAGCCGTACGCCTACGTATGAGCGGCATTCTGGCGCGAACGTGTGAAGGCATAAAGAATGTGTCCTGGGACGGTGCTTGACAAACCCCTTGTGAAGAAGTCTTCCCTCAGCTATCATATGGTTTCAGGAAGATAAAAGTGTTTTCCGCCGTGGGCGCGAAGGCACGAGGGACGTGCCCTAGAGTGAGCTGTCCGTTTCGAATGTGCCGCCCGTCGTTCCACGAAGAAGGGTGAGTATGGAAATGTATGATGTGAGGAAGCATAGGGAAGATTGCCTACGGGTGTTTAACTCTAAGGACAAATCTAGAGGGTTGCCGTCCGTCGACGACCAGCTCTTTCCCTACGGATGGAAGCGCCGTGTTAAAGCTTAGGGCGAGAGAAAAGAGACGGAATGCGAGATACACCACAGTGGGGAACACGTTGTGTGGAGGGCTTCTCTCCACCAAAGTCTTGGGTCACGAATTTGGAAGGGCCTTCAAATGTACGTGAGCTAGCGTCAGCAGAGCCTTCCACTGAACTCAGAGAAACGAGGCCGCGTCAAACATGATTTCGTGCTAACCCCTTGGTTCGCGAAGCGCGAAGCCTTTTGAGATATGTGTGTGAGGGTCTTGCACTCACCTCTCAAGAAACAAAACGGTAGAGCAATAGTCTTCCCACTACCATCTACAGGGAAGAAGACGGAGGAAATGTCCCACGTTAAAAGTGAAGGCGCAAGTTACTGTGCCATAGAGCCCTGCTTGGGAAAGAACTTGTGTCGAAAGCTTCTCCCAACTCAGATCTTGTTTCGGGAAGATAGAAGCGCTGTCGGTACTTTGTGTGAAAACACAAGGAAAATGCCACACGCTGAATTGTGAAGAGAAATGTGGGTCGAACGTGACCACCAACACACTCGTTGTCCCCTAGAGAGGTGTGTGTCTGGAAGTGGGAGGAAGCGTAACGGACGTGCTATACACTTAACTCCAAGAAACAACGCTGTGGAGGTGCGGTCCTTCGACTGCCCTTCTTCTTTGCTAAGGAACGAAGCGGCTTGAAGCCAAGTGTGAAAGGAAACGGAGGGCAAGGAAGGGTGATATACCTCACTCGCGGCACAACTTCTGATGGAGGGCTTTTCTCAACGAACACCATGTGTCACGAAGATAGAAGGGTTTGCGAAAGTATGTGACTTCGCCAAAGGAAAGGCATACACGAATCTCGGCGAACCACGTCTGTGTCGATCGCGACTTCGAGCTTCCATCTGGGTTCCCGAGGAACCCATAGTCACATAATGTATGTGTTGTATCCTACTGCAGAAACACCACTGCAGAGAAACCGTGCGTCTACTATCACCTTCCCTGAAACTGGTAGACTTTTGCAATGGAAGTGGGAAATCGCAAGGAATGTGCCCCGTGCCTGTGCCACGGAAGTAACTAGTGTCAATGTCTGTCGCGATTGGAATCCTGTTCCGTGAGAAGCGTTTCCAAGAGTATGAGAGAGAGCAGATGGAAAAGGTCATGGTTTGAAGCGTGAGAAGGAGACCCGTCAGGAAAGCCATACACGTAAGTCGGGGAAGCACTTTCGCGTGACATGGTGAAGGCATCTAGAATGTGCCCTGTGACGGTGCTCGAGAAACCACTTGTGAAGAAGGCTTCCCTCAACTGCCGTATCGTTTCCGTAGGAGGAAACTGTTTTCCGTAGTGGGTGTGAAGGCATAAGGGACGTAGACGAGACTTCGCTCTCCGCTTCGAAGGTGCCTGCCGTCGTTACACGAAGAAGGATGTGTATGGAAATGGATGACTGCGGAAGCATAAGGAAGATGGCATGCGTTTGTTTAACTCTAAGAACAAGTCTCGAGGGTTCCCGTCCTTCGACTACCATCTCTTCTCGTAAGGATGCGAAGCCGCTCCTTAAACCTCGTGTGAACGAAAAGAGATGGAACGCGCGATACCGCACAGTGAGGAACACGTTGTGCGGAGGGTTTCTCTCCATTACGTCCTGTGTCATGGAGGTGGATGGGTCTTGCAATGTACGTGGGCTAGCCTCAGTAGCAGTAGTAGCCTGACACTAAATTCTGAGAAACAAGGCCATGTCAAACAGGCTTTCGCGCTAACATCGTGGTGCTTGAAGAAAGAAGCCTTTGGAGACATGTGCGTTGCTATATAAGGTAGGCGTCTTACACTCACCTCTCACGAAACCAAACTGTAGGGAACTAGTCTTTCCACTACCGCCTCCGGGGAAGAAGTTGGAAGAACTTTCCGACGTTCAAAGTGAAGGCACAAATGCTGGGCCGTCTACCACTGTTTGAGAGAGGAGTTGTGTCTCAAGCTCCTGTCAACCCAGATCTTGCTTCGGGAAGAGAGAAGCGTTTTCAGGACTTCGTGTGAAAGCGTAAGGACAATGCCATAGGCTGAATGGTGAAGGAAAATGTGGGTCGAATGCGACCACCAACTAACAAGTTGTCCCCTAGGGAGGTGTGTGTCTGGAAATGGGAGGAAGCGTAAGGAACGAGCTGTACACTTAAGTCTAAGAGACAATGCTGTGGAGGAGCCGTCCTTCGACTCCCCGCCTCCTTTCCTAAGGATCGAAGCAGCTTGACGCCGAGTGTGAACGGAAGCAGAGGAAAAGCCTGCTATACCTTACTCGGGGAACCACTTTGTATGGAGGGCTTCTCTCAATGAACACCACGGCTCACGACGCTAGAAGGGTTTTCAAACGTACGTGAGTTCGCCAAAGGAAAGCCACAGACTACACTGTGCGAAACAAGTCTGTGTCAAACCGCGCCTTCGAGCTTCCATCTGGCTTCACGGGGAAAACCTAGTCACAACATGAACGTGTGGAGCCCTAAACAGGCGGCGTGCACGTCGGTCTGAAGAAACACCACTGCAGAGAAACCGTGTTTCTCCCAACCTCTTCCCTGAAAATGGTAGTCTATTCCAAGGTAAGTGTGACAGCGCAAGCCATGTGCCCCATGCCTGCGCCACGGAAATAAGGAGTGGAGATTGTCTCTCCCGGTTCAAACCTTGTTCCGTGAGAAATGTTTTCAAGAGTACGAGAGAGAGCAGAGGGAAAAGGTCATGCCTTTAAGTCTGAGAAGGAAACCCTGGAAAGCCGTACGCCTACGTATGAGCGGCATTCTGGCGCGAACGTGTGAAGGCATAAAGAATGTGTCCTGGGACGGTGCTTGACAAACCCCTTGTGAAGAAGTCTTCCCTCAGCTATCATATGGTTTCAGGAAGATAAAAGTGTTTTCCGCCGTGGGCGCGAAGGCACGAGGGACGTGCCCTAGAGTGAGCTGTCCGTTTCGAATGTGCCGCCCGTCGTTCCACGAAGAAGGGTGAGTATGGAAATGTATGATGTGAGGAAGCATAGGGAAGATTGCCTACGGGTGTTTAACTCTAAGGACAAATCTAGAGGGTTGCCGTCCGTCGACGACCAGCTCTTTCCCTACGGATGGAAGCGCCGTGTTAAAGCTTAGGGCGAGAGAAAAGAGACGGAATGCGAGATACACCACAGTGGGGAACACGTTGTGTGGAGGGCTTCTCTCCACCAAAGTCTCGGGTCACGAATTTGGAAGGGCCTTCAAATGTACGTGAGCTAGCGTCAGCAGAGCCTTCCACTGAACTCAGAGAAACGAGGCCGCGTCAAACATGATTTGGTGCTAACCCCTTGGTTCGCGAAGCGCGAAGCCTTTTGAGATATGTGTGTGAGGGTCTTGCACTCACCTCTCAAGAAACAAAACGGTAGAGCAATAGTCTTCCCACTACCATCTACAGGGAAGAAGACGGAGGAAATGTCCCACGTTAAACGTGAAGGCGCAAGTTACTGTGCCATAGAGCCCTGCTTGGGAAAGAACTTGTGTCGAAAGCTTCTCCCAACTCAGATCTTGTTTCGGGAAGATAGAAGCGCTGTCGGTACTTTGTGTGAAAACACAAGGAAAATGCCACACGCTGAATTGTGAAGAGAAATGTGGGTCGAACGTGACCACCAACACACTCGTTGTCCCCTAGAGAGGTGTGTGTCTGGAAGTGGGAGGAAGCGTAACGGACGTGCTATACACTTAACTCCAAGAAACAACGCTGTGGAGGTGCGGTCCTTCGACTGCCCTTCTTCTTTGCTAAGGAACGAAGCGGCTTGAAGCCAAGTGTGAAAGGAAACGGAGGGCAAGGAAGGGTGATATACCTCACTCGCGGCACAACTTCTGATGGAGGGCTTTTCTCAACGAACACCATGTGTCACGAAGATAGAAGGGTTTGCGAAAGTATGTGACTTCGCCAAAGGAAAGGCATACACGAATCTCGGCGAACCACGTCTGTGTCGATCGCGACTTCGAGCTTCCATCTGGGTTCCCGAGGAACCCATAGTCACATAATGTATGTGTTGTATCCTACTGCAGAAACACCACTGCAGAGAAACCGTGCGTCTACTATCACCTTCCCTGAAACTGGTAGACTTTTGCAATGGAAGTGGGAAATCGCAAGGAATGTGCCCCGTGCCTGTGCCACGGAAGTAACTAGTGTCAATGTCTGTCGCGATTGGAATCCTGTTCCGTGAGAAGCGTTTCCAAGAGTATGAGAGAGAGCAGATGGAAAAGGTCATGGTTTGAAGCGTGAGAAGGAGACCCGTCAGGAAAGCCATACACGTAAGTCGGGGAAGCACTTTCGCGTGACATGGTGAAGGCATCTAGAATGTGCCCTGTGACGGTGCTCGAGAAACCACTTGTGAAGAAGGCTTCCCTCAACTGCCGTATCGTTTCCGTAGGAGGAAACTGTTTTCCGTAGTGGGTGTGAAGGCATAAGGGACGTAGACGAGACTTCGCTCTCCGCTTCGAAGGTGCCTGCCGTCGTTACACGAAGAAGGATGTGTATGGAAATGGATGACTGCGGAAGCATAAGGAAGATGGCATGCGTTTGTTTAACTCTAAGAACAAGTCTCGAGGGTTCCCGTCCTTCGACTACCATCTCTTCTCGTAAGGATGCGAAGCCGCTCCTTAAACCTCGTGTGAACGAAAAGAGATGGAACGCGCGATACCGCACAGTGAGGAACACGTTGTGCGGAGGGTTTCTCTCCATTACGTCCTGTGTCATGGAGGTGGATGGGTCTTGCAATGTACGTGGGCTAGCCTCAGTAGCAGTAGTAGCCTGACACTGAATTCTGAGAAACAAGGCCATGTCAAACAGGCTTTCGCGCTAACATCGTGGTGCTTGAAGAAAGAAGCCTTTGGAGACATGTGCGTTGCTATATAAGGTAGGCGTCTTACACTCACCTCTCACGAAACCAAACTGTAGGGAACTAGTCTTTCCACTACCGCCTCCGGGGAAGAAGTTGGAAGAACTTTCCGACGTTCAAAGTGAAGGCACAAATGCTGGGCCGTCTACCACTGTTTGAGAGAGGAGTTGTGTCTCAAGCTCCTGTCAACCCAGATCTTGCTTCGGGAAGAGAGAAGCGTTTTCAGGACTTCGTGTGAAAGCGTAAGGACAATGCCATAGGCTGAATGGTGAAGGAAAATGTGGGTCGAATGCGACCACCAACTAACAAGTTGTCCCCTAGGGAGGTGTGTGTCTGGAAATGGGAGGAAGCGTAAGGAACGAGCTGTACACTTAAGTCTAAGAGACAATGCTGTGGAGGAGCCGTCCTTCGACTCCCCGCCTCCTTTCCTAAGGATCGAAGCAGCTTGACGCCGAGTGTGAACGGAAGCAGAGGAAAAGCCTGCTATACCTTACTCGGGGAACCACTTTGTATGGAGGGCTTCTCTCAATGAACACCACGGCTCACGACGCTAGAAGGGTTTTCAAACGTACGTGAGTTCGCCAAAGGAAAGCCACAGACTACACTGTGCGAAACAAGTCTGTGTCAAACCGCGCCTTCGAGCTTCCATCTGGCTTCACGGGGAAAACCTAGTCACAACATGAACGTGTGGAGCCCTAAACAGGCGGCGTGCACGTCGGTCTGAAGAAACACCACTGCAGAGAAACCGTGTTTCTCCCAACCTCTTCCCTGAAAATGGTAGTCTATTCCAAGGTAAGTGTGACAGCGCAAGGCATGTGCCCCATGCCTGCGCCACGGAAATAAGGAGTGGAGATTGTCTCTCCCGGTTCAAACCTTGTTCCGTGAGAAATGTTTTCAAGAGTACGAGAGAGAGCAGAGGGAAAAGGTCATGCCTTTAAGTCTGAGAAGGAAACCCTGGAAAGCCGTACGCCTACGTATGAGCGGCATTCTGGCGCGAACGTGTGAAGGCATAAAGAATGTGTCCTGGGACGGTGCTTGACAAACCCCTTGTGAAGAAGTCTTCCCTCAGCTATCATATGGTTTCAGGAAGATAAAAGTGTTTTCCGCCGTGGGCGCGAAGGCACGAGGGACGTGCCCTAGAGTGAGCTGTCCGTTTCGAATGTGCCGCCCGTCGTTCCACGAAGAAGGGTGAGTATGGAAATGTATGATGTGAGGAAGCATAGGGAAGATTGCCTACGGGTGTTTAACTCTAAGGACAAATCTAGAGGGTTGCCGTCCGTCGACGACCAGCTCTTTCCCTACGGATGGAAGCGCCGTGTTAAAGCTTAGGGCGAGAGAAAAGAGACGGAATGCGAGATACACCACAGTGGGGAACACGTTGTGTGGAGGGCTTCTCTCCACCAAAGTCTTGGGTCACGAATTTGGAAGGGCCTTCAAATGTACGTGAGCTAGCGTCAGCAGAGCCTTCCACTGAACTCAGAGAAACGAGGCCGCGTCAAACATGATTTCGTGCTAACCCCTTGGTTCGCGAAGCGCGAAGCCTTTTGAGATATGTGTGTGAGGGTCTTGCACTCACCTCTCAAGAAACAAAACGGTAGAGCAATAGTCTTCCCACTACCATCTACAGGGAAGAAGACGGAGGAAATGTCCCACGTTAAAAGTGAAGGCGCAAGTTACTGTGCCATAGAGCCCTGCTTGGGAAAGAACTTGTGTCGAAAGCTTCTCCCAACTCAGATCTTGTTTCGGGAAGATAGAAGCGCTGTCGGTACTTTGTGTGAAAACACAAGGAAAATGCCACACGCTGAATTGTGAAGAGAAATGTGGGTCGAACGTGACCACCAACACACTCGTTGTCCCCTAGAGAGGTGTGTGTCTGGAAGTGGGAGGAAGCGTAACGGACGTGCTATACACTTAACTCCAAGAAACAACGCTGTGGAGGTGCGGTCCTTCGACTGCCCTTCTTCTTTGCTAAGGAACGAAGCGGCTTGAAGCCAAGTGTGAAAGGAAACGGAGGGCAAGGAAGGGTGATATACCTCACTCGCGGCACAACTTCTGATGGAGGGCTTTTCTCAACGAACACCATGTGTCACGAAGATAGAAGGGTTTGCGAAAGTATGTGACTTCGCCAAAGGAAAGGCATACACGAATCTCGGCGAACCACGTCTGTGTCGATCGCGACTTCGAGCTTCCATCTGGGTTCCCGAGGAACCCATAGTCACATAATGTATGTGTTGTATCCTACTGCAGAAACACCACTGCAGAGAAACCGTGCGTCTACTATCACCTTCCCTGAAACTGGTAGACTTTTGCAATGGAAGTGGGAAATCGCAAGGAATGTGCCCCGTGCCTGTGCCACGGAAGTAACTAGTGTCAATGTCTGTCGCGATTGGAATCCTGTTCCGTGAGAAGCGTTTCCAAGAGTATGAGAGAGAGCAGATGGAAAAGGTCATGGTTTGAAGCGTGAGAAGGAGACCCGTCAGGAAAGCCATACACGTAAGTCGGGGAAGCACTTTCGCGTGACATGGTGAAGGCATCTAGAATGTGCCCTGTGACGGTGCTCGAGAAACCACTTGTGAAGAAGGCTTCCCTCAACTGCCGTATCGTTTCCGTAGGAGGAAACTGTTTTCCGTAGTGGGTGTGAAGGCATAAGGGACGTAGACGAGACTTCGCTCTCCGCTTCGAAGGTGCCTGCCGTCGTTACACGAAGAAGGATGTGTATGGAAATGGATGACTGCGGAAGCATAAGGAAGATGGCATGCGTTTGTTTAACTCTAAGAACAAGTCTCGAGGGTTCCCGTCCTTCGACTACCATCTCTTCTCGTAAGGATGCGAAGCCGCTCCTTAAACCTCGTGTGAACGAAAAGAGATGGAACGCGCGATACCGCACAGTGAGGAACACGTTGTGCGGAGGGTTTCTCTCCATTACGTCCTGTGTCATGGAGGTGGATGGGTCTTGCAATGTACGTGGGCTAGCCTCAGTAGCAGTAGTAGCCTGACACTAAATTCTGAGAAACAAGGCCATGTCAAACAGGCTTTCGCGCTAACATCGTGGTGCTTGAAGAAAGAAGCCTTTGGAGACATGTGCGTTGCTATATAAGGTAGGCGTCTTACACTCACCTCTCACGAAACCAAACTGTAGGGAACTAGTCTTTCCACTACCGCCTCCGGGGAAGAAGTTGGAAGAACTTTCCGACGTTCAAAGTGAAGGCACAAATGCTGGGCCGTCTACCACTGTTTGAGAGAGGAGTTGTGTCTCAAGCTCCTGTCAACCCAGATCTTGCTTCGGGAAGAGAGAAGCGTTTTCAGGACTTCGTGTGAAAGCGTAAGGACAATGCCATAGGCTGAATGGTGAAGGAAAATGTGGGTCGAATGCGACCACCAACTAACAAGTTGTCCCCTAGGGAGGTGTGTGTCTGGAAATGGGAGGAAGCGTAAGGAACGAGCTGTACACTTAAGTCTAAGAGACAATGCTGTGGAGGAGCCGTCCTTCGACTCCCCGCCTCCTTTCCTAAGGATCGAAGCAGCTTGACGCCGAGTGTGAACGGAAGCAGAGGAAAAGCCTGCTATACCTTACTCGGGGAACCACTTTGTATGGAGGGCTTCTCTCAATGAACACCACGGCTCACGACGCTAGAAGGGTTTTCAAACGTACGTGAGTTCGCCAAAGGAAAGCCACAGACTACACTGTGCGAAACAAGTCTGTGTCAAACCGCGCCTTCGAGCTTCCATCTGGCTTCACGGGGAAAACCTAGTCACAACATGAACGTGTGGAGCCCTAAACAGGCGGCGTGCACGTCGGTCTGAAGAAACACCACTGCAGAGAAACCGTGTTTCTCCCAACCTCTTCCCTGAAAATGGTAGTCTATTCCAAGGTAAGTGTGACAGCGCAAGCCATGTGCCCCATGCCTGCGCCACGGAAATAAGGAGTGGAGATTGTCTCTCCCGGTTCAAACCTTGTTCCGTGAGAAATGTTTTCAAGAGTACGAGAGAGAGCAGAGGGAAAAGGTCATGCCTTTAAGTCTGAGAAGGAAACCCTGGAAAGCCGTACGCCTACGTATGAGCGGCATTCTGGCGCGAACGTGTGAAGGCATAAAGAATGTGTCCTGGGACGGTGCTTGACAAACCCCTTGTGAAGAAGTCTTCCCTCAGCTATCATATGGTTTCAGGAAGATAAAAGTGTTTTCCGCCGTGGGCGCGAAGGCACGAGGGACGTGCCCTAGAGTGAGCTGTCCGTTTCGAATGTGCCGCCCGTCGTTCCACGAAGAAGGGTGAGTATGGAAATGTATGATGTGAGGAAGCATAGGGAAGATTGCCTACGGGTGTTTAACTCTAAGGACAAATCTAGAGGGTTGCCGTCCGTCGACGACCAGCTCTTTCCCTACGGATGGAAGCGCCGTGTTAAAGCTTAGGGCGAGAGAAAAGAGACGGAATGCGAGATACACCACAGTGGGGAACACGTTGTGTGGAGGGCTTCTCTCCACCAAAGTCTCGGGTCACGAATTTGGAAGGGCCTTCAAATGTACGTGAGCTAGCGTCAGCAGAGCCTTCCACTGAACTCAGAGAAACGAGGCCGCGTCAAACATGATTTGGTGCTAACCCCTTGGTTCGCGAAGCGCGAAGCCTTTTGAGATATGTGTGTGAGGGTCTTGCACTCACCTCTCAAGAAACAAAACGGTAGAGCAATAGTCTTCCCACTACCATCTACAGGGAAGAAGACGGAGGAAATGTCCCACGTTAAACGTGAAGGCGCAAGTTACTGTGCCATAGAGCCCTGCTTGGGAAAGAACTTGTGTCGAAAGCTTCTCCCAACTCAGATCTTGTTTCGGGAAGATAGAAGCGCTGTCGGTACTTTGTGTGAAAACACAAGGAAAATGCCACACGCTGAATTGTGAAGAGAAATGTGGGTCGAACGTGACCACCAACACACTCGTTGTCCCCTAGAGAGGTGTGTGTCTGGAAGTGGGAGGAAGCGTAACGGACGTGCTATACACTTAACTCCAAGAAACAACGCTGTGGAGGTGCGGTCCTTCGACTGCCCTTCTTCTTTGCTAAGGAACGAAGCGGCTTGAAGCCAAGTGTGAAAGGAAACGGAGGGCAAGGAAGGGTGATATACCTCACTCGCGGCACAACTTCTGATGGAGGGCTTTTCTCAACGAACACCATGTGTCACGAAGATAGAAGGGTTTGCGAAAGTATGTGACTTCGCCAAAGGAAAGGCATACACGAATCTCGGCGAACCACGTCTGTGTCGATCGCGACTTCGAGCTTCCATCTGGGTTCCCGAGGAACCCATAGTCACATAATGTATGTGTTGTATCCTACTGCAGAAACACCACTGCAGAGAAACCGTGCGTCTACTATCACCTTCCCTGAAACTGGTAGACTTTTGCAATGGAAGTGGGAAATCGCAAGGAATGTGCCCCGTGCCTGTGCCACGGAAGTAACTAGTGTCAATGTCTGTCGCGATTGGAATCCTGTTCCGTGAGAAGCGTTTCCAAGAGTATGAGAGAGAGCAGATGGAAAAGGTCATGGTTTGAAGCGTGAGAAGGAGACCCGTCAGGAAAGCCATACACGTAAGTCGGGGAAGCACTTTCGCGTGACATGGTGAAGGCATCTAGAATGTGCCCTGTGACGGTGCTCGAGAAACCACTTGTGAAGAAGGCTTCCCTCAACTGCCGTATCGTTTCCGTAGGAGGAAACTGTTTTCCGTAGTGGGTGTGAAGGCATAAGGGACGTAGACGAGACTTCGCTCTCCGCTTCGAAGGTGCCTGCCGTCGTTACACGAAGAAGGATGTGTATGGAAATGGATGACTGCGGAAGCATAAGGAAGATGGCATGCGTTTGTTTAACTCTAAGAACAAGTCTCGAGGGTTCCCGTCCTTCGACTACCATCTCTTCTCGTAAGGATGCGAAGCCGCTCCTTAAACCTCGTGTGAACGAAAAGAGATGGAACGCGCGATACCGCACAGTGAGGAACACGTTGTGCGGAGGGTTTCTCTCCATTACGTCCTGTGTCATGGAGGTGGATGGGTCTTGCAATGTACGTGGGCTAGCCTCAGTAGCAGTAGTAGCCTGACACTGAATTCTGAGAAACAAGGCCATGTCAAACAGGCTTTCGCGCTAACATCGTGGTGCTTGAAGAAAGAAGCCTTTGGAGACATGTGCGTTGCTATATAAGGTAGGCGTCTTACACTCACCTCTCACGAAACCAAACTGTAGGGAACTAGTCTTTCCACTACCGCCTCCGGGGAAGAAGTTGGAAGAACTTTCCGACGTTCAAAGTGAAGGCACAAATGCTGGGCCGTCTACCACTGTTTGAGAGAGGAGTTGTGTCTCAAGCTCCTGTCAACCCAGATCTTGCTTCGGGAAGAGAGAAGCGTTTTCAGGACTTCGTGTGAAAGCGTAAGGACAATGCCATAGGCTGAATGGTGAAGGAAAATGTGGGTCGAATGCGACCACCAACTAACAAGTTGTCCCCTAGGGAGGTGTGTGTCTGGAAATGGGAGGAAGCGTAAGGAACGAGCTGTACACTTAAGTCTAAGAGACAATGCTGTGGAGGAGCCGTCCTTCGACTCCCCGCCTCCTTTCCTAAGGATCGAAGCAGCTTGACGCCGAGTGTGAACGGAAGCAGAGGAAAAGCCTGCTATACCTTACTCGGGGAACCACTTTGTATGGAGGGCTTCTCTCAATGAACACCACGGCTCACGACGCTAGAAGGGTTTTCAAACGTACGTGAGTTCGCCAAAGGAAAGCCACAGACTACACTGTGCGAAACAAGTCTGTGTCAAACCGCGCCTTCGAGCTTCCATCTGGCTTCACGGGGAAAACCTAGTCACAACATGAACGTGTGGAGCCCTAAACAGGCGGCGTGCACGTCGGTCTGAAGAAACACCACTGCAGAGAAACCGTGTTTCTCCCAACCTCTTCCCTGAAAATGGTAGTCTATTCCAAGGTAAGTGTGACAGCGCAAGGCATGTGCCCCATGCCTGCGCCACGGAAATAAGGAGTGGAGATTGTCTCTCCCGGTTCAAACCTTGTTCCGTGAGAAATGTTTTCAAGAGTACGAGAGAGAGCAGAGGGAAAAGGTCATGCCTTTAAGTCTGAGAAGGAAACCCTGGAAAGCCGTACGCCTACGTATGAGCGGCATTCTGGCGCGAACGTGTGAAGGCATAAAGAATGTGTCCTGGGACGGTGCTTGACAAACCCCTTGTGAAGAAGTCTTCCCTCAGCTATCATATGGTTTCAGGAAGATAAAAGTGTTTTCCGCCGTGGGCGCGAAGGCACGAGGGACGTGCCCTAGAGTGAGCTGTCCGTTTCGAATGTGCCGCCCGTCGTTCCACGAAGAAGGGTGAGTATGGAAATGTATGATGTGAGGAAGCATAGGGAAGATTGCCTACGGGTGTTTAACTCTAAGGACAAATCTAGAGGGTTGCCGTCCGTCGACGACCAGCTCTTTCCCTACGGATGGAAGCGCCGTGTTAAAGCTTAGGGCGAGAGAAAAGAGACGGAATGCGAGATACACCACAGTGGGGAACACGTTGTGTGGAGGGCTTCTCTCCACCAAAGTCTTGGGTCACGAATTTGGAAGGGCCTTCAAATGTACGTGAGCTAGCGTCAGCAGAGCCTTCCACTGAACTCAGAGAAACGAGGCCGCGTCAAACATGATTTCGTGCTAACCCCTTGGTTCGCGAAGCGCGAAGCCTTTTGAGATATGTGTGTGAGGGTCTTGCACTCACCTCTCAAGAAACAAAACGGTAGAGCAATAGTCTTCCCACTACCATCTACAGGGAAGAAGACGGAGGAAATGTCCCACGTTAAAAGTGAAGGCGCAAGTTACTGTGCCATAGAGCCCTGCTTGGGAAAGAACTTGTGTCGAAAGCTTCTCCCAACTCAGATCTTGTTTCGGGAAGATAGAAGCGCTGTCGGTACTTTGTGTGAAAACACAAGGAAAATGCCACACGCTGAATTGTGAAGAGAAATGTGGGTCGAACGTGACCACCAACACACTCGTTGTCCCCTAGAGAGGTGTGTGTCTGGAAGTGGGAGGAAGCGTAACGGACGTGCTATACACTTAACTCCAAGAAACAACGCTGTGGAGGTGCGGTCCTTCGACTGCCCTTCTTCTTTGCTAAGGAACGAAGCGGCTTGAAGCCAAGTGTGAAAGGAAACGGAGGGCAAGGAAGGGTGATATACCTCACTCGCGGCACAACTTCTGATGGAGGGCTTTTCTCAACGAACACCATGTGTCACGAAGATAGAAGGGTTTGCGAAAGTATGTGACTTCGCCAAAGGAAAGGCATACACGAATCTCGGCGAACCACGTCTGTGTCGATCGCGACTTCGAGCTTCCATCTGGGTTCCCGAGGAACCCATAGTCACATAATGTATGTGTTGTATCCTACTGCAGAAACACCACTGCAGAGAAACCGTGCGTCTACTATCACCTTCCCTGAAACTGGTAGACTTTTGCAATGGAAGTGGGAAATCGCAAGGAATGTGCCCCGTGCCTGTGCCACGGAAGTAACTAGTGTCAATGTCTGTCGCGATTGGAATCCTGTTCCGTGAGAAGCGTTTCCAAGAGTATGAGAGAGAGCAGATGGAAAAGGTCATGGTTTGAAGCGTGAGAAGGAGACCCGTCAGGAAAGCCATACACGTAAGTCGGGGAAGCACTTTCGCGTGACATGGTGAAGGCATCTAGAATGTGCCCTGTGACGGTGCTCGAGAAACCACTTGTGAAGAAGGCTTCCCTCAACTGCCGTATCGTTTCCGTAGGAGGAAACTGTTTTCCGTAGTGGGTGTGAAGGCATAAGGGACGTAGACGAGACTTCGCTCTCCGCTTCGAAGGTGCCTGCCGTCGTTACACGAAGAAGGATGTGTATGGAAATGGATGACTGCGGAAGCATAAGGAAGATGGCATGCGTTTGTTTAACTCTAAGAACAAGTCTCGAGGGTTCCCGTCCTTCGACTACCATCTCTTCTCGTAAGGATGCGAAGCCGCTCCTTAAACCTCGTGTGAACGAAAAGAGATGGAACGCGCGATACCGCACAGTGAGGAACACGTTGTGCGGAGGGTTTCTCTCCATTACGTCCTGTGTCATGGAGGTGGATGGGTCTTGCAATGTACGTGGGCTAGCCTCAGTAGCAGTAGTAGCCTGACACTGAATTCTGAGAAACAAGGCCATGTCAAACAGGCTTTCGCGCTAACATCGTGGTGCTTGAAGAAAGAAGCCTTTGGAGACATGTGCGTTGCTATATAAGGTAGGCGTCTTACACTCACCTCTCACGAAACCAAACTGTAGGGAACTAGTCTTTCCACTACCGCCTCCGGGGAAGAAGTTGGAAGAACTTTCCGACGTTCAAAGTGAAGGCACAAATGCTGGGCCGTCTACCACTGTTTGAGAGAGGAGTTGTGTCTCAAGCTCCTGTCAACCCAGATCTTGCTTCGGGAAGAGAGAAGCGTTTTCAGGACTTCGTGTGAAAGCGTAAGGACAATGCCATAGGCTGAATGGTGAAGGAAAATGTGGGTCGAATGCGACCACCAACTAACAAGTTGTCCCCTAGGGAGGTGTGTGTCTGGAAATGGGAGGAAGCGTAAGGAACGAGCTGTACACTTAAGTCTAAGAGACAATGCTGTGGAGGAGCGGTCCTTCGACTCCCCGCCTCCTTTCCTAAGGATCGAAGCAGCTTGACGCCGAGTGTGAACGGAAGCAGAGGAAAAGCCTGCTATACCTTACTCGGGGAACCACTTTGTATGGAGGGCTTCTCTCAATGAACACCACGGCTCACGACGCTAGAAGGGTTTTCAAACGTACGTGAGTTCGCCAAAGGAAAGCCACAGACTACACTGTGCGAAACAAGTCTGTGTCAAACCGCGCCTTCGAGCTTCCATCTGGCTTCACGGGGAAAACCTAGTCACAACATGAACGTGTGGAGCCCTAAACAGGCGGCGTGCACGTCGGTCTGAAGAAACACCACTGCAGAGAAACCGTGTTTCTCCCAACCTCTTCCCTGAAAATGGTAGTCTATTCCAAGGTAAGTGTGACATCGCAAGGCATGTGCCCCATGCCTGCGCCACGGAAATAAGGAGTGGAGATTGTCTCTCCCGGTTCAAACCTTGTTCCGTGAGAAATGTTTTCAAGAGTACGAGAGAGAGCAGAGGGAAAAGGTCATGCCTTTAAGTCTGAGAAGGAAACCCTGGAAAGCCGTACGCCTACGTATGAGCGGCATTCTGGCGCGAACGTGTGAAGGCATAAAGAATGTGTCCTGGGACGGTGCTTGACAAACCCCTTGTGAAGAAGTCTTCCCTCAGCTATCATATGGTTTCAGGAAGATAAAAGTGTTTTCCGCCGTGGGCGCGAAGGCACGAGGGACGTGCCCTAGAGTGAGCTGTCCGTTTCGAATGTGCCGCCCGTCGTTCCACGAAGAAGGGTGAGTATGGAAATGTATGATGTGAGGAAGCATAGGGAAGATTGCCTACGGGTGTTTAACTCTAAGGACAAATCTAGAGGGTTGCCGTCCGTCGACGACCAGCTCTTTCCCTACGGATGGAAGCGCCGTGTTAAAGCTTAGGGCGAGAGAAAAGAGACGGAATGCGAGATACACCACAGTGGGGAACACGTTGTGTGGAGGGCTTCTCTCCACCAAAGTCTCGGGTCACGAATTTGGAAGGGCCTTCAAATGTACGTGAGCTAGCGTCAGCAGAGCCTTCCACTGAACTCAGAGAAACGAGGCCGCGTCAAACATGATTTGGTGCTAACCCCTTGGTTCGCGAAGCGCGAAGCCTTTTGAGATATGTGTGTGAGGGTCTTGCACTCACCTCTCAAGAAACAAAACGGTAGAGCAATAGTCTTCCCACTACCATCTACAGGGAAGAAGACGGAGGAAATGTCCCACGTTAAACGTGAAGGCGCAAGTTACTGTGCCATAGAGCCCTGCTTGGGAAAGAACTTGTGTCGAAAGCTTCTCCCAACTCAGATCTTGTTTCGGGAAGATAGAAGCGCTGTCGGTACTTTGTGTGAAAACACAAGGAAAATGCCACACGCTGAATTGTGAAGAGAAATGTGGGTCGAACGTGACCACCAACACACTCGTTGTCCCCTAGAGAGGTGTGTGTCTGGAAGTGGGAGGAAGCGTAACGGACGTGCTATACACTTAACTCCAAGAAACAACGCTGTGGAGGTGCGGTCCTTCGACTGCCCTTCTTCTTTGCTAAGGAACGAAGCGGCTTGAAGCCAAGTGTGAAAGGAAACGGAGGGCAAGGAAGGGTGATATACCTCACTCGCGGCACAACTTCTGATGGAGGGCTTTTCTCAACGAACACCATGTGTCACGAAGATAGAAGGGTTTGCGAAAGTATGTGACTTCGCCAAAGGAAAGGCATACACGAATCTCGGCGAACCACGTCTGTGTCGATCGCGACTTCGAGCTTCCATCTGGGTTCCCGAGGAACCCATAGTCACATAATGTATGTGTTGTATCCTACTGCAGAAACACCACTGCAGAGAAACCGTGCGTCTACTATCACCTTCCCTGAAACTGGTAGACTTTTGCAATGGAAGTGGGAAATCGCAAGGAATGTGCCCCGTGCCTGTGCCACGGAAGTAACTAGTGTAAATGTCTGTCGCGATTGGAATCCTGTTCCGTGAGAAGCGTTTCCAAGAGTATGAGAGAGAGCAGATGGAAAAGGTCATGGTTTGAAGCGTGAGAAGGAGACCCGTCAGGAAAGCCATACACGTAAGTCGGGGAAGCACTTTCGCGTGACATGGTGAAGGCATCTAGAATGTGCCCTGTGACGGTGCTCGAGAAACCACTTGTGAAGAAGGCTTCCCTCAACTGCCGTATCGTTTCCGTAGGAGGAAACTGTTTTCCGTAGTGGGTGTGAAGGCATAAGGGACGTAGACGAGACTTCGCTCTCCGCTTCGAAGGTGCCTGCCGTCGTTACACGAAGAAGGATGTGTATGGAAATGGATGACTGCGGAAGCATAAGGAAGATGGCATGCGTTTGTTTAACTCTAAGAACAAGTCTCGAGGGTTCCCGTCCTTCGACTACCATCTCTTCTCGTAAGGATGCGAAGCCGCTCCTTAAACCTCGTGTGAACGAAAAGAGATGGAACGCGCGATACCGCACAGTGAGGAACACGTTGTGCGGAGGGTTTCTCTCCATTACGTCCTGTGTCATGGAGGTGGATGGGTCTTGCAATGTACGTGGGCTAGCCTCAGTAGCAGTAGTAGCCTGACACTGAATTCTGAGAAACAAGGCCATGTCAAACAGGCTTTCGCGCTAACATCGTGGTGCTTGAAGAAAGAAGCCTTTGGAGACATGTGCGTTGCTATAT
Source organism: Eumetopias jubatus (assembly GCF_037043125.1). Taxonomy (NCBI): domain Eukaryota; kingdom Metazoa; phylum Chordata; class Mammalia; order Carnivora; family Otariidae; genus Eumetopias; species Eumetopias jubatus. The sequence continues at coordinate 88,361 of NW_028274969.1, forward strand.
AAGGTAGGCGTCTTACACTCACCTCTCACGAAACCAAACTGTAGGGAACTAGTCTTTCCACTACCGCCTCCGGGGAAGAAGTTGGAAGAACTTTCCGACGTTCAAAGTGAAGGCACAAATGCTGGGCCGTCTACCACTGTTTGAGAGAGGAGTTGTGTCTCAAGCTCCTGTCAACCCAGATCTTGCTTCGGGAAGAGAGAAGCGTTTTCAGGACTTCGTGTAAAAGCGTAAGGACAATGCCATAGGCTGAATGGTGAAGGAAAATGTGGGTCGAATGCGACCACCAACTAACAAGTTGTCCCCTAGGGAGGTGTGTGTCTGGAAATGGGAGGAAGCGTAAGGAACGAGCTGTACACTTAAGTCTAAGAGACAATGCTGTGGAGGAGCGGTCCTTCGACTCCCCGCCTCCTTTCCTAAGGATCGAAGCAGCTTGACGCCGAGTGTGAACGGAAGCAGAGGAAAAGCCTGCTATACCTTACTCGGGGAACCACTTTGTATGGAGGGCTTCTCTCAATGAACACCACGGCTCACGACGCTAGAAGGGTTTTCAAACGTACGTGAGTTCGCCAAAGGAAAGCCACAGACTACACTGTGCGAAACAAGTCTGTGTCAAACCGCGCCTTCGAGCTTCCATCTGGCTTCACGGGGAAAACCTAGTCACAACATGAACGTGTGGAGCCCTAAACAGGCGGCGTGCACGTCGGTCTGAAGAAACACCACTGCAGAGAAACCGTGTTTCTCCCAACCTCTTCCCTGAAAATGGTAGTCTATTCCAAGGTAAGTGTGACAGCGCAAGGCATGTGCCCCATGCCTGCGCCACGGAAATAAGGAGTGGAGATTGTCTCTCCCGGTTCAAACCTTGTTCCGTGAGAAATGTTTTCAAGAGTACGAGAGAGAGCAGAGGGAAAAGGTCATGCCTTTAAGTCTGAGAAGGAAACCCTGGAAGGCCGTACGCCTACGTATGAGCGGCATTCTGGCGCGAACGTGTGAAGGCATAAAGAATGTGTCCTGGGACGGTGCTTGACAAACCCCTTGTGAAGAAGTCTTCCCTCAGCTATCATATGGTTTCAGGAAGATAAAAGTGTTTTCCGCCGTGGGCGCGAAGGCACGAGGGACGTGCCCTAGAGTGAGCTGTCCGTTTCGAATGTGCCGCCCGTCGTTCCACGAAGAAGGGTGAGTATGGAAATGTATGATGTGAGGAAGCATAGGGAAGATTGCCTACGGGTGTTTAACTCTAAGGACAAATCTAGAGGGTTGCCGTCCGTCGACGACCAGCTCTTTCCCTACGGATGGAAGCGCCGTGTTAAAGCTTAGGGCGAGAGAAAAGAGACGGAATGCGAGATACACCACAGTGGGGAACACGTTGTGTGGAGGGCTTCTCTCCACCAAAGTCTCGGGTCACGAATTTGGAAGGGCCTTCAAATGTACGTGAGCTAGCGTCAGCAGAGCCTTCCACTGAACTCAGAGAAACGAGGCCGCGTCAAACATGATTTGGTGCTAACCCCTTGGTTCGCGAAGCGCGAAGCCTTTTGAGATATGTGTGTGAGGGTCTTGCACTCACCTCTCAAGAAACAAAACGGTAGAGCAATAGTCTTCCCACTACCATCTACAGGGAAGAAGACGGAGGAAATGTCCCACGTTAAACGTGAAGGCGCAAGTTACTGTGCCATAGAGCCCTGCTTGGGAAAGAACTTGTGTCGAAAGCTTCTCCCAACTCAGATCTTGTTTCGGGAAGATAGAAGCGCTGTCGGTACTTTGTGTGAAAACACAAGGAAAATGCCACACGCTGAATTGTGAAGAGAAATGTGGGTCGAACGTGACCACCAACACACTCGTTGTCCCCTAGAGAGGTGTGTGTCTGGAAGTGGGAGGAAGCGTAACGGACGTGCTATACACTTAACTCCAAGAAACAACGCTGTGGAGGTGCGGTCCTTCGACTGCCCTTCTTCTTTGCTAAGGAACGAAGCGGCTTGAAGCCAAGTGTGAAAGGAAACGGAGGGCAAGGAAGGGTGATATACCTCACTCGCGGCACAACTTCTGATGGAGGGCTTTTCTCAACGAACACCATGTGTCACGAAGATAGAAGGGTTTGCGAAAGTATGTGACTTCGCCAAAGGAAAGGCATACACGAATCTCGGCGAACCACGTCTGTGTCGATCGCGACTTCGAGCTTCCATCTGGGTTCCCGAGGAACCCATAGTCACATAATGTATGTGTTGTATCCTACTGCAGAAACACCACTGCAGAGAAACCGTGCGTCTACTATCACCTTCCCTGAAACTGGTAGACTTTTGCAATGGAAGTGGGAAATCGCAAGGAATGTGCCCCGTGCCTGTGCCACGGAAGTAACTAGTGTAAATGTCTGTCGCGATTGGAATCCTGTTCCGTGAGAAGCGTTTCCAAGAGTATGAGAGAGAGCAGATGGAAAAGGTCATGGTTTGAAGCGTGAGAAGGAGACCCGTCAGGAAAGCCATACACGTAAGTCGGGGAAGCACTTTCGCGTGACATGGTGAAGGCATCTAGAATGTGCCCTGTGACGGTGCTCGAGAAACCACTTGTGAAGAAGGCTTCCCTCAACTGCCGTATCGTTTCCGTAGGAGGAAACTGTTTTCCGTAGTGGGTGTGAAGGCATAAGGGACGTAGACGAGACTTCGCTCTCCGCTTCGAAGGTGCCTGCCGTCGTTACACGAAGAAGGATGTGTATGGAAATGGATGACTGCGGAAGCATAAGGAAGATGGCATGCGTTTGTTTAACTCTAAGAACAAGTCTCGAGGGTTCCCGTCCTTCGACTACCATCTCTTCTCGTAAGGATGCGAAGCCGCTCCTTAAACCTCGTGTGAACGAAAAGAGATGGAACGCGCGATACCGCACAGTGAGGAACACGTTGTGCGGAGGGTTTCTCTCCATTACGTCCTGTGTCATGGAGGTGGATGGGTCTTGCAATGTACGTGGGCTAGCCTCAGTAGCAGTAGTAGCCTGACACTGAATTCTGAGAAACAAGGCCATGTCAAACAGGCTTTCGCGCTAACATCGTGGTGCTTGAAGAAAGAAGCCTTTGGAGACATGTGCGTTGCTATATAAGGTAGGCGTCTTACACTCACCTCTCACGAAACCAAACTGTAGGGAACTAGTCTTTCCACTACCGCCTCCGGGGAAGAAGTTGGAAGAACTTTCCGACGTTCAAAGTGAAGGCACAAATGCTGGGCCGTCTACCACTGTTTGAGAGAGGAGTTGTGTCTCAAGCTCCTGTCAACCCAGATCTTGCTTCGGGAAGAGAGAAGCGTTTTCAGGACTTCGTGTGAAAGCGTAAGGACAATGCCATAGGCTGAATGGTGAAGGAAAATGTGGGTCGAATGCGACCACCAACTAACAAGTTGTCCCCTAGGGAGGTGTGTGTCTGGAAATGGGAGGAAGCGTAAGGAACGAGCTGTACACTTAAGTCTAAGAGACAATGCTGTGGAGGAGCGGTCCTTCGACTCCCCGCCTCCTTTCCTAAGGATCGAAGCAGCTTGACGCCGAGTGTGAACGGAAGCAGAGGAAAAGCCTGCTATACCTTACTCGGGGAACCACTTTGTATGGAGGGCTTCTCTCAATGAACACCACGGCTCACGACGCTAGAAGGGTTTTCAAACGTACGTGAGTTCGCCAAAGGAAAGCCACAGACTACACTGTGCGAAACAAGTCTGTGTCAAACCGCGCCTTCGAGCTTCCATCTGGCTTCACGGGGAAAACCTAGTCACAACATGAACGTGTGGAGCCCTAAACAGGCGGCGTGCACGTCGGTCTGAAGAAACACCACTGCAGAGAAACCGTGTTTCTCCCAACCTCTTCCCTGAAAATGGTAGTCTATTCCAAGGTAAGTGTGACAGCGCAAGGCATGTGCCCCATGCCTGCGCCACGGAAATAAGGAGTGGAGATTGTCTCTCCCGGTTCAAACCTTGTTCCGTGAGAAATGTTTTCAAGAGTACGAGAGAGAGCAGAGGGAAAAGGTCATGCCTTTAAGTCTGAGAAGGAAACCCTGGAAAGCCGTACGCCTACGTATGAGCGGCATTCTGGCGCGAACGTGTGAAGGCATAAAGAATGTGTCCTGGGACGGTGCTTGACAAACCCCTTGTGAAGAAGTCTTCCCTCAGCTATCATATGGTTTCAGGAAGATAAAAGTGTTTTCCGCCGTGGGCGCGAAGGCACGAGGGACGTGCCCTAGAGTGAGCTGTCCGTTTCGAATGTGCCGCCCGTCGTTCCACGAAGAAGGGTGAGTATGGAAATGTATGATGTGAGGAAGCATAGGGAAGATTGCCTACGGGTGTTTAACTCTAAGGACAAATCTAGAGGGTTGCCGTCCGTCGACGACCAGCTCTTTCCCTACGGATGGAAGCGCCGTGTTAAAGCTTAGGGCGAGAGAAAAGAGACGGAATGCGAGATACACCACAGTGGGGAACACGTTGTGTGGAGGGCTTCTCTCCACCAAAGTCTTGGGTCACGAATTTGGAAGGGCCTTCAAATGTACGTGAGCTAGCGTCAGCAGAGCCTTCCACTGAACTCAGAGAAACGAGGCCGCGTCAAACATGATTTCGTGCTAACCCCTTGGTTCGCGAAGCGCGAAGCCTTTTGAGATATGTGTGTGAGGGTCTTGCACTCACCTCTCAAGAAACAAAACGGTAGAGCAATAGTCTTCCCACTACCATCTACAGGGAAGAAGACGGAGGAAATGTCCCACGTTAAAAGTGAAGGCGCAAGTTACTGTGCCATAGAGCCCTGCTTGGGAAAGAACTTGTGTCGAAAGCTTCTCCCAACTCAGATCTTGTTTCGGGAAGATAGAAGCGCTGTCGGTACTTTGTGTGAAAACACAAGGAAAATGCCACACGCTGAATTGTGAAGAGAAATGTGGGTCGAACGTGACCACCAACACACTCGTTGTCCCCTAGAGAGGTGTGTGTCTGGAAGTGGGAGGAAGCGTAACGGACGTGCTATACACTTAACTCCAAGAAACAACGCTGTGGAGGTGCGGTCCTTCGACTGCCCTTCTTCTTTGCTAAGGAACGAAGCGGCTTGAAGCCAAGTGTGAAAGGAAACGGAGGGCAAGGAAGGGTGATATACCTCACTCGCGGCACAACTTCTGATGGAGGGCTTTTCTCAACGAACACCATGTGTCACGAAGATAGAAGGGTTTGCGAAAGTATGTGACTTCGCCAAAGGAAAGGCATACACGAATCTCGGCGAACCACGTCTGTGTCGATCGCGACTTCGAGCTTCCATCTGGGTTCCCGAGGAACCCATAGTCACATAATGTATGTGTTGTATCCTACTGCAGAAACACCACTGCAGAGAAACCGTGCGTCTACTATCACCTTCCCTGAAACTGGTAGACTTTTGCAATGGAAGTGGGAAATCGCAAGGAATGTGCCCCGTGCCTGTGCCACGGAAGTAACTAGTGTCAATGTCTGTCGCGATTGGAATCCTGTTCCGTGAGAAGCGTTTCCAAGAGTATGAGAGAGAGCAGATGGAAAAGGTCATGGTTTGAAGCGTGAGAAGGAGACCCGTCAGGAAAGCCATACACGTAAGTCGGGGAAGCACTTTCGCGTGACATGGTGAAGGCATCTAGAATGTGCCCTGTGACGGTGCTCGAGAAACCACTTGTGAAGAAGGCTTCCCTCAACTGCCGTATCGTTTCCGTAGGAGGAAACTGTTTTCCGTAGTGGGTGTGAAGGCATAAGGGACGTAGACGAGACTTCGCTCTCCGCTTCGAAGGTGCCTGCCGTCGTTACACGAAGAAGGATGTGTATGGAAATGGATGACTGCGGAAGCATAAGGAAGATGGCATGCGTTTGTTTAACTCTAAGAACAAGTCTCGAGGGTTCCCGTCCTTCGACTACCATCTCTTCTCGTAAGGATGCGAAGCCGCTCCTTAAACCTCGTGTGAACGAAAAGAGATGGAACGCGCGATACCGCACAGTGAGGAACACGTTGTGCGGAGGGTTTCTCTCCATTACGTCCTGTGTCATGGAGGTGGATGGGTCTTGCAATGTACGTGGGCTAGCCTCAGTAGCAGTAGTAGCCTGACACTGAATTCTGAGAAACAAGGCCATGTCAAACAGGCTTTCGCGCTAACATCGTGGTGCTTGAAGAAAGAAGCCTTTGGAGACATGTGCGTTGCTATATAAGGTAGGCGTCTTACACTCACCTCTCACGAAACCAAACTGTAGGGAACTAGTCTTTCCACTACCGCCTCCGGGGAAGAAGTTGGAAGAACTTTCCGACGTTCAAAGTGAAGGCACAAATGCTGGGCCGTCTACCACTGTTTGAGAGAGGAGTTGTGTCTCAAGCTCCTGTCAACCCAGATCTTGCTTCGGGAAGAGAGAAGCGTTTTCAGGACTTCGTGTGAAAGCGTAAGGACAATGCCATAGGCTGAATGGTGAAGGAAAATGTGGGTCGAATGCGACCACCAACTAACAAGTTGTCCCCTAGGGAGGTGTGTGTCTGGAAATGGGAGGAAGCGTAAGGAACGAGCTGTACACTTAAGTCTAAGAGACAATGCTGTGGAGGAGCGGTCCTTCGACTCCCCGCCTCCTTTCCTAAGGATCGAAGCAGCTTGACGCCGAGTGTGAACGGAAGCAGAGGAAAAGCCTGCTATACCTTACTCGGGGAACCACTTTGTATGGAGGGCTTCTCTCAATGAACACCACGGCTCACGACGCTAGAAGGGTTTTCAAACGTACGTGAGTTCGCCAAAGGAAAGCCACAGACTACACTGTGCGAAACAAGTCTGTGTCAAACCGCGCCTTCGAGCTTCCATCTGGCTTCACGGGGAAAACCTAGTCACAACATGAACGTGTGGAGCCCTAAACAGGCGGCGTGCACGTCGGTCTGAAGAAACACCACTGCAGAGAAACCGTGTTTCTCCCAACCTCTTCCCTGAAAATGGTAGTCTATTCCAAGGTAAGTGTGACATCGCAAGGCATGTGCCCCATGCCTGCGCCACGGAAATAAGGAGTGGAGATTGTCTCTCCCGGTTCAAACCTTGTTCCGTGAGAAATGTTTTCAAGAGTACGAGAGAGAGCAGAGGGAAAAGGTCATGCCTTTAAGTCTGAGAAGGAAACCCTGGAAAGCCGTACGCCTACGTATGAGCGGCATTCTGGCGCGAACGTGTGAAGGCATAAAGAATGTGTCCTGGGACGGTGCTTGACAAACCCCTTGTGAAGAAGTCTTCCCTCAGCTATCATATGGTTTCAGGAAGATAAAAGTGTTTTCCGCCGTGGGCGCGAAGGCACGAGGGACGTGCCCTAGAGTGAGCTGTCCGTTTCGAATGTGCCGCCCGTCGTTCCACGAAGAAGGGTGAGTATGGAAATGTATGATGTGAGGAAGCATAGGGAAGATTGCCTACGGGTGTTTAACTCTAAGGACAAATCTAGAGGGTTGCCGTCCGTCGACGACCAGCTCTTTCCCTACGGATGGAAGCGCCGTGTTAAAGCTTAGGGCGAGAGAAAAGAGACGGAATGCGAGATACACCACAGTGGGGAACACGTTGTGTGGAGGGCTTCTCTCCACCAAAGTCTCGGGTCACGAATTTGGAAGGGCCTTCAAATGTACGTGAGCTAGCGTCAGCAGAGCCTTCCACTGAACTCAGAGAAACGAGGCCGCGTCAAACATGATTTGGTGCTAACCCCTTGGTTCGCGAAGCGCGAAGCCTTTTGAGATATGTGTGTGAGGGTCTTGCACTCACCTCTCAAGAAACAAAACGGTAGAGCAATAGTCTTCCCACTACCATCTACAGGGAAGAAGACGGAGGAAATGTCCCACGTTAAACGTGAAGGCGCAAGTTACTGTGCCATAGAGCCCTGCTTGGGAAAGAACTTGTGTCGAAAGCTTCTCCCAACTCAGATCTTGTTTCGGGAAGATAGAAGCGCTGTCGGTACTTTGTGTGAAAACACAAGGAAAATGCCACACGCTGAATTGTGAAGAGAAATGTGGGTCGAACGTGACCACCAACACACTCGTTGTCCCCTAGAGAGGTGTGTGTCTGGAAGTGGGAGGAAGCGTAACGGACGTGCTATACACTTAACTCCAAGAAACAACGCTGTGGAGGTGCGGTCCTTCGACTGCCCTTCTTCTTTGCTAAGGAACGAAGCGGCTTGAAGCCAAGTGTGAAAGGAAACGGAGGGCAAGGAAGGGTGATATACCTCACTCGCGGCACAACTTCTGATGGAGGGCTTTTCTCAACGAACACCATGTGTCACGAAGATAGAAGGGTTTGCGAAAGTATGTGACTTCGCCAAAGGAAAGGCATACACGAATCTCGGCGAACCACGTCTGTGTCGATCGCGACTTCGAGCTTCCATCTGGGTTCCCGAGGAACCCATAGTCACATAATGTATGTGTTGTATCCTACTGCAGAAACACCACTGCAGAGAAACCGTGCGTCTACTATCACCTTCCCTGAAACTGGTAGACTTTTGCAATGGAAGTGGGAAATCGCAAGGAATGTGCCCCGTGCCTGTGCCACGGAAGTAACTAGTGTAAATGTCTGTCGCGATTGGAATCCTGTTCCGTGAGAAGCGTTTCCAAGAGTATGAGAGAGAGCAGATGGAAAAGGTCATGGTTTGAAGCGTGAGAAGGAGACCCGTCAGGAAAGCCATACACGTAAGTCGGGGAAGCACTTTCGCGTGACATGGTGAAGGCATCTAGAATGTGCCCTGTGACGGTGCTCGAGAAACCACTTGTGAAGAAGGCTTCCCTCAACTGCCGTATCGTTTCCGTAGGAGGAAACTGTTTTCCGTAGTGGGTGTGAAGGCATAAGGGACGTAGACGAGACTTCGCTCTCCGCTTCGAAGGTGCCTGCCGTCGTTACACGAAGAAGGATGTGTATGGAAATGGATGACTGCGGAAGCATAAGGAAGATGGCATGCGTTTGTTTAACTCTAAGAACAAGTCTCGAGGGTTCCCGTCCTTCGACTACCATCTCTTCTCGTAAGGATGCGAAGCCGCTCCTTAAACCTCGTGTGAACGAAAAGAGATGGAACGCGCGATACCGCACAGTGAGGAACACGTTGTGCGGAGGGTTTCTCTCCATTACGTCCTGTGTCATGGAGGTGGATGGGTCTTGCAATGTACGTGGGCTAGCCTCAGTAGCAGTAGTAGCCTGACACTGAATTCTGAGAAACAAGGCCATGTCAAACAGGCTTTCGCGCTAACATCGTGGTGCTTGAAGAAAGAAGCCTTTGGAGACATGTGCGTTGCTATATAAGGTAGGCGTCTTACACTCACCTCTCACGAAACCAAACTGTAGGGAACTAGTCTTTCCACTACCGCCTCCGGGGAAGAAGTTGGAAGAACTTTCCGACGTTCAAAGTGAAGGCACAAATGCTGGGCCGTCTACCACTGTTTGAGAGAGGAGTTGTGTCTCAAGCTCCTGTCAACCCAGATCTTGCTTCGGGAAGAGAGAAGCGTTTTCAGGACTTCGTGTGAAAGCGTAAGGACAATGCCATAGGCTGAATGGTGAAGGAAAATGTGGGTCGAATGCGACCACCAACTAACAAGTTGTCCCCTAGGGAGGTGTGTGTCTGGAAATGGGAGGAAGCGTAAGGAACGAGCTGTACACTTAAGTCTAAGAGACAATGCTGTGGAGGAGCGGTCCTTCGACTCCCCGCCTCCTTTCCTAAGGATCGAAGCAGCTTGACGCCGAGTGTGAACGGAAGCAGAGGAAAAGCCTGCTATACCTTACTCGGGGAACCACTTTGTATGGAGGGCTTCTCTCAATGAACACCACGGCTCACGACGCTAGAAGGGTTTTCAAACGTACGTGAGTTCGCCAAAGGAAAGCCACAGACTACACTGTGCGAAACAAGTCTGTGTCAAACCGCGCCTTCGAGCTTCCATCTGGCTTCACGGGGAAAACCTAGTCACAACATGAACGTGTGGAGCCCTAAACAGGCGGCGTGCACGTCGGTCTGAAGAAACACCACTGCAGAGAAACCGTGTTTCTCCCAACCTCTTCCCTGAAAATGGTAGTCTATTCCAAGGTAAGTGTGACAGCGCAAGGCATGTGCCCCATGCCTGCGCCACGGAAATAAGGAGTGGAGATTGTCTCTCCCGGTTCAAACCTTGTTCCGTGAGAAATGTTTTCAAGAGTACGAGAGAGAGCAGAGGGAAAAGGTCATGCCTTTAAGTCTGAGAAGGAAACCCTGGAAGGCCGTACGCCTACGTATGAGCGGCATTCTGGCGCGAACGTGTGAAGGCATAAAGAATGTGTCCTGGGACGGTGCTTGACAAACCCCTTGTGAAGAAGTCTTCCCTCAGCTATCATATGGTTTCAGGAAGATAAAAGTGTTTTCCGCCGTGGGCGCGAAGGCACGAGGGACGTGCCCTAGAGTGAGCTGTCCGTTTCGAATGTGCCGCCCGTCGTTCCACGAAGAAGGGTGAGTATGGAAATGTATGATGTGAGGAAGCATAGGGAAGATTGCCTACGGGTGTTTAACTCTAAGGACAAATCTAGAGGGTTGCCGTCCGTCGACGACCAGCTCTTTCCCTACGGATGGAAGCGCCGTGTTAAAGCTTAGGGCGAGAGAAAAGAGACGGAATGCGAGATACACCACAGTGGGGAACACGTTGTGTGGAGGGCTTCTCTCCACCAAAGTCTCGGGTCACGAATTTGGAAGGGCCTTCAAATGTACGTGAGCTAGCGTCAGCAGAGCCTTCCACTGAACTCAGAGAAACGAGGCCGCGTCAAACATGATTTGGTGCTAACCCCTTGGTTCGCGAAGCGCGAAGCCTTTTGAGATATGTGTGTGAGGGTCTTGCACTCACCTCTCAAGAAACAAAACGGTAGAGCAATAGTCTTCCCACTACCATCTACAGGGAAGAAGACGGAGGAAATGTCCCACGTTAAACGTGAAGGCGCAAGTTACTGTGCCATAGAGCCCTGCTTGGGAAAGAACTTGTGTCGAAAGCTTCTCCCAACTCAGATCTTGTTTCGGGAAGATAGAAGCGCTGTCGGTACTTTGTGTGAAAACACAAGGAAAATGCCACACGCTGAATTGTGAAGAGAAATGTGGGTCGAACGTGACCACCAACACACTCGTTGTCCCCTAGAGAGGTGTGTGTCTGGAAGTGGGAGGAAGCGTAACGGACGTGCTATACACTTAACTCCAAGAAACAACGCTGTGGAGGTGCGGTCCTTCGACTGCCCTTCTTCTTTGCTAAGGAACGAAGCGGCTTGAAGCCAAGTGTGAAAGGAAACGGAGGGCAAGGAAGGGTGATATACCTCACTCGCGGCACAACTTCTGATGGAGGGCTTTTCTCAACGAACACCATGTGTCACGAAGATAGAAGGGTTTGCGAAAGTATGTGACTTCGCCAAAGGAAAGGCATACACGAATCTCGGCGAACCACGTCTGTGTCGATCGCGACTTCGAGCTTCCATCTGGGTTCCCGAGGAACCCATAGTCACATAATGTATGTGTTGTATCCTACTGCAGAAACACCACTGCAGAGAAACCGTGCGTCTACTATCACCTTCCCTGAAACTGGTAGACTTTTGCAATGGAAGTGGGAAATCGCAAGGAATGTGCCCCGTGCCTGTGCCACGGAAGTAACTAGTGTAAATGTCTGTCGCGATTGGAATCCTGTTCCGTGAGAAGCGTTTCCAAGAGTATGAGAGAGAGCAGATGGAAAAGGTCATGGTTTGAAGCGTGAGAAGGAGACCCGTCAGGAAAGCCATACACGTAAGTCGGGGAAGCACTTTCGCGTGACATGGTGAAGGCATCTAGAATGTGCCCTGTGACGGTGCTCGAGAAACCACTTGTGAAGAAGGCTTCCCTCAACTGCCGTATCGTTTCCGTAGGAGGAAACTGTTTTCCGTAGTGGGTGTGAAGGCATAAGGGACGTAGACGAGACTTCGCTCTCCGCTTCGAAGGTGCCTGCCGTCGTTACACGAAGAAGGATGTGTATGGAAATGGATGACTGCGGAAGCATAAGGAAGATGGCATGCGTTTGTTTAACTCTAAGAACAAGTCTCGAGGGTTCCCGTCCTTCGACTACCATCTCTTCTCGTAAGGATGCGAAGCCGCTCCTTAAACCTCGTGTGAACGAAAAGAGATGGAACGCGCGATACCGCACAGTGAGGAACACGTTGTGCGGAGGGTTTCTCTCCATTACGTCCTGTGTCATGGAGGTGGATGGGTCTTGCAATGTACGTGGGCTAGCCTCAGTAGCAGTAGTAGCCTGACACTGAATTCTGAGAAACAAGGCCATGTCAAACAGGCTTTCGCGCTAACATCGTGGTGCTTGAAGAAAGAAGCCTTTGGAGACATGTGCGTTGCTATATAAGGTAGGCGTCTTACACTCACCTCTCACGAAACCAAACTGTAGGGAACTAGTCTTTCCACTACCGCCTCCGGGGAAGAAGTTGGAAGAACTTTCCGACGTTCAAAGTGAAGGCACAAATGCTGGGCCGTCTACCACTGTTTGAGAGAGGAGTTGTGTCTCAAGCTCCTGTCAACCCAGATCTTGCTTCGGGAAGAGAGAAGCGTTTTCAGGACTTCGTGTGAAAGCGTAAGGACAATGCCATAGGCTGAATGGTGAAGGAAAATGTGGGTCGAATGCGACCACCAACTAACAAGTTGTCCCCTAGGGAGGTGTGTGTCTGGAAATGGGAGGAAGCGTAAGGAACGAGCTGTACACTTAAGTCTAAGAGACAATGCTGTGGAGGAGCGGTCCTTCGACTCCCCGCCTCCTTTCCTAAGGATCGAAGCAGCTTGACGCCGAGTGTGAACGGAAGCAGAGGAAAAGCCTGCTATACCTTACTCGGGGAACCACTTTGTATGGAGGGCTTCTCTCAATGAACACCACGGCTCACGACGCTAGAAGGGTTTTCAAACGTACGTGAGTTCGCCAAAGGAAAGCCACAGACTACACTGTGCGAAACAAGTCTGTGTCAAACCGCGCCTTCGAGCTTCCATCTGGCTTCATGGGGAAAACCTAGTCACAACATGAACGTGTGGAGCCCTAAACAGGCGGCGTGCACGTCGGTCTGAAGAAACACCACTGCAGAGAAACCGTGTTTCTCCCAACCTCTTCCCTGAAAATGGTAGTCTATTCCAAGGTAAGTGTGACAGCGCAAGGCATGTGCCCCATGCCTGCGCCACGGAAATAAGGAGTGGAGATTGTCTCTCCCGGTTCAAACCTTGTTCCGTGAGAAATGTTTTCAAGAGTACGAGAGAGAGCAGAGGGAAAAGGTCATGCCTTTAAGTTTGAGAAGGAAACCCTGGAAAGCCGTACGCCTACGTATGAGCGGCATTCTGGCGCGAACGTGTGAAGGCATAAAGAATGTGTCCTGGGACGGTGCTTGACAAACCCCTTGTGAAGAAGTCTTCCCTCAGCTATCATATGGTTTCAGGAAGATAAAAGTGTTTTCCGCCGTGGGCGTGAAGGCACGAGGGACGTGCCCTAGAGTGAGCTGTCCGTTTCGAATGTGCCGCCCGTCATTCCACGAAGAAGGGTGAGTATGGAAATGTATGATGTGAGGAAGCATAGGGAAGATTGCCTACGGGTGTTTAACTCTAAGGACAAATCTAGAGGGTTGCCGTCCGTCGACGACCAGCTCTTTCCCTACGGATGGAAGCGCCGTGTTAAAGCTTAGGGCGAGAGAAAAGAGACGGAATGCGAGATACACCACAGTGGGGAACACGTTGTGTGGAGGGCTTCTCTCCACCAAAGTCTTGGGTCACGAATTTGGAAGGGCCTTCAAATGTACGTGAGCTAGCGTCAGCAGAGCCTTCCACTGAACTCAGAGAAACGAGGCCGCGTCAAACATGATTTCGTGCTAACCCCTTGGTTCGCGAAGCGCGAAGCCTTTTGAGATATGTGTGTGAGGGTCTTGCACTCACCTCTCAAGAAACAAAACGGTAGAGCAATAGTCTTCCCACTACCATCTACAGGGAAGAAGACGGAGGAAATGTCCCACGTTAAAAGTGAAGGCGCAAGTTACTGTGCCATAGAGCCCTGCTTGGGAAAGAACTTGTGTCGAAAGCTTCTCCCAACTCAGATCTTGTTTCGGGAAGATAGAAGCGCTGTCGGTACTTTGTGTGAAAACACAAGGAAAATGCCACACGCTGAATTGTGAAGAGAAATGTGGGTCGAACGTGACCACCAACACACTCGTTGTCCCCTAGAGAGGTGTGTGTCTGGAAGTGGGAGGAAGCGTAACGGACGTGCTATACACTTAACTCCAAGAAACAACGCTGTGGAGGTGCGGTCCTTCGACTGCCCTTCTTCTTTGCTAAGGAACGAAGCGGCTTGAAGCCAAGTGTGAAAGGAAACGGAGGGCAAGGAAGGGTGATATACCTCACTCGCGGCACAACTTCTGATGGAGGGCTTTTCTCAACGAACACCATGTGTCACGAAGATAGAAGGGTTTGCGAAAGTATGTGACTTCGCCAAAGGAAAGGCATACACGAATCTCGGCGAACCACGTCTGTGTCGATCGCGACTTCGAGCTTCCATCTGGGTTCCCGAGGAACCCATAGTCACATAATGTATGTGTTGTATCCTACTGCAGAAACACCACTGCAGAGAAACCGTGCGTCTACTATCACCTTCCCTGAAACTGGTAGACTTTTGCAATGGAAGTGGGAAATCGCAAGGAATGTGCCCCGTGCCTGTGCCACGGAAGTAACTAGTGTAAATGTCTGTCGCGATTGGAATCCTGTTCCGTGAGAAGCGTTTCCAAGAGTATGAGAGAGAGCAGATGGAAAAGGTCATGGTTTGAAGCGTGAGAAGGAGACCCGTCAGGAAAGCCATACACGTAAGTCGGGGAAGCACTTTCGCGTGACATGGTGAAGGCATCTAGAATGTGCCCTGTGACGGTGCTCGAGAAACCACTTGTGAAGAAGGCTTCCCTCAACTGCCGTATCGTTTCCGTAGGAGGAAACTGTTTTCCGTAGTGGGTGTGAAGGCATAAGGGACGTAGACGAGACTTCGCTCTCCGCTTCGAAGGTGCCTGCCGTCGTTACACGAAGAAGGATGTGTATGGAAATGGATGACTGCGGAAGCATAAGGAAGATGGCATGCGTTTGTTTAACTCTAAGAACAAGTCTCGAGGGTTCCCGTCCTTCGACTACCATCTCTTCTCGTAAGGATGCGAAGCCGCTCCTTAAACCTCGTGTGAACGAAAAGAGATGGAACGCGCGATACCGCACAGTGAGGAACACGTTGTGCGGAGGGTTTCTCTCCATTACGTCCTGTGTCATGGAGGTGGATGGGTCTTGCAATGTACGTGGGCTAGCCTCAGTAGCAGTAGTAGCCTGACACTGAATTCTGAGAAACAAGGCCATGTCAAACAGGCTTTCGCGCTAACATCGTGGTGCTTGAAGAAAGAAGCCTTTGGAGACATGTGCGTTGCTATATAAGGTAGGCGTCTTACACTCACCTCTCACGAAACCAAACTGTAGGGAACTAGTCTTTCCACTACCGCCTCCGGGGAAGAAGTTGGAAGAACTTTCCGACGTTCAAAGTGAAGGCACAAATGCTGGGCCGTCTACCACTGTTTGAGAGAGGAGTTGTGTCTCAAGCTCCTGTCAACCCAGATCTTGCTTCGGGAAGAGAGAAGCGTTTTCAGGACTTCGTGTGAAAGCGTAAGGACAATGCCATAGGCTGAATGGTGAAGGAAAATGTGGGTCGAATGCGACCACCAACTAACAAGTTGTCCCCTAGGGAGGTGTGTGTCTGGAAATGGGAGGAAGCGTAAGGAACGAGCTGTACACTTAAGTCTAAGAGACAATGCTGTGGAGGAGCCGTCCTTCGACTCCCCGCCTCCTTTCCTAAGGATCGAAGCAGCTTGACGCCGAGTGTGAACGGAAGCAGAGGAAAAGCCTGCTATACCTTACTCGGGGAACCACTTTGTATGGAGGGCTTCTCTCAATGAACACCACGGCTCACGACGCTAGAAGGGTTTTCAAACGTACGTGAGTTCGCCAAAGGAAAGCCACAGACTACACTGTGCGAAACAAGTCTGTGTCAAACCGCGCCTTCGAGCTTCCATCTGGCTTCACGGGGAAAACCTAGTCACAACATGAACGTGTGGAGCCCTAAACAGGCGGCGTGCACGTCGGTCTGAAGAAACACCACTGCAGAGAAACCGTGTTTCTCCCAACCTCTTCCCTGAAAATGGTAGTCTATTCCAAGGTAAGTGTGACAGCGCAAGGCATGTGCCCCATGCCTGCGCCACGGAAATAAGGAGTGGAGATTGTCTCTCCCGGTTCAAACCTTGTTCCGTGAGAAATGTTTTCAAGAGTACGAGAGAGAGCAGAGGGAAAAGGTCATGCCTTTAAGTCTGAGAAGGAAACCCTGGAAAGCCGTACGCCTACGTATGAGCGGCATTCTGGCGCGAACGTGTGAAGGCATAAAGAATGTGTCCTGGGACGGTGCTTGACAAACCCCTTGTGAAGAAGTCTTCCCTCAGCTATCATATGGTTTCAGGAAGATAAAAGTGTTTTCCGCCGTGGGCGTGAAGGCACGAGGGACGTGCCCTAGAGTGAGCTGTCCGTTTCGAATGTGCCGCCCGTCGTTCCACGAAGAAGGGTGAGTATGGAAATGTATGATGTGAGGAAGCATAGGGAAGATTGCCTACGGGTGTTTAACTCTAAGGACAAATCTAGAGGGTTGCCGTCCGTCGACGACCAGCTCTTTCCCTACGGATGGAAGCGCCGTGTTAAAGCTTAGGGCGAGAGAAAAGAGACGGAATGCGAGATACACCACAGTGGGGAACACGTTGTGTGGAGGGCTTCTCTCCACCAAAGTCTTGGGTCACGAATTTGGAAGGGCCTTCAAATGTACGTGAGCTAGCGTCAGCAGAGCCTTCCACTGAACTCAGAGAAACGAGGCCGCGTCAAACATGATTTCGTGCTAACCCCTTGGTTCGCGAAGCGCGAAGCCTTTTGAGATATGTGTGTGAGGGTCTTGCACTCACCTCTCAAGAAACAAAACGGTAGAGCAATAGTCTTCCCACTACCATCTACAGGGAAGAAGACGGAGGAAATGTCCCACGTTAAAAGTGAAGGCGCAAGTTACTGTGCCATAGAGCCCTGCTTGGGAAAGAACTTGTGTCGAAAGCTTCTCCCAACTCAGATCTTGTTTCGGGAAGATAGAAGCGCTGTCGGTACTTTGTGTGAAAACACAAGGAAAATGCCACACGCTGAATTGTGAAGAGAAATGTGGGTCGAACGTGACCACCAACACACTCGTTGTCCCCTAGAGAGGTGTGTGTCTGGAAGTGGGAGGAAGCGTAACGGACGTGCTATACACTTAACTCCAAGAAACAACGCTGTGGAGGTGCGGTCCTTCGACTGCCCTTCTTCTTTGCTAAGGAACGAAGCGGCTTGAAGCCAAGTGTGAAAGGAAACGGAGGGCAAGGAAGGGTGATATACCTCACTCGCGGCACAACTTCTGATGGAGGGCTTTTCTCAACGAACACCATGTGTCACGAAGATAGAAGGGTTTGCGAAAGTATGTGACTTCGCCAAAGGAAAGGCATACACGAATCTCGGCGAACCACGTCTGTGTCGATCGCGACTTCGAGCTTCCATCTGGGTTCCCGAGGAACCCATAGTCACATAATGTATGTGTTGTATCCTACTGCAGAAACACCACTGCAGAGAAACCGTGCGTCTACTATCACCTTCCCTGAAACTGGTAGACTTTTGCAATGGAAGTGGGAAATCGCAAGGAATGTGCCCCGTGCCTGTGCCACGGAAGTAACTAGTGTAAATGTCTGTCGCGATTGGAATCCTGTTCCGTGAGAAGCGTTTCCAAGAGTATGAGAGAGAGCAGATGGAAAAGGTCATGGTTTGAAGCGTGAGAAGGAGACCCGTCAGGAAAGCCATACACGTAAGTCGGGGAAGCACTTTCGCGTGACATGGTGAAGGCATCTAGAATGTGCCCTGTGACGGTGCTCGAGAAACCACTTGTGAAGAAGGCTTCCCTCAACTGCCGTATCGTTTCCGTAGGAGGAAACTGTTTTCCGTAGTGGGTGTGAAGGCATAAGGGACGTAGACGAGACTTCGCTCTCCGCTTCGAAGGTGCCTGCCGTCGTTACACGAAGAAGGATGTGTATGGAAATGGATGACTGCGGAAGCATAAGGAAGATGGCATGCGTTTGTTTAACTCTAAGAACAAGTCTCGAGGGTTCCCGTCCTTCGACTACCATCTCTTCTCGTAAGGATGCGAAGCCGCTCCTTAAACCTCGTGTGAACGAAAAGAGATGGAACGCGCGATACCGCACAGTGAGGAACACGTTGTGCGGAGGGTTTCTCTCCATTACGTCCTGTGTCATGGAGGTGGATGGGTCTTGCAATGTACGTGGGCTAGCCTCAGTAGCAGTAGTAGCCTGACACTGAATTCTGAGAAACAAGGCCATGTCAAACAGGCTTTCGCGCTAACATCGTGGTGCTTGAAGAAAGAAGCCTTTGGAGACATGTGCGTTGCTATATAAGGTAGGCGTCTTACACTCACCTCTCACGAAACCAAACTGTAGGGAACTAGTCTTTCCACTACCGCCTCCGGGGAAGAAGTTGGAAGAACTTTCCGACGTTCAAAGTGAAGGCACAAATGCTGGGCCGTCTACCACTGTTTGAGAGAGGAGTTGTGTCTCAAGCTCCTGTCAACCCAGATCTTGCTTCGGGAAGAGAGAAGCGTTTTCAGGACTTCGTGTGAAAGCGTAAGGACAATGCCATAGGCTGAATGGTGAAGGAAAATGTGGGTCGAATGCGACCACCAACTAACAAGTTGTCCCCTAGGGAGGTGTGTGTCTGGAAATGGGAGGAAGCGTAAGGAACGAGCTGTACACTTAAGTCTAAGAGACAATGCTGTGGAGGAGCCGTCCTTCGACTCCCCGCCTCCTTTCCTAAGGATCGAAGCAGCTTGACGCCGAGTGTGAACGGAAGCAGAGGAAAAGCCTGCTATACCTTACTCGGGGAACCACTTTGTATGGAGGGCTTCTCTCAATGAACACCACGGCTCACGACGCTAGAAGGGTTTTCAAACGTACGTGAGTTCGCCAAAGGAAAGCCACAGACTACACTGTGCGAAACAAGTCTGTGTCAAACCGCGCCTTCGAGCTTCCATCTGGCTTCACGGGGAAAACCTAGTCACAACATGAACGTGTGGAGCCCTAAACAGGCGGCGTGCACGTCGGTCTGAAGAAACACCACTGCAGAGAAACCGTGTTTCTCCCAACCTCTTCCCTGAAAATGGTAGTCTATTCCAAGGTAAGTGTGACAGCGCAAGGCATGTGCCCCATGCCTGCGCCACGGAAATAAGGAGTGGAGATTGTCTCTCCCGGTTCAAACCTTGTTCCGTGAGAAATGTTTTCAAGAGTACGAGAGAGAGCAGAGGGAAAAGGTCATGCCTTTAAGTCTGAGAAGGAAACCCTGGAAAGCCGTACGCCTACGTATGAGCGGCATTCTGGCGCGAACGTGTGAAGGCATAAAGAATGTGTCCTGGGACGGTGCTTGACAAACCCCTTGTGAAGAAGTCTTCCCTCAGCTATCATATGGTTTCAGGAAGATAAAAGTGTTTTCCGCCGTGGGCGTGAAGGCACGAGGGACGTGCCCTAGAGTGAGCTGTCCGTTTCGAATGTGCCGCCCGTCGTTCCACGAAGGAGGGTGAGTATGGAAATGTATGATGTGAGGAAGCATAGGGAAGATTGCCTACGGGTGTTTAACTCTAAGGACAAATCTAGAGGGTTGCCGTCCGTCGACGACCAGCTCTTTCCCTACGGATGGAAGCGCCGTGTTAAAGCTTAGGGCGAGAGAAAAGAGACGGAATGCGAGATACACCACAGTGGGGAACACGTTGTGTGGAGGGCTTCTCTCCACCAAAGTCTTGGGTCACGAATTTGGAAGGGCCTTCAAATGTACGTGAGCTAGCGTCAGCAGAGCCTTCCACTGAACTCAGAGAAACGAGGCCGCGTCAAACATGATTTCGTGCTAACCCCTTGGTTCGCGAAGCGCGAAGCCTTTTGAGATATGTGTGTGAGGGTCTTGCACTCACCTCTCAAGAAACAAAACGGTAGAGCAATAGTCTTCCCACTACCATCTACAGGGAAGAAGACGGAGGAAATGTCCCACGTTAAAAGTGAAGGCGCAAGTTACTGTGCCATAGAGCCCTGCTTGGGAAAGAACTTGTGTCGAAAGCTTCTCCCAACTCAGATCTTGTTTCGGGAAGATAGAAGCGCTGTCGGTACTTTGTGTGAAAACACAAGGAAAATGCCACACGCTGAATTGTGAAGAGAAATGTGGGTCGAACGTGACCACCAACACACTCGTTGTCCCCTAGAGAGGTGTGTGTCTGGAAGTGGGAGGAAGCGTAACGGACGTGCTATACACTTAACTCCAAGAAACAACGCTGTGGAGGTGCGGTCCTTCGACTGCCCTTCTTCTTTGCTAAGGAACGAAGCGGCTTGAAGCCAAGTGTGAAAGGAAACGGAGGGCAAGGAAGGGTGATATGCCTCACTCGCGGCACAACTTCTGATGGAGGGCTTTTCTCAACGAACACCATGTGTCACGAAGATAGAAGGGTTTGCGAAAGTATGTGACTTCGCCAAAGGAAAGGCATACACGAATCTCGGCGAACCACGTCTGTGTCGATCGCGACTTCGAGCTTCCATCTGGGTTCCCGAGGAACCCATAGTCACATAATGTATGTGTTGTATCCTACTGCAGAAACACCACTGCAGAGAAACCGTGCGTCTACTATCACCTTCCCTGAAACTGGTAGACTTTTGCAATGGAAGTGGGAAATCGCAAGGAATGTGCCCCGTGCCTGTGCCACGGAAGTAACTAGTGTAAATGTCTGTCGCGATTGGAATCCTGTTCCGTGAGAAGCGTTTCCAAGAGTATGAGAGAGAGCAGATGGAAAAGGTCATGGTTTGAAGCGTGAGAAGGAGACCCGTCAGGAAAGCCATACACGTAAGTCGGGGAAGCACTTTCGCGTGACATGGTGAAGGCATCTAGAATGTGCCCTGTGACGGTGCTCGAGAAACCACTTGTGAAGAAGGCTTCCCTCAACTGCCGTATCGTTTCCGTAGGAGGAAACTGTTTTCCGTAGTGGGTGTGAAGGCATAAGGGACGTAGACGAGACTTCGCTCTCCGCTTCGAAGGTGCCTGCCGTCGTTACACGAAGAAGGATGTGTATGGAAATGGATGACTGCGGAAGCATAAGGAAGATGGCATGCGTTTGTTTAACTCTAAGAACAAGTCTCGAGGGTTCCCGTCCTTCGACTACCATCTCTTCTCGTAAGGATGCGAAGCCGCTCCTTAAACCTCGTGTGAACGAAAAGAGATGGAACGCGCGATACCGCACAGTGAGGAACACGTTGTGCGGAGGGTTTCTCTCCATTACGTCCTGTGTCATGGAGGTGGATGGGTCTTGCAATGTACGTGGGCTAGCCTCAGTAGCAGTAGTAGCCTGACACTGAATTCTGAGAAACAAGGCCATGTCAAACAGGCTTTCGCGCTAACATCGTGGTGCTTGAAGAAAGAAGCCTTTGGAGACATGTGCGTTGCTATATAAGGTAGGCGTCTTACACTCACCTCTCACGAAACCAAACTGTAGGGAACTAGTCTTTCCACTACCGCCTCCGGGGAAGAAGTTGGAAGAACTTTCCGACGTTCAAAGTGAAGGCACAAATGCTGGGCCGTCTACCACTGTTTGAGAGAGGAGTTGTGTCTCAAGCTCCTGTCAACCCAGATCTTGCTTCGGGAAGAGAGAAGCGTTTTCAGGACTTCGTGTGAAAGCGTAAGGACAATGCCATAGGCTGAATGGTGAAGGAAAATGTGGGTCGAATGCGACCACCAACTAACAAGTTGTCCCCTAGGGAGGTGTGTGTCTGGAAATGGGAGGAAGCGTAAGGAACGAGCTGTACACTTAAGTCTAAGAGACAATGCTGTGGAGGAGCCGTCCTTCGACTCCCCGCCTCCTTTCCTAAGGATCGAAGCAGCTTGACGCCGAGTGTGAACGGAAGCAGAGGAAAAGCCTGCTATACCTTACTCGGGGAACCACTTTGTATGGAGGGCTTCTCTCAATGAACACCACGGCTCACGACGCTAGAAGGGTTTTCAAACGTACGTGAGTTCGCCAAAGGAAAGCCACAGACTACACTGTGCGAAACAAGTCTGTGTCAAACCGCGCCTTCGAGCTTCCATCTGGCTTCACGGGGAAAACCTAGTCACAACATGAACGTGTGGAGCCCTAAACAGGCGGCGTGCACGTCAGTCTGAAGAAACACCACTGCAGAGAAACCGTGTTTCTCCCAACCTCTTCCCTGAAAATGGTAGTCTATTCCAAGGTAAGTGTGACAGCGCAAGGCATGTGCCCCATGCCTGCGCCACGGAAATAAGGAGTGGAGATTGTCTCTCCCGGTTCAAACCTTGTTCCGTGAGAAATGTTTTCAAGAGTACGAGAGAGAGCAGAGGGAAAAGGTCATGCCTTTAAGTCTGAGAAGGAAACCCTGGAAAGCCGTACGCCTACGTATGAGCGGCATTCTGGCGCGAACGTGTGAAGGCATAAAGAATGTGTCCTGGGACGGTGCTTGACAAACCCCTTGTGAAGAAGTCTTCCCTCAGCTATCATATGGTTTCAGGAAGATAAAAGTGTTTTCCGCCGTGGGCGCGAAGGCACGAGGGACGTGCCCTAGAGTGAGCTGTCCGTTTCGAATGTGCCGCCCGTCGTTCCACGAAGAAGGGTGAGTATGGAAATGTATGATGTGAGGAAGCATAGGGAAGATTGCCTACGGGTGTTTAACTCTAAGGACAAATCTAGAGGGTTGCCGTCCGTCGACGACCAGCTCTTTCCCTACGGATGGAAGCGCCGTGTTAAAGCTTAGGGCGAGAGAAAAGAGACGGAATGCGAGATACACCACAGTGGGGAACACGTTGTGTGGAGGGCTTCTCTCCACCAAAGTCTTGGGTCACGAATTTGGAAGGGCCTTCAAATGTACGTGAGCTAGCGTCAGCAGAGCCTTCCACTGAACTCAGAGAAACGAGGCCGCGTCAAACATGATTTCGTGCTAACCCCTTGGTTCGCGAAGCGCGAAGCCTTTTGAGATATGTGTGTGAGGGTCTTGCACTCACCTCTCAAGAAACAAAACGGTAGAGCAATAGTCTTCCCACTACCATCTACAGGGAAGAAGACGGAGGAAATGTCCCACGTTAAAAGTGAAGGCGCAAGTTACTGTGCCATAGAGCCCTGCTTGGGAAAGAACTTGTGTCGAAAGCTTCTCCCAACTCAGATCTTGTTTCGGGAAGATAGAAGCGCTGTCGGTACTTTGTGTGAAAACACAAGGAAAATGCCACACGCTGAATTGTGAAGAGAAATGTGGGTCGAACGTGACCACCAACACACTCGTTGTCCCCTAGAGAGGTGTGTGTCTGGAAGTGGGAGGAAGCGTAACGGACGTGCTATACACTTAACTCCAAGAAACAACGCTGTGGAGGTGCGGTCCTTCGACTGCCCTTCTTCTTTGCTAAGGAACGAAGCGGCTTGAAGCCAAGTGTGAAAGGAAACGGAGGGCAAGGAAGGGTGATATGCCTCACTCGCGGCACAACTTCTGATGGAGGGCTTTTCTCAACGAACACCATGTGTCACGAAGATAGAAGGGTTTGCGAAAGTATGTGACTTCGCCAAAGGAAAGGCATACACGAATCTCGGCGAACCACGTCTGTGTCGATCGCGACTTCGAGCTTCCATCTGGGTTCCCGAGGAACCCATAGTCACATAATGTATGTGTTGTATCCTACTGCAGAAACACCACTGCAGAGAAACCGTGCGTCTACTATCACCTTCCCTGAAACTGGTAGACTTTTGCAATGGAAGTGGGAAATCGCAAGGAATGTGCCCCGTGCCTGTGCCACGGAAGTAACTAGTGTCAATGTCTGTCGCGATTGGAATCCTGTTCCGTGAGAAGCGTTTCCAAGAGTATGAGAGAGAGCAGATGGAAAAGGTCATGGTTTGAAGCGTGAGAAGGAGACCCGTCAGGAAAGCCATACACGTAAGTCGGGGAAGCACTTTCGCGTGACATGGTGAAGGCATCTAGAATGTGCCCTGTGACGGTGCTCGAGAAACCACTTGTGAAGAAGGCTTCCCTCAACTGCCGTATCGTTTCCGTAGGAGGAAACTGTTTTCCGTAGTGGGTGTGAAGGCATAAGGGACGTAGACGAGACTTCGCTCTCCGCTTCGAAGGTGCCTGCCGTCGTTACACGAAGAAGGATGTGTATGGAAATGGATGACTGCGGAAGCATAAGGAAGATGGCATGCGTTTGTTTAACTCTAAGAACAAGTCTCGAGGGTTCCCGTCCTTCGACTACCATCTCTTCTCGTAAGGATGCGAAGCCGCTCCTTAAACCTCGTGTGAACGAAAAGAGATGGAACGCGCGATACCGCACAGTGAGGAACACGTTGTGCGGAGGGTTTCTCTCCATTACGTCCTGTGTCATGGAGGTGGATGGGTCTTGCAATGTACGTGGGCTAGCCTCAGTAGCAGTAGTAGCCTGACACTGAATTCTGAGAAACAAGGCCATGTCAAACAGGCTTTCGCGCTAACATCGTGGTGCTTGAAGAAAGAAGCCTTTGGAGACATGTGCGTTGCTATATAAGGTAGGCGTCTTACACTCACCTCTCACGAAACCAAACTGTAGGGAACTAGTCTTTCCACTACCGCCTCCGGGGAAGAAGTTGGAAGAACTTTCCGACGTTCAAAGTGAAGGCACAAATGCTGGGCCGTCTACCACTGTTTGAGAGAGGAGTTGTGTCTCAAGCTCCTGTCAACCCAGATCTTGCTTCGGGAAGAGAGAAGCGTTTTCAGGACTTCGTGTGAAAGCGTAAGGACAATGCCATAGGCTGAATGGTGAAGGAAAATGTGGGTCGAATGCGACCACCAACTAACAAGTTGTCCCCTAGGGAGGTGTGTGTCTGGAAATGGGAGGAAGCGTAAGGAACGAGCTGTACACTTAAGTCTAAGAGACAATGCTGTGGAGGAGCCGTCCTTCGACTCCCCGCCTCCTTTCCTAAGGATCGAAGCAGCTTGACGCCGAGTGTGAACGGAAGCAGAGGAAAAGCCTGCTATACCTTACTCGGGGAACCACTTTGTATGGAGGGCTTCTCTCAATGAACACCACGGCTCACGACGCTAGAAGGGTTTTCAAACGTACGTGAGTTCGCCAAAGGAAAGCCACAGACTACACTGTGCGAAACAAGTCTGTGTCAAACCGCGCCTTCGAGCTTCCATCTGGCTTCACGGGGAAAACCTAGTCACAACATGAACGTGTGGAGCCCTAAACAGGCGGCGTGCACGTCGGTCTGAAGAAACACCACTGCAGAGAAACCGTGTTTCTCCCAACCTCTTCCCTGAAAATGGTAGTCTATTCCAAGGTAAGTGTGACAGCGCAAGGCATGTGCCCCATGCCTGCGCCACGGAAATAAGGAGTGGAGATTGTCTCTCCCGGTTCAAACCTTGTTCCGTGAGAAATGTTTTCAAGAGTACGAGAGAGAGCAGAGGGAAAAGGTCATGCCTTTAAGTCTGAGAAGGAAACCCTGGAAAGCCGTACGCCTACGTATGAGCGGCATTCTGGCGCGAACGTGTGAAGGCATAAAGAATGTGTCCTGGGACGGTGCTTGACAAACCCCTTGTGAAGAAGTCTTCCCTCAGCTATCATATGGTTTCAGGAAGATAAAAGTGTTTTCCGCCGTGGGCGTGAAGGCACGAGGGACGTGCCCTAGAGTGAGCTGTCCGTTTCGAATGTGCCGCCCGTCGTTCCACGAAGAAGGGTGAGTATGGAAATGTATGATGTGAGGAAGCATAGGGAAGATTGCCTACGGGTGTTTAACTCTAAGGACAAATCTAGAGGGTTGCCGTCCGTCGACGACCAGCTCTTTCCCTACGGATGGAAGTGCCGTGTTAAAGCTTAGGGCGAGAGAAAAGAGACGGAATGCGAGATACACCACAGTGGGGAACACGTTGTGTGGAGGGCTTCTCTCCACCAAAGTCTTGGGTCACGAATTTGGAAGGGCCTTCAAATGTACGTGAGCTAGCGTCAGCAGAGCCTTCCACTGAACTCAGAGAAACGAGGCCGCGTCAAACATGATTTCGTGCTAACCCCTTGGTTCGCGAAGCGCGAAGCCTTTTGAGATATGTGTGTGAGGGTCTTGCACTCACCTCTCAAGAAACAAAACGGTAGAGCAATAGTCTTCCCACTACCATCTACAGGGAAGAAGACGGAGGAAATGTCCCACGTTAAAAGTGAAGGCGCAAGTTACTGTGCCATAGAGCCCTGCTTGGGAAAGAACTTGTGTCGAAAGCTTCTCCCAACTCAGATCTTGTTTCGGGAAGATAGAAGCGCTGTCGGTACTTTGTGTGAAAACACAAGGAAAATGCCACACGCTGAATTGTGAAGAGAAATGTGGGTCGAACGTGACCACCAACACACTCGTTGTCCCCTAGAGAGGTGTGTGTCTGGAAGTGGGAGGAAGCGTAACGGACGTGCTATACACTTAACTCCAAGAAACAACGCTGTGGAGGTGCGGTCCTTCGACTGCCCTTCTTCTTTGCTAAGGAACGAAGCGGCTTGAAGCCAAGTGTGAAAGGAAACGGAGGGCAAGGAAGGGTGATATGCCTCACTCGCGGCACAACTTCTGATGGAGGGCTTTTCTCAACGAACACCATGTGTCACGAAGATAGAAGGGTTTGCGAAAGTATGTGACTTCGCCAAAGGAAAGGCATACACGAATCTCGGCGAACCACGTCTGTGTCGATCGCGACTTCGAGCTTCCATCTGGGTTCCCGAGGAACCCATAGTCACATAATGTATGTGTTGTATCCTACTGCAGAAACACCACTGCAGAGAAACCGTGCGTCTACTATCACCTTCCCTGAAACTGGTAGACTTTTGCAATGGAAGTGGGAAATCGCAAGGAATGTGCCCCGTGCCTGTGCCACGGAAGTAACTAGTGTCAATGTCTGTCGCGATTGGAATCCTGTTCCGTGAGAAGCGTTTCCAAGAGTATGAGAGAGAGCAGATGGAAAAGGTCATGGTTTGAAGCGTGAGAAGGAGACCCGTCAGGAAAGCCATACACGTAAGTCGGGGAAGCACTTTCGCGTGACATGGTGAAGGCATCTAGAATGTGCCCTGTGACGGTGCTCGAGAAACCACTTGTGAAGAAGGCTTCCCTCAACTGCCGTATCGTTTCCGTAGGAGGAAACTGTTTTCCGTAGTGGGTGTGAAGGCATAAGGGACGTAGACGAGACTTCGCTCTCCGCTTCGAAGGTGCCTGCCGTCGTTACACGAAGAAGGATGTGTATGGAAATGGATGACTGCGGAAGCATAAGGAAGATGGCATGCGTTTGTTTAACTCTAAGAACAAGTCTCGAGGGTTCCCGTCCTTCGACTACCATCTCTTCTCGTAAGGATGCGAAGCCGCTCCTTAAACCTCGTGTGAACGAAAAGAGATGGAACGCGCGATACCGCACAGTGAGGAACACGTTGTGCGGAGGGTTTCTCTCCATTACGTCCTGTGTCATGGAGGTGGATGGGTCTTGCAATGTACGTGGGCTAGCCTCAGTAGCAGTAGTAGCCTGACACTGAATTCTGAGAAACAAGGCCATGTCAAACAGGCTTTCGCGCTAACATCGTGGTGCTTGAAGAAAGAAGCCTTTGGAGACATGTGCGTTGCTATATAAGGTAGGCGTCTTACACTCACCTCTCACGAAACCAAACTGTAGGGAACTAGTCTTTCCACTACCGCCTCCGGGGAAGAAGTTGGAAGAACTTTCCGACGTTCAAAGTGAAGGCACAAATGCTGGGCCGTCTACCACTGTTTGAGAGAGGAGTTGTGTCTCAAGCTCCTGTCAACCCAGATCTTGCTTCGGGAAGAGAGAAGCGTTTTCAGGACTTCGTGTGAAAGCGTAAGGACAATGCCATAGGCTGAATGGTGAAGGAAAATGTGGGTCGAATGCGACCACCAACTAACAAGTTGTCCCCTAGGGAGGTGTGTGTCTGGAAATGGGAGGAAGCGTAAGGAACGAGCTGTACACTTAAGTCTAAGAGACAATGCTGTGGAGGAGCCGTCCTTCGACTCCCCGCCTCCTTTCCTAAGGATCGAAGCAGCTTGACGCCGAGTGTGAACGGAAGCAGAGGAAAAGCCTGCTATACCTTACTCGGGGAACCACTTTGTATGGAGGGCTTCTCTCAATGAACACCACGGCTCACGACGCTAGAAGGGTTTTCAAACGTACGTGAGTTCGCCAAAGGAAAGCCACAGACTACACTGTGCGAAACAAGTCTGTGTCAAACCGCGCCTTCGAGCTTCCATCTGGCTTCACGGGGAAAACCTAGTCACAACATGAACGTGTGGAGCCCTAAACAGGCGGCGTGCACGTCGGTCTGAAGAAACACCACTGCAGAGAAACCGTGTTTCTCCCAACCTCTTCCCTGAAAATGGTAGTCTATTCCAAGGTAAGTGTGACAGCGCAAGGCATGTGCCCCATGCCTGCACCACGGAAATAAGGAGTGGAGATTGTCTCTCCCGGTTCAAACCTTGTTCCGTGAGAAATGTTTTCAAGAGTACGAGAGAGAGCAGAGGGAAAAGGTCATGCCTTTAAGTCTGAGAAGGAAACCCTGGAAAGCCGTACGCCTACGTATGAGCGGCATTCTGGCGCGAACGTGTGAAGGCATAAAGAATGTGTCCTGGGACGGTGCTTGACAAACCCCTTGTGAAGAAGTCTTCCCTCAGCTATCATATGGTTTCAGGAAGATAAAAGTGTTTTCCGCCGTGGGCGCGAAGGCACGAGGGACGTGCCCTAGAGTGAGCTGTCCGTTTCGAATGTGCCGCCCGTCGTTCCACGAAGAAGGGTGAGTATGGAAATGTATGATGTGAGGAAGCATAGGGAAGATTGCCTACGGGTGTTTAACTCTAAGGACAAATCTAGAGGGTTGCCGTCCGTCGACGACCAGCTCTTTCCCTACGGATGGAAGCGCCGTGTTAAAGCTTAGGGCGAGAGAAAAGAGACGGAATGCGAGATACACCACAGTGGGGAACACGTTGTGTGGAGGGCTTCTCTCCACCAAAGTCTTGGGTCACGAATTTGGAAGGGCCTTCAAATGTACGTGAGCTAGCGTCAGCAGAGCCTTCCACTGAACTCAGAGAAACGAGGCCGCGTCAAACATGATTTCGTGCTAACCCCTTGGTTCGCGAAGCGCGAAGCCTTTTGAGATATGTGTGTGAGGGTCTTGCACTCACCTCTCAAGAAACAAAACGGTAGAGCAATAGTCTTCCCACTACCATCTACAGGGAAGAAGACGGAGGAAATGTCCCACGTTAAAAGTGAAGGCGCAAGTTACTGTGCCATAGAGCCCTGCTTGGGAAAGAACTTGTGTCGAAAGCTTCTCCCAACTCAGATCTTGTTTCGGGAAGATAGAAGCGCTGTCGGTACTTTGTGTGAAAACACAAGGAAAATGCCACACGCTGAATTGTGAAGAGAAATGTGGGTCGAACGTGACCACCAACACACTCGTTGTCCCCTAGAGAGGTGTGTGTCTGGAAGTGGGAGGAAGCGTAACGGACGTGCTATACACTTAACTCCAAGAAACAACGCTGTGGAGGTGCGGTCCTTCGACTGCCCTTCTTCTTTGCTAAGGAACGAAGCGGCTTGAAGCCAAGTGTGAAAGGAAACGGAGGGCAAGGAAGGGTGATATGCCTCACTCGCGGCACAACTTCTGATGGAGGGCTTTTCTCAACGAACACCATGTGTCACGAAGATAGAAGGGTTTGCGAAAGTATGTGACTTCGCCAAAGGAAAGGCATACACGAATCTCGGCGAACCACGTCTGTGTCGATCGCGACTTCGAGCTTCCATCTGGGTTCCCGAGGAACCCATAGTCACATAATGTATGTGTTGTATCCTACTGCAGAAACACCACTGCAGAGAAACCGTGCGTCTACTATCACCTTCCCTGAAACTGGTAGACTTTTGCAATGGAAGTGGGAAATCGCAAGGAATGTGCCCCGTGCCTGTGCCACGGAAGTAACTAGTGTCAATGTCTGTCGCGATTGGAATCCTGTTCCGTGAGAAGCGTTTCCAAGAGTATGAGAGAGAGCAGATGGAAAAGGTCATGGTTTGAAGCGTGAGAAGGAGACCCGTCAGGAAAGCCATACACGTAAGTCGGGGAAGCACTTTCGCGTGACATGGTGAAGGCATCTAGAATGTGCCCTGTGACGGTGCTCGAGAAACCACTTGTGAAGAAGGCTTCCCTCAACTGCCGTATCGTTTCCGTAGGAGGAAACTGTTTTCCGTAGTGGGTGTGAAGGCATAAGGGACGTAGACGAGACTTCGCTCTCCGCTTCGAAGGTGCCTGCCGTCGTTACACGAAGAAGGATGTGTATGGAAATGGATGACTGCGGAAGCATAAGGAAGATGGCATGCGTTTGTTTAACTCTAAGAACAAGTCTCGAGGGTTCCCGTCCTTCGACTACCATCTCTTCTCGTAAGGATGCGAAGCCGCTCCTTAAACCTCGTGTGAACGAAAAGAGATGGAACGCGCGATACCGCACAGTGAGGAACACGTTGTGCGGAGGGTTTCTCTCCATTACGTCCTGTGTCATGGAGGTGGATGGGTCTTGCAATGTACGTGGGCTAGCCTCAGTAGCAGTAGTAGCCTGACACTGAATTCTGAGAAACAAGGCCATGTCAAACAGGCTTTCGCGCTAACATCGTGGTGCTTGAAGAAAGAAGCCTTTGGAGACATGTGCGTTGCTATATAAGGTAGGCGTCTTACACTCACCTCTCACGAAACCAAACTGTAGGGAACTAGTCTTTCCACTACCGCCTCCGGGGAAGAAGTTGGAAGAACTTTCCGACGTTCAAAGTGAAGGCACAAATGCTGGGCCGTCTACCACTGTTTGAGAGAGGAGTTGTGTCTCAAGCTCCTGTCAACCCAGATCTTGCTTCGGGAAGAGAGAAGCGTTTTCAGGACTTCGTGTGAAAGCGTAAGGACAATGCCATAGGCTGAATGGTGAAGGAAAATGTGGGTCGAATGCGACCACCAACTAACAAGTTGTCCCCTAGGGAGGTGTGTGTCTGGAAATGGGAGGAAGCGTAAGGAACGAGCTGTACACTTAAGTCTAAGAGACAATGCTGTGGAGGAGCCGTCCTTCGACTCCCCGCCTCCTTTCCTAAGGATCGAAGCAGCTTGACGCCGAGTGTGAACGGAAGCAGAGGAAAAGCCTGCTATACCTTACTCGGGGAACCACTTTGTATGGAGGGCTTCTCTCAATGAACACCACGGCTCACGACGCTAGAAGGGTTTTCAAACGTACGTGAGTTCGCCAAAGGAAAGCCACAGACTACACTGTGCGAAACAAGTCTGTGTCAAACCGCGCCTTCGAGCTTCCATCTGGCTTCACGGGGAAAACCTAGTCACAACATGAACGTGTGGAGCCCTAAACAGGCGGCGTGCACGTCGGTCTGAAGAAACACCACTGCAGAGAAACCGTGTTTCTCCCAACCTCTTCCCTGAAAATGGTAGTCTATTCCAAGGTAAGTGTGACAGCGCAAGGCATGTGCCCCATGCCTGCGCCACGGAAATAAGGAGTGGAGATTGTCTCTCCCGGTTCAAACCTTGTTCCGTGAGAAATGTTTTCAAGAGTACGAGAGAGAGCAGAGGGAAAAGGTCATGCCTTTAAGTCTGAGAAGGAAACCCTGGAAAGCCGTACGCCTACGTATGAGCGGCATTCTGGCGCGAACGTGTGAAGGCATAAAGAATGTGTCCTGGGACGGTGCTTGACAAACCCCTTGTGAAGAAGTCTTCCCTCAGCTATCATATGGTTTCAGGAAGATAAAAGTGTTTTCCGCCGTGGGCGCGAAGGCACGAGGGACGTGCCCTAGAGTGAGCTGTCCGTTTCGAATGTGCCGCCCGTCGTTCCACGAAGAAGGGTGAGTATGGAAATGTATGATGTGAGGAAGCATAGGGAAGATTGCCTACGGGTGTTTAACTCTAAGGACAAATCTAGAGGGTTGCCGTCCGTCGACGACCAGCTCTTTCCCTACGGATGGAAGCGCCGTGTTAAAGCTTAGGGCGAGAGAAAAGAGACGGAATGCGAGATACACCACAGTGGGGAACACGTTGTGTGGAGGGCTTCTCTCCACCAAAGTCTTGGGTCACGAATTTGGAAGGGCCTTCAAATGTACGTGAGCTAGCGTCAGCAGAGCCTTCCACTGAACTCAGAGAAACGAGGCCGCGTCAAACATGATTTCGTGCTAACCCCTTGGTTCGCGAAGCGCGAAGCCTTTTGAGATATGTGTGTGAGGGTCTTGCACTCACCTCTCAAGAAACAAAACGGTAGAGCAATAGTCTTCCCACTACCATCTACAGGGAAGAAGACGGAGGAAATGTCCCACGTTAAAAGTGAAGGCGCAAGTTACTGTGCCATAGAGCCCTGCTTGGGAAAGAACTTGTGTCGAAAGCTTCTCCCAACTCAGATCTTGTTTCGGGAAGATAGAAGCGCTGTCGGTACTTTGTGTGAAAACACAAGGAAAATGCCACACGCTGAATTGTGAAGAGAAATGTGGGTCGAACGTGACCACCAACACACTCGTTGTCCCCTAGAGAGGTGTGTGTCTGGAAGTGGGAGGAAGCGTAACGGACGTGCTATACACTTAACTCCAAGAAACAACGCTGTGGAGGTGCGGTCCTTCGACTGCCCTTCTTCTTTGCTAAGGAACGAAGCGGCTTGAAGCCAAGTGTGAAAGGAAACGGAGGGCAAGGAAGGGTGATATGCCTCACTCGCGGCACAACTTCTGATGGAGGGCTTTTCTCAACGAACACCATGTGTCACGAAGATAGAAGGGTTTGCGAAAGTATGTGACTTCGCCAAAGGAAAGGCATACACGAATCTCGGCGAACCACGTCTGTGTCGATCGCGACTTCGAGCTTCCATCTGGGTTCCCGAGGAACCCATAGTCACATAATGTATGTGTTGTATCCTACTGCAGAAACACCACTGCAGAGAAACCGTGCGTCTACTATCACCTTCCCTGAAACTGGTAGACTTTTGCAATGGAAGTGGGAAATCGCAAGGAATGTGCCCCGTGCCTGTGCCACGGAAGTAACTAGTGTCAATGTCTGTCGCGATTGGAATCCTGTTCCGTGAGAAGCGTTTCCAAGAGTATGAGAGAGAGCAGATGGAAAAGGTCATGGTTTGAAGCGTGAGAAGGAGACCCGTCAGGAAAGCCATACACGTAAGTCGGGGAAGCACTTTCGCGTGACATGGTGAAGGCATCTAGAATGTGCCCTGTGACGGTGCTCGAGAAACCACTTGTGAAGAAGGCTTCCCTCAACTGCCGTATCGTTTCCGTAGGAGGAAACTGTTTTCCGTAGTGGGTGTGAAGGCATAAGGGACGTAGACGAGACTTCGCTCTCCGCTTCGAAGGTGCCTGCCGTCGTTACACGAAGAAGGATGTGTATGGAAATGGATGACTGCGGAAGCATAAGGAAGATGGCATGCGTTTGTTTAACTCTAAGAACAAGTCTCGAGGGTTCCCGTCCTTCGACTACCATCTCTTCTCGTAAGGATGCGAAGCCGCTCCTTAAACCTCGTGTGAACGAAAAGAGATGGAACGCGCGATACCGCACAGTGAGGAACACGTTGTGCGGAGGGTTTCTCTCCATTACGTCCTGTGTCATGGAGGTGGATGGGTCTTGCAATGTACGTGGGCTAGCCTCAGTAGCAGTAGTAGCCTGACACTGAATTCTGAGAAACAAGGCCATGTCAAACAGGCTTTCGCGCTAACATCGTGGTGCTTGAAGAAAGAAGCCTTTGGAGACATGTGCGTTGCTATATAAGGTAGGCGTCTTACACTCACCTCTCACGAAACCAAACTGTAGGGAACTAGTCTTTCCACTACCGCCTCCGGGGAAGAAGTTGGAAGAACTTTCCGACGTTCAAAGTGAAGGCACAAATGCTGGGCCGTCTACCACTGTTTGAGAGAGGAGTTGTGTCTCAAGCTCCTGTCAACCCAGATCTTGCTTCGGGAAGAGAGAAGCGTTTTCAGGACTTCGTGTGAAAGCGTAAGGACAATGCCATAGGCTGAATGGTGAAGGAAAATGTGGGTCGAATGCGACCACCAACTAACAAGTTGTCCCCTAGGGAGGTGTGTGTCTGGAAATGGGAGGAAGCGTAAGGAACGAGCTGTACACTTAAGTCTAAGAGACAATGCTGTGGAGGAGCCGTCCTTCGACTCCCCGCCTCCTTTCCTAAGGATCGAAGCAGCTTGACGCCGAGTGTGAACGGAAGCAGAGGAAAAGCCTGCTATACCTTACTCGGGGAACCACTTTGTATGGAGGGCTTCTCTCAATGAACACCACGGCTCACGACGCTAGAAGGGTTTTCAAACGTACGTGAGTTCGCCAAAGGAAAGCCACAGACTACACTGTGCGAAACAAGTCTGTGTCAAACCGCGCCTTCGAGCTTCCATCTGGCTTCACGGGGAAAACCTAGTCACAACATGAACGTGTGGAGCCCTAAACAGGCGGCGTGCACGTCGGTCTGAAGAAACACCACTGCAGAGAAACCGTGTTTCTCCCAACCTCTTCCCTGAAAATGGTAGTCTATTCCAAGGTAAGTGTGACAGCGCAAGCCATGTGCCCCATGCCTGCGCCACGGAAATAAGGAGTGGAGATTGTCTCTCCCGGTTCAAACCTTGTTCCGTGAGAAATGTTTTCAAGAGTACGAGAGAGAGCAGAGGGAAAAGGTCATGCCTTTAAGTCTGAGAAGGAAACCCTGGAAAGCCGTACGCCTACGTATGAGCGGCATTCTGGCGCGAACGTGTGAAGGCATAAAGAATGTGTCCTGGGACGGTGCTTGACAAACCCCTTGTGAAGAAGTCTTCCCTCAGCTATCATATGGTTTCAGGAAGATAAAAGTGTTTTCCGCCGTGGGCGCGAAGGCACGAGGGACGTGCCCTAGAGTGAGCTGTCCGTTTCGAATGTGCCGCCCGTCGTTCCACGAAGAAGGGTGAGTATGGAAATGTATGATGTGAGGAAGCATAGGGAAGATTGCCTACGGGTGTTTAACTCTAAGGACAAATCTAGAGGGTTGCCGTCCGTCGACGACCAGCTCTTTCCCTACGGATGGAAGCGCCGTGTTAAAGCTTAGGGCGAGAGAAAAGAGACGGAATGCGAGATACACCACAGTGGGGAACACGTTGTGTGGAGGGCTTCTCTCCACCAAAGTCTCGGGTCACGAATTTGGAAGGGCCTTCAAATGTACGTGAGCAAGCGTCAGCAGAGCCTTCCACTGAACTCAGAGAAACGAGGCCGCGTCAAACATGATTTGGTGCTAACCCCTTGGTTCGCGAAGCGCGAAGCCTTTTGAGATATGTGTGTGAGGGTCTTGCACTCACCTCTCAAGAAACAAAACGGTAGAGCAATAGTCTTCCCACTACCATCTACAGGGAAGAAGACGGAGGAAATGTCCCACGTTAAACGTGAAGGCGCAAGTTACTGTGCCATAGAGCCCTGCTTGGGAAAGAACTTGTGTCGAAAGCTTCTCCCAACTCAGATCTTGTTTCGGGAAGATAGAAGCGCTGTCGGTACTTTGTGTGAAAACACAAGGAAAATGCCACACGCTGAATTGTGAAGAGAAATGTGGGTCGAACGTGACCACCAACACACTCGTTGTCCCCTAGAGAGGTGTGTGTCTGGAAGTGGGAGGAAGCGTAACGGACGTGCTATACACTTAACTCCAAGAAACAACGCTGTGGAGGTGCGGTCCTTCGACTGCCCTTCTTCTTTGCTAAGGAACGAAGCGGCTTGAAGCCAAGTGTGAAAGGAAACGGAGGGCAAGGAAGGGTGATATACCTCACTCGCGGCACAACTTCTGATGGAGGGCTTTTCTCAACGAACACCATGTGTCACGAAGATAGAAGGGTTTGCGAAAGTATGTGACTTCGCCAAAGGAAAGGCATACACGAATCTCGGCGAACCACGTCTGTGTCGATCGCGACTTCGAGCTTCCATCTGGGTTCCCGAGGAACCCATAGTCACATAATGTATGTGTTGTATCCTACTGCAGAAACACCACTGCAGAGAAACCGTGCGTCTACTATCACCTTCCCTGAAACTGGTAGACTTTTGCAATGGAAGTGGGAAATCGCAAGGAATGTGCCCCGTGCCTGTGCCACGGAAGTAACTAGTGTCAATGTCTGTCGCGATTGGAATCCTGTTCCGTGAGAAGCGTTTCCAAGAGTATGAGAGAGAGCAGATGGAAAAGGTCATGGTTTGAAGCGTGAGAAGGAGACCCGTCAGGAAAGCCATACACGTAAGTCGGGGAAGCACTTTCGCGTGACATGGTGAAGGCATCTAGAATGTGCCCTGTGACGGTGCTCGAGAAACCACTTGTGAAGAAGGCTTCCCTCAACTGCCGTATCGTTTCCGTAGGAGGAAACTGTTTTCCGTAGTGGGTGTGAAGGCATAAGGGACGTAGACGAGACTTCGCTCTCCGCTTCGAAGGTGCCTGCCGTCGTTACACGAAGAAGGATGTGTATGGAAATGGATGACTGCGGAAGCATAAGGAAGATGGCATGCGTTTGTTTAACTCTAAGAACAAGTCTCGAGGGTTCCCGTCCTTCGACTACCATCTCTTCTCGTAAGGATGCGAAGCCGCTCCTTAAACCTCGTGTGAACGAAAAGAGATGGAACGCGCGATACCGCACAGTGAGGAACACGTTGTGCGGAGGGTTTCTCTCCATTACGTCCTGTGTCATGGAGGTGGATGGGTCTTGCAATGTACGTGGGCTAGCCTCAGTAGCAGTAGTAGCCTGACACTGAATTCTGAGAAACAAGGCCATGTCAAACAGGCTTTCGCGCTAACATCGTGGTGCTTGAAGAAAGAAGCCTTTGGAGACATGTGCGTTGCTATATAAGGTAGGCGTCTTACACTCACCTCTCACGAAACCAAACTGTAGGGAACTAGTCTTTCCACTACCGCCTCCGGGGAAGAAGTTGGAAGAACTTTCCGACGTTCAAAGTGAAGGCACAAATGCTGGGCCGTCTACCACTGTTTGAGAGAGGAGTTGTGTCTCAAGCTCCTGTCAACCCAGATCTTGCTTCGGGAAGAGAGAAGCGTTTTCAGGACTTCGTGTGAAAGCGTAAGGACAATGCCATAGGCTGAATGGTGAAGGAAAATGTGGGTCGAATGCGACCACCAACTAACAAGTTGTCCCCTAGGGAGGTGTGTGTCTGGAAATGGGAGGAAGCGTAAGGAACGAGCTGTACACTTAAGTCTAAGAGACAATGCTGTGGAGGAGCGGTCCTTCGACTCCCCGCCTCCTTTCCTAAGGATCGAAGCAGCTTGACGCCGAGTGTGAACGGAAGCAGAGGAAAAGCCTGCTATACCTTACTCGGGGAACCACTTTGTATGGAGGGCTTCTCTCAATGAACACCACGGCTCACGACGCTAGAAGGGTTTTCAAACGTACGTGAGTTCGCCAAAGGAAAGCCACAGACTACACTGTGCGAAACAAGTCTGTGTCAAACCGCGCCTTCGAGCTTCCATCTGGCTTCACGGGGAAAACCTAGTCACAACATGAACGTGTGGAGCCCTAAACAGGCGGCGTGCACGTCGGTCTGAAGAAACACCACTGCAGAGAAACCGTGTTT
The DNA here is from genome assembly GCF_037043125.1 of Eumetopias jubatus. Classification (NCBI taxonomy): domain Eukaryota; kingdom Metazoa; phylum Chordata; class Mammalia; order Carnivora; family Otariidae; genus Eumetopias; species Eumetopias jubatus. Next base: position 126,059 of record NW_028274969.1, read on the forward strand.
CTCCCAACCTCTTCCCTGAAAATGGTAGTCTATTCCAAGGTAAGTGTGACAGCGCAAGGCATGTGCCCCATGCCTGCGCCACGGAAATAAGGAGTGGAGATTGTCTCTCCCGGTTCAAACCTTGTTCCGTGAGAAATGTTTTCAAGAGTACGAGAGAGAGCAGAGGGAAAAGGTCATGCCTTTAAGTCTGAGAAGGAAACCCTGGAAAGCCGTACGCCTACGTATGAGCGGCATTCTGGCGCGAACGTGTGAAGGCATAAAGAATGTGTCCTGGGACGGTGCTTGACAAACCCCTTGTGAAGAAGTCTTCCCTCAGCTATCATATGGTTTCAGGAAGATAAAAGTGTTTTCCGCCGTGGGCGCGAAGGCACGAGGGACGTGCCCTAGAGTGAGCTGTCCGTTTCGAATGTGCCGCCCGTCGTTCCACGAAGAAGGGTGAGTATGGAAATGTATGATGTGAGGAAGCATAGGGAAGATTGCCTACGGGTGTTTAACTCTAAGGACAAATCTAGAGGGTTGCCGTCCGTCGACGACCAGCTCTTTCCCTACGGATGGAAGCGCCGTGTTAAAGCTTAGGGCGAGAGAAAAGAGACGGAATGCGAGATACACCACAGTGGGGAACACGTTGTGTGGAGGGCTTCTCTCCACCAAAGTCTCGGGTCACGAATTTGGAAGGGCCTTCAAATGTACGTGAGCTAGCGTCAGCAGAGCCTTCCACTGAACTCAGAGAAACGAGGCCGCGTCAAACATGATTTGGTGCTAACCCCTTGGTTCGCGAAGCGCGAAGCCTTTTGAGATATGTGTGTGAGGGTCTTGCACTCACCTCTCAAGAAACAAAACGGTAGAGCAATAGTCTTCCCACTACCATCTACAGGGAAGAAGACGGAGGAAATGTCCCACGTTAAACGTGAAGGCGCAAGTTACTGTGCCATAGAGCCCTGCTTGGGAAAGAACTTGTGTCGAAAGCTTCTCCCAACTCAGATCTTGTTTCGGGAAGATAGAAGCGCTGTCGGTACTTTGTGTGAAAACACAAGGAAAATGCCACACGCTGAATTGTGAAGAGAAATGTGGGTCGAACGTGACCACCAACACACTCGTTGTCCCCTAGAGAGGTGTGTGTCTGGAAGTGGGAGGAAGCGTAACGGACGTGCTATACACTTAACTCCAAGAAACAACGCTGTGGAGGTGCGGTCCTTCGACTGCCCTTCTTCTTTGCTAAGGAACGAAGCGGCTTGAAGCCAAGTGTGAAAGGAAACGGAGGGCAAGGAAGGGTGATATACCTCACTCGCGGCACAACTTCTGATGGAGGGCTTTTCTCAACGAACACCATGTGTCACGAAGATAGAAGGGTTTGCGAAAGTATGTGACTTCGCCAAAGGAAAGGCATACACGAATCTCGGCGAACCACGTCTGTGTCGATCGCGACTTCGAGCTTCCATCTGGGTTCCCGAGGAACCCATAGTCACATAATGTATGTGTTGTATCCTACTGCAGAAACACCACTGCAGAGAAACCGTGCGTCTACTATCACCTTCCCTGAAACTGGTAGACTTTTGCAATGGAAGTGGGAAATCGCAAGGAATGTGCCCCGTGCCTGTGCCACGGAAGTAACTAGTGTAAATGTCTGTCGCGATTGGAATCCTGTTCCGTGAGAAGCGTTTCCAAGAGTATGAGAGAGAGCAGATGGAAAAGGTCATGGTTTGAAGCGTGAGAAGGAGACCCGTCAGGAAAGCCATACACGTAAGTCGGGGAAGCACTTTCGCGTGACATGGTGAAGGCATCTAGAATGTGCCCTGTGACGGTGCTCGAGAAACCACTTGTGAAGAAGGCTTCCCTCAACTGCCGTATCGTTTCCGTAGGAGGAAACTGTTTTCCGTAGTGGGTGTGAAGGCATAAGGGACGTAGACGAGACTTCGCTCTCCGCTTCGAAGGTGCCTGCCGTCGTTACACGAAGAAGGATGTGTATGGAAATGGATGACTGCGGAAGCATAAGGAAGATGGCATGCGTTTGTTTAACTCTAAGAACAAGTCTCGAGGGTTCCCGTCCTTCGACTACCATCTCTTCTCGTAAGGATGCGAAGCCGCTCCTTAAACCTCGTGTGAACGAAAAGAGATGGAACGCGCGATACCGCACAGTGAGGAACACGTTGTGCGGAGGGTTTCTCTCCATTACGTCCTGTGTCATGGAGGTGGATGGGTCTTGCAATGTACGTGGGCTAGCCTCAGTAGCAGTAGTAGCCTGACACTGAATTCTGAGAAACAAGGCCATGTCAAACAGGCTTTCGCGCTAACATCGTGGTGCTTGAAGAAAGAAGCCTTTGGAGACATGTGCGTTGCTATATAAGGTAGGCGTCTTACACTCACCTCTCACGAAACCAAACTGTAGGGAACTAGTCTTTCCACTACCGCCTCCGGGGAAGAAGTTGGAAGAACTTTCCGACGTTCAAAGTGAAGGCACAAATGCTGGGCCGTCTACCACTGTTTGAGAGAGGAGTTGTGTCTCAAGCTCCTGTCAACCCAGATCTTGCTTCGGGAAGAGAGAAGCGTTTTCAGGACTTCGTGTAAAAGCGTAAGGACAATGCCATAGGCTGAATGGTGAAGGAAAATGTGGGTCGAATGCGACCACCAACTAACAAGTTGTCCCCTAGGGAGGTGTGTGTCTGGAAATGGGAGGAAGCGTAAGGAACGAGCTGTACACTTAAGTCTAAGAGACAATGCTGTGGAGGAGCGGTCCTTCGACTCCCCGCCTCCTTTCCTAAGGATCGAAGCAGCTTGACGCCGAGTGTGAACGGAAGCAGAGGAAAAGCCTGCTATACCTTACTCGGGGAACCACTTTGTATGGAGGGCTTCTCTCAATGAACACCACGGCTCACGACGCTAGAAGGGTTTTCAAACGTACGTGAGTTCGCCAAAGGAAAGCCACAGACTACACTGTGCGAAACAAGTCTGTGTCAAACCGCGCCTTCGAGCTTCCATCTGGCTTCACGGGGAAAACCTAGTCACAACATGAACGTGTGGAGCCCTAAACAGGCGGCGTGCACGTCGGTCTGAAGAAACACCACTGCAGAGAAACCGTGTTTCTCCCAACCTCTTCCCTGAAAATGGTAGTCTATTCCAAGGTAAGTGTGACAGCGCAAGGCATGTGCCCCATGCCTGCGCCACGGAAATAAGGAGTGGAGATTGTCTCTCCCGGTTCAAACCTTGTTCCGTGAGAAATGTTTTCAAGAGTACGAGAGAGAGCAGAGGGAAAAGGTCATGCCTTTAAGTCTGAGAAGGAAACCCTGGAAGGCCGTACGCCTACGTATGAGCGGCATTCTGGCGCGAACGTGTGAAGGCATAAAGAATGTGTCCTGGGACGGTGCTTGACAAACCCCTTGTGAAGAAGTCTTCCCTCAGCTATCATATGGTTTCAGGAAGATAAAAGTGTTTTCCGCCGTGGGCGCGAAGGCACGAGGGACGTGCCCTAGAGTGAGCTGTCCGTTTCGAATGTGCCGCCCGTCGTTCCACGAAGAAGGGTGAGTATGGAAATGTATGATGTGAGGAAGCATAGGGAAGATTGCCTACGGGTGTTTAACTCTAAGGACAAATCTAGAGGGTTGCCGTCCGTCGACGACCAGCTCTTTCCCTACGGATGGAAGCGCCGTGTTAAAGCTTAGGGCGAGAGAAAAGAGACGGAATGCGAGATACACCACAGTGGGGAACACGTTGTGTGGAGGGCTTCTCTCCACCAAAGTCTCGGGTCACGAATTTGGAAGGGCCTTCAAATGTACGTGAGCTAGCGTCAGCAGAGCCTTCCACTGAACTCAGAGAAACGAGGCCGCGTCAAACATGATTTGGTGCTAACCCCTTGGTTCGCGAAGCGCGAAGCCTTTTGAGATATGTGTGTGAGGGTCTTGCACTCACCTCTCAAGAAACAAAACGGTAGAGCAATAGTCTTCCCACTACCATCTACAGGGAAGAAGACGGAGGAAATGTCCCACGTTAAACGTGAAGGCGCAAGTTACTGTGCCATAGAGCCCTGCTTGGGAAAGAACTTGTGTCGAAAGCTTCTCCCAACTCAGATCTTGTTTCGGGAAGATAGAAGCGCTGTCGGTACTTTGTGTGAAAACACAAGGAAAATGCCACACGCTGAATTGTGAAGAGAAATGTGGGTCGAACGTGACCACCAACACACTCGTTGTCCCCTAGAGAGGTGTGTGTCTGGAAGTGGGAGGAAGCGTAACGGACGTGCTATACACTTAACTCCAAGAAACAACGCTGTGGAGGTGCGGTCCTTCGACTGCCCTTCTTCTTTGCTAAGGAACGAAGCGGCTTGAAGCCAAGTGTGAAAGGAAACGGAGGGCAAGGAAGGGTGATATACCTCACTCGCGGCACAACTTCTGATGGAGGGCTTTTCTCAACGAACACCATGTGTCACGAAGATAGAAGGGTTTGCGAAAGTATGTGACTTCGCCAAAGGAAAGGCATACACGAATCTCGGCGAACCACGTCTGTGTCGATCGCGACTTCGAGCTTCCATCTGGGTTCCCGAGGAACCCATAGTCACATAATGTATGTGTTGTATCCTACTGCAGAAACACCACTGCAGAGAAACCGTGCGTCTACTATCACCTTCCCTGAAACTGGTAGACTTTTGCAATGGAAGTGGGAAATCGCAAGGAATGTGCCCCGTGCCTGTGCCACGGAAGTAACTAGTGTAAATGTCTGTCGCGATTGGAATCCTGTTCCGTGAGAAGCGTTTCCAAGAGTATGAGAGAGAGCAGATGGAAAAGGTCATGGTTTGAAGCGTGAGAAGGAGACCCGTCAGGAAAGCCATACACGTAAGTCGGGGAAGCACTTTCGCGTGACATGGTGAAGGCATCTAGAATGTGCCCTGTGACGGTGCTCGAGAAACCACTTGTGAAGAAGGCTTCCCTCAACTGCCGTATCGTTTCCGTAGGAGGAAACTGTTTTCCGTAGTGGGTGTGAAGGCATAAGGGACGTAGACGAGACTTCGCTCTCCGCTTCGAAGGTGCCTGCCGTCGTTACACGAAGAAGGATGTGTATGGAAATGGATGACTGCGGAAGCATAAGGAAGATGGCATGCGTTTGTTTAACTCTAAGAACAAGTCTCGAGGGTTCCCGTCCTTCGACTACCATCTCTTCTCGTAAGGATGCGAAGCCGCTCCTTAAACCTCGTGTGAACGAAAAGAGATGGAACGCGCGATACCGCACAGTGAGGAACACGTTGTGCGGAGGGTTTCTCTCCATTACGTCCTGTGTCATGGAGGTGGATGGGTCTTGCAATGTACGTGGGCTAGCCTCAGTAGCAGTAGTAGCCTGACACTGAATTCTGAGAAACAAGGCCATGTCAAACAGGCTTTCGCGCTAACATCGTGGTGCTTGAAGAAAGAAGCCTTTGGAGACATGTGCGTTGCTATATAAGGTAGGCGTCTTACACTCACCTCTCACGAAACCAAACTGTAGGGAACTAGTCTTTCCACTACCGCCTCCGGGGAAGAAGTTGGAAGAACTTTCCGACGTTCAAAGTGAAGGCACAAATGCTGGGCCGTCTACCACTGTTTGAGAGAGGAGTTGTGTCTCAAGCTCCTGTCAACCCAGATCTTGCTTCGGGAAGAGAGAAGCGTTTTCAGGACTTCGTGTGAAAGCGTAAGGACAATGCCATAGGCTGAATGGTGAAGGAAAATGTGGGTCGAATGCGACCACCAACTAACAAGTTGTCCCCTAGGGAGGTGTGTGTCTGGAAATGGGAGGAAGCGTAAGGAACGAGCTGTACACTTAAGTCTAAGAGACAATGCTGTGGAGGAGCGGTCCTTCGACTCCCCGCCTCCTTTCCTAAGGATCGAAGCAGCTTGACGCCGAGTGTGAACGGAAGCAGAGGAAAAGCCTGCTATACCTTACTCGGGGAACCACTTTGTATGGAGGGCTTCTCTCAATGAACACCACGGCTCACGACGCTAGAAGGGTTTTCAAACGTACGTGAGTTCGCCAAAGGAAAGCCACAGACTACACTGTGCGAAACAAGTCTGTGTCAAACCGCGCCTTCGAGCTTCCATCTGGCTTCACGGGGAAAACCTAGTCACAACATGAACGTGTGGAGCCCTAAACAGGCGGCGTGCACGTCGGTCTGAAGAAACACCACTGCAGAGAAACCGTGTTTCTCCCAACCTCTTCCCTGAAAATGGTAGTCTATTCCAAGGTAAGTGTGACAGCGCAAGGCATGTGCCCCATGCCTGCGCCACGGAAATAAGGAGTGGAGATTGTCTCTCCCGGTTCAAACCTTGTTCCGTGAGAAATGTTTTCAAGAGTACGAGAGAGAGCAGAGGGAAAAGGTCATGCCTTTAAGTCTGAGAAGGAAACCCTGGAAAGCCGTACGCCTACGTATGAGCGGCATTCTGGCGCGAACGTGTGAAGGCATAAAGAATGTGTCCTGGGACGGTGCTTGACAAACCCCTTGTGAAGAAGTCTTCCCTCAGCTATCATATGGTTTCAGGAAGATAAAAGTGTTTTCCGCCGTGGGCGCGAAGGCACGAGGGACGTGCCCTAGAGTGAGCTGTCCGTTTCGAATGTGCCGCCCGTCGTTCCACGAAGAAGGGTGAGTATGGAAATGTATGATGTGAGGAAGCATAGGGAAGATTGCCTACGGGTGTTTAACTCTAAGGACAAATCTAGAGGGTTGCCGTCCGTCGACGACCAGCTCTTTCCCTACGGATGGAAGCGCCGTGTTAAAGCTTAGGGCGAGAGAAAAGAGACGGAATGCGAGATACACCACAGTGGGGAACACGTTGTGTGGAGGGCTTCTCTCCACCAAAGTCTTGGGTCACGAATTTGGAAGGGCCTTCAAATGTACGTGAGCTAGCGTCAGCAGAGCCTTCCACTGAACTCAGAGAAACGAGGCCGCGTCAAACATGATTTCGTGCTAACCCCTTGGTTCGCGAAGCGCGAAGCCTTTTGAGATATGTGTGTGAGGGTCTTGCACTCACCTCTCAAGAAACAAAACGGTAGAGCAATAGTCTTCCCACTACCATCTACAGGGAAGAAGACGGAGGAAATGTCCCACGTTAAAAGTGAAGGCGCAAGTTACTGTGCCATAGAGCCCTGCTTGGGAAAGAACTTGTGTCGAAAGCTTCTCCCAACTCAGATCTTGTTTCGGGAAGATAGAAGCGCTGTCGGTACTTTGTGTGAAAACACAAGGAAAATGCCACACGCTGAATTGTGAAGAGAAATGTGGGTCGAACGTGACCACCAACACACTCGTTGTCCCCTAGAGAGGTGTGTGTCTGGAAGTGGGAGGAAGCGTAACGGACGTGCTATACACTTAACTCCAAGAAACAACGCTGTGGAGGTGCGGTCCTTCGACTGCCCTTCTTCTTTGCTAAGGAACGAAGCGGCTTGAAGCCAAGTGTGAAAGGAAACGGAGGGCAAGGAAGGGTGATATACCTCACTCGCGGCACAACTTCTGATGGAGGGCTTTTCTCAACGAACACCATGTGTCACGAAGATAGAAGGGTTTGCGAAAGTATGTGACTTCGCCAAAGGAAAGGCATACACGAATCTCGGCGAACCACGTCTGTGTCGATCGCGACTTCGAGCTTCCATCTGGGTTCCCGAGGAACCCATAGTCACATAATGTATGTGTTGTATCCTACTGCAGAAACACCACTGCAGAGAAACCGTGCGTCTACTATCACCTTCCCTGAAACTGGTAGACTTTTGCAATGGAAGTGGGAAATCGCAAGGAATGTGCCCCGTGCCTGTGCCACGGAAGTAACTAGTGTCAATGTCTGTCGCGATTGGAATCCTGTTCCGTGAGAAGCGTTTCCAAGAGTATGAGAGAGAGCAGATGGAAAAGGTCATGGTTTGAAGCGTGAGAAGGAGACCCGTCAGGAAAGCCATACACGTAAGTCGGGGAAGCACTTTCGCGTGACATGGTGAAGGCATCTAGAATGTGCCCTGTGACGGTGCTCGAGAAACCACTTGTGAAGAAGGCTTCCCTCAACTGCCGTATCGTTTCCGTAGGAGGAAACTGTTTTCCGTAGTGGGTGTGAAGGCATAAGGGACGTAGACGAGACTTCGCTCTCCGCTTCGAAGGTGCCTGCCGTCGTTACACGAAGAAGGATGTGTATGGAAATGGATGACTGCGGAAGCATAAGGAAGATGGCATGCGTTTGTTTAACTCTAAGAACAAGTCTCGAGGGTTCCCGTCCTTCGACTACCATCTCTTCTCGTAAGGATGCGAAGCCGCTCCTTAAACCTCGTGTGAACGAAAAGAGATGGAACGCGCGATACCGCACAGTGAGGAACACGTTGTGCGGAGGGTTTCTCTCCATTACGTCCTGTGTCATGGAGGTGGATGGGTCTTGCAATGTACGTGGGCTAGCCTCAGTAGCAGTAGTAGCCTGACACTGAATTCTGAGAAACAAGGCCATGTCAAACAGGCTTTCGCGCTAACATCGTGGTGCTTGAAGAAAGAAGCCTTTGGAGACATGTGCGTTGCTATATAAGGTAGGCGTCTTACACTCACCTCTCACGAAACCAAACTGTAGGGAACTAGTCTTTCCACTACCGCCTCCGGGGAAGAAGTTGGAAGAACTTTCCGACGTTCAAAGTGAAGGCACAAATGCTGGGCCGTCTACCACTGTTTGAGAGAGGAGTTGTGTCTCAAGCTCCTGTCAACCCAGATCTTGCTTCGGGAAGAGAGAAGCGTTTTCAGGACTTCGTGTGAAAGCGTAAGGACAATGCCATAGGCTGAATGGTGAAGGAAAATGTGGGTCGAATGCGACCACCAACTAACAAGTTGTCCCCTAGGGAGGTGTGTGTCTGGAAATGGGAGGAAGCGTAAGGAACGAGCTGTACACTTAAGTCTAAGAGACAATGCTGTGGAGGAGCGGTCCTTCGACTCCCCGCCTCCTTTCCTAAGGATCGAAGCAGCTTGACGCCGAGTGTGAACGGAAGCAGAGGAAAAGCCTGCTATACCTTACTCGGGGAACCACTTTGTATGGAGGGCTTCTCTCAATGAACACCACGGCTCACGACGCTAGAAGGGTTTTCAAACGTACGTGAGTTCGCCAAAGGAAAGCCACAGACTACACTGTGCGAAACAAGTCTGTGTCAAACCGCGCCTTCGAGCTTCCATCTGGCTTCACGGGGAAAACCTAGTCACAACATGAACGTGTGGAGCCCTAAACAGGCGGCGTGCACGTCGGTCTGAAGAAACACCACTGCAGAGAAACCGTGTTTCTCCCAACCTCTTCCCTGAAAATGGTAGTCTATTCCAAGGTAAGTGTGACATCGCAAGGCATGTGCCCCATGCCTGCGCCACGGAAATAAGGAGTGGAGATTGTCTCTCCCGGTTCAAACCTTGTTCCGTGAGAAATGTTTTCAAGAGTACGAGAGAGAGCAGAGGGAAAAGGTCATGCCTTTAAGTCTGAGAAGGAAACCCTGGAAAGCCGTACGCCTACGTATGAGCGGCATTCTGGCGCGAACGTGTGAAGGCATAAAGAATGTGTCCTGGGACGGTGCTTGACAAACCCCTTGTGAAGAAGTCTTCCCTCAGCTATCATATGGTTTCAGGAAGATAAAAGTGTTTTCCGCCGTGGGCGCGAAGGCACGAGGGACGTGCCCTAGAGTGAGCTGTCCGTTTCGAATGTGCCGCCCGTCGTTCCACGAAGAAGGGTGAGTATGGAAATGTATGATGTGAGGAAGCATAGGGAAGATTGCCTACGGGTGTTTAACTCTAAGGACAAATCTAGAGGGTTGCCGTCCGTCGACGACCAGCTCTTTCCCTACGGATGGAAGCGCCGTGTTAAAGCTTAGGGCGAGAGAAAAGAGACGGAATGCGAGATACACCACAGTGGGGAACACGTTGTGTGGAGGGCTTCTCTCCACCAAAGTCTCGGGTCACGAATTTGGAAGGGCCTTCAAATGTACGTGAGCTAGCGTCAGCAGAGCCTTCCACTGAACTCAGAGAAACGAGGCCGCGTCAAACATGATTTGGTGCTAACCCCTTGGTTCGCGAAGCGCGAAGCCTTTTGAGATATGTGTGTGAGGGTCTTGCACTCACCTCTCAAGAAACAAAACGGTAGAGCAATAGTCTTCCCACTACCATCTACAGGGAAGAAGACGGAGGAAATGTCCCACGTTAAACGTGAAGGCGCAAGTTACTGTGCCATAGAGCCCTGCTTGGGAAAGAACTTGTGTCGAAAGCTTCTCCCAACTCAGATCTTGTTTCGGGAAGATAGAAGCGCTGTCGGTACTTTGTGTGAAAACACAAGGAAAATGCCACACGCTGAATTGTGAAGAGAAATGTGGGTCGAACGTGACCACCAACACACTCGTTGTCCCCTAGAGAGGTGTGTGTCTGGAAGTGGGAGGAAGCGTAACGGACGTGCTATACACTTAACTCCAAGAAACAACGCTGTGGAGGTGCGGTCCTTCGACTGCCCTTCTTCTTTGCTAAGGAACGAAGCGGCTTGAAGCCAAGTGTGAAAGGAAACGGAGGGCAAGGAAGGGTGATATACCTCACTCGCGGCACAACTTCTGATGGAGGGCTTTTCTCAACGAACACCATGTGTCACGAAGATAGAAGGGTTTGCGAAAGTATGTGACTTCGCCAAAGGAAAGGCATACACGAATCTCGGCGAACCACGTCTGTGTCGATCGCGACTTCGAGCTTCCATCTGGGTTCCCGAGGAACCCATAGTCACATAATGTATGTGTTGTATCCTACTGCAGAAACACCACTGCAGAGAAACCGTGCGTCTACTATCACCTTCCCTGAAACTGGTAGACTTTTGCAATGGAAGTGGGAAATCGCAAGGAATGTGCCCCGTGCCTGTGCCACGGAAGTAACTAGTGTAAATGTCTGTCGCGATTGGAATCCTGTTCCGTGAGAAGCGTTTCCAAGAGTATGAGAGAGAGCAGATGGAAAAGGTCATGGTTTGAAGCGTGAGAAGGAGACCCGTCAGGAAAGCCATACACGTAAGTCGGGGAAGCACTTTCGCGTGACATGGTGAAGGCATCTAGAATGTGCCCTGTGACGGTGCTCGAGAAACCACTTGTGAAGAAGGCTTCCCTCAACTGCCGTATCGTTTCCGTAGGAGGAAACTGTTTTCCGTAGTGGGTGTGAAGGCATAAGGGACGTAGACGAGACTTCGCTCTCCGCTTCGAAGGTGCCTGCCGTCGTTACACGAAGAAGGATGTGTATGGAAATGGATGACTGCGGAAGCATAAGGAAGATGGCATGCGTTTGTTTAACTCTAAGAACAAGTCTCGAGGGTTCCCGTCCTTCGACTACCATCTCTTCTCGTAAGGATGCGAAGCCGCTCCTTAAACCTCGTGTGAACGAAAAGAGATGGAACGCGCGATACCGCACAGTGAGGAACACGTTGTGCGGAGGGTTTCTCTCCATTACGTCCTGTGTCATGGAGGTGGATGGGTCTTGCAATGTACGTGGGCTAGCCTCAGTAGCAGTAGTAGCCTGACACTGAATTCTGAGAAACAAGGCCATGTCAAACAGGCTTTCGCGCTAACATCGTGGTGCTTGAAGAAAGAAGCCTTTGGAGACATGTGCGTTGCTATATAAGGTAGGCGTCTTACACTCACCTCTCACGAAACCAAACTGTAGGGAACTAGTCTTTCCACTACCGCCTCCGGGGAAGAAGTTGGAAGAACTTTCCGACGTTCAAAGTGAAGGCACAAATGCTGGGCCGTCTACCACTGTTTGAGAGAGGAGTTGTGTCTCAAGCTCCTGTCAACCCAGATCTTGCTTCGGGAAGAGAGAAGCGTTTTCAGGACTTCGTGTAAAAGCGTAAGGACAATGCCATAGGCTGAATGGTGAAGGAAAATGTGGGTCGAATGCGACCACCAACTAACAAGTTGTCCCCTAGGGAGGTGTGTGTCTGGAAATGGGAGGAAGCGTAAGGAACGAGCTGTACACTTAAGTCTAAGAGACAATGCTGTGGAGGAGCGGTCCTTCGACTCCCCGCCTCCTTTCCTAAGGATCGAAGCAGCTTGACGCCGAGTGTGAACGGAAGCAGAGGAAAAGCCTGCTATACCTTACTCGGGGAACCACTTTGTATGGAGGGCTTCTCTCAATGAACACCACGGCTCACGACGCTAGAAGGGTTTTCAAACGTACGTGAGTTCGCCAAAGGAAAGCCACAGACTACACTGTGCGAAACAAGTCTGTGTCAAACCGCGCCTTCGAGCTTCCATCTGGCTTCACGGGGAAAACCTAGTCACAACATGAACGTGTGGAGCCCTAAACAGGCGGCGTGCACGTCGGTCTGAAGAAACACCACTGCAGAGAAACCGTGTTTCTCCCAACCTCTTCCCTGAAAATGGTAGTCTATTCCAAGGTAAGTGTGACAGCGCAAGGCATGTGCCCCATGCCTGCGCCACGGAAATAAGGAGTGGAGATTGTCTCTCCCGGTTCAAACCTTGTTCCGTGAGAAATGTTTTCAAGAGTACGAGAGAGAGCAGAGGGAAAAGGTCATGCCTTTAAGTCTGAGAAGGAAACCCTGGAAGGCCGTACGCCTACGTATGAGCGGCATTCTGGCGCGAACGTGTGAAGGCATAAAGAATGTGTCCTGGGACGGTGCTTGACAAACCCCTTGTGAAGAAGTCTTCCCTCAGCTATCATATGGTTTCAGGAAGATAAAAGTGTTTTCCGCCGTGGGCGCGAAGGCACGAGGGACGTGCCCTAGAGTGAGCTGTCCGTTTCGAATGTGCCGCCCGTCGTTCCACGAAGAAGGGTGAGTATGGAAATGTATGATGTGAGGAAGCATAGGGAAGATTGCCTACGGGTGTTTAACTCTAAGGACAAATCTAGAGGGTTGCCGTCCGTCGACGACCAGCTCTTTCCCTACGGATGGAAGCGCCGTGTTAAAGCTTAGGGCGAGAGAAAAGAGACGGAATGCGAGATACACCACAGTGGGGAACACGTTGTGTGGAGGGCTTCTCTCCACCAAAGTCTCGGGTCACGAATTTGGAAGGGCCTTCAAATGTACGTGAGCTAGCGTCAGCAGAGCCTTCCACTGAACTCAGAGAAACGAGGCCGTGTCAAACATGATTTGGTGCTAACCCCTTGGTTCGCGAAGCGCGAAGCCTTTTGAGATATGTGTGTGAGGGTCTTGCACTCACCTCTCAAGAAACAAAACGGTAGAGCAATAGTCTTCCCACTACCATCTACAGGGAAGAAGACGGAGGAAATGTCCCACGTTAAACGTGAAGGCGCAAGTTACTGTGCCATAGAGCCCTGCTTGGGAAAGAACTTGTGTCGAAAGCTTCTCCCAACTCAGATCTTGTTTCGGGAAGATAGAAGCGCTGTCGGTACTTTGTGTGAAAACACAAGGAAAATGCCACACGCTGAATTGTGAAGAGAAATGTGGGTCGAACGTGACCACCAACACACTCGTTGTCCCCTAGAGAGGTGTGTGTCTGGAAGTGGGAGGAAGCGTAACGGACGTGCTATACACTTAACTCCAAGAAACAACGCTGTGGAGGTGCGGTCCTTCGACTGCCCTTCTTCTTTGCTAAGGAACGAAGCGGCTTGAAGCCAAGTGTGAAAGGAAACGGAGGGCAAGGAAGGGTGATATACCTCACTCGCGGCACAACTTCTGATGGAGGGCTTTTCTCAACGAACACCATGTGTCACGAAGATAGAAGGGTTTGCGAAAGTATGTGACTTCGCCAAAGGAAAGGCATACACGAATCTCGGCGAACCACGTCTGTGTCGATCGCGACTTCGAGCTTCCATCTGGGTTCCCGAGGAACCCATAGTCACATAATGTATGTGTTGTATCCTACTGCAGAAACACCACTGCAGAGAAACCGTGCGTCTACTATCACCTTCCCTGAAACTGGTAGACTTTTGCAATGGAAGTGGGAAATCGCAAGGAATGTGCCCCGTGCCTGTGCCACGGAAGTAACTAGTGTAAATGTCTGTCGCGATTGGAATCCTGTTCCGTGAGAAGCGTTTCCAAGAGTATGAGAGAGAGCAGATGGAAAAGGTCATGGTTTGAAGCGTGAGAAGGAGACCCGTCAGGAAAGCCATACACGTAAGTCGGGGAAGCACTTTCGCGTGACATGGTGAAGGCATCTAGAATGTGCCCTGTGACGGTGCTCGAGAAACCACTTGTGAAGAAGGCTTCCCTCAACTGCCGTATCGTTTCCGTAGGAGGAAACTGTTTTCCGTAGTGGGTGTGAAGGCATAAGGGACGTAGACGAGACTTCGCTCTCCGCTTCGAAGGTGCCTGCCGTCGTTACACGAAGAAGGATGTGTATGGAAATGGATGACTGCGGAAGCATAAGGAAGATGGCATGCGTTTGTTTAACTCTAAGAACAAGTCTCGAGGGTTCCCGTCCTTCGACTACCATCTCTTCTCGTAAGGATGCGAAGCCGCTCCTTAAACCTCGTGTGAACGAAAAGAGATGGAACGCGCGATACCGCACAGTGAGGAACACGTTGTGCGGAGGGTTTCTCTCCATTACGTCCTGTGTCATGGAGGTGGATGGGTCTTGCAATGTACGTGGGCTAGCCTCAGTAGCAGTAGTAGCCTGACACTGAATTCTGAGAAACAAGGCCATGTCAAACAGGCTTTCGCGCTAACATCGTGGTGCTTGAAGAAAGAAGCCTTTGGAGACATGTGCGTTGCTATATAAGGTAGGCGTCTTACACTCACCTCTCACGAAACCAAACTGTAGGGAACTAGTCTTTCCACTACCGCCTCCGGGGAAGAAGTTGGAAGAACTTTCCGACGTTCAAAGTGAAGGCACAAATGCTGGGCCGTCTACCACTGTTTGAGAGAGGAGTTGTGTCTCAAGCTCCTGTCAACCCAGATCTTGCTTCGGGAAGAGAGAAGCGTTTTCAGGACTTCGTGTGAAAGCGTAAGGACAATGCCATAGGCTGAATGGTGAAGGAAAATGTGGGTCGAATGCGACCACCAACTAACAAGTTGTCCCCTAGGGAGGTGTGTGTCTGGAAATGGGAGGAAGCGTAAGGAACGAGCTGTACACTTAAGTCTAAGAGACAATGCTGTGGAGGAGCGGTCCTTCGACTCCCCGCCTCCTTTCCTAAGGATCGAAGCAGCTTGACGCCGAGTGTGAACGGAAGCAGAGGAAAAGCCTGCTATACCTTACTCGGGGAACCACTTTGTATGGAGGGCTTCTCTCAATGAACACCACGGCTCACGACGCTAGAAGGGTTTTCAAACGTACGTGAGTTCGCCAAAGGAAAGCCACAGACTACACTGTGCGAAACAAGTCTGTGTCAAACCGCGCCTTCGAGCTTCCATCTGGCTTCATGGGGAAAACCTAGTCACAACATGAACGTGTGGAGCCCTAAACAGGGGGCGTGCACGTCGGTCTGAAGAAACACCACTGCAGAGAAACCGTGTTTCTCCCAACCTCTTCCCTGAAAATGGTAGTCTATTCCAAGGTAAGTGTGACAGCGCAAGGCATGTGCCCCATGCCTGCGCCACGGAAATAAGGAGTGGAGATTGTCTCTCCCGGTTCAAACCTTGTTCCGTGAGAAATGTTTTCAAGAGTACGAGAGAGAGCAGAGGGAAAAGGTCATGCCTTTAAGTTTGAGAAGGAAACCCTGGAAAGCCGTACGCCTACGTATGAGCGGCATTCTGGCGCGAACGTGTGAAGGCATAAAGAATGTGTCCTGGGACGGTGCTTGACAAACCCCTTGTGAAGAAGTCTTCCCTCAGCTATCATATGGTTTCAGGAAGATAAAAGTGTTTTCCGCCGTGGGCGTGAAGGCACGAGGGACGTGCCCTAGAGTGAGCTGTCCGTTTCGAATGTGCCGCCCGTCATTCCACGAAGAAGGGTGAGTATGGAAATGTATGATGTGAGGAAGCATAGGGAAGATTGCCTACGGGTGTTTAACTCTAAGGACAAATCTAGAGGGTTGCCGTCCGTCGACGACCAGCTCTTTCCCTACGGATGGAAGCGCCGTGTTAAAGCTTAGGGCGAGAGAAAAGAGACGGAATGCGAGATACACCACAGTGGGGAACACGTTGTGTGGAGGGCTTCTCTCCACCAAAGTCTTGGGTCACGAATTTGGAAGGGCCTTCAAATGTACGTGAGCTAGCGTCAGCAGAGCCTTCCACTGAACTCAGAGAAACGAGGCCGCGTCAAACATGATTTCGTGCTAACCCCTTGGTTCGCGAAGCGCGAAGCCTTTTGAGATATGTGTGTGAGGGTCTTGCACTCACCTCTCAAGAAACAAAACGGTAGAGCAATAGTCTTCCCACTACCATCTACAGGGAAGAAGACGGAGGAAATGTCCCACGTTAAAAGTGAAGGCGCAAGTTACTGTGCCATAGAGCCCTGCTTGGGAAAGAACTTGTGTCGAAAGCTTCTCCCAACTCAGATCTTGTTTCGGGAAGATAGAAGCGCTGTCGGTACTTTGTGTGAAAACACAAGGAAAATGCCACACGCTGAATTGTGAAGAGAAATGTGGGTCGAACGTGACCACCAACACACTCGTTGTCCCCTAGAGAGGTGTGTGTCTGGAAGTGGGAGGAAGCGTAACGGACGTGCTATACACTTAACTCCAAGAAACAACGCTGTGGAGGTGCGGTCCTTCGACTGCCCTTCTTCTTTGCTAAGGAACGAAGCGGCTTGAAGCCAAGTGTGAAAGGAAACGGAGGGCAAGGAAGGGTGATATACCTCACTCGCGGCACAACTTCTGATGGAGGGCTTTTCTCAACGAACACCATGTGTCACGAAGATAGAAGGGTTTGCGAAAGTATGTGACTTCGCCAAAGGAAAGGCATACACGAATCTCGGCGAACCACGTCTGTGTCGATCGCGACTTCGAGCTTCCATCTGGGTTCCCGAGGAACCCATAGTCACATAATGTATGTGTTGTATCCTACTGCAGAAACACCACTGCAGAGAAACCGTGCGTCTACTATCACCTTCCCTGAAACTGGTAGACTTTTGCAATGGAAGTGGGAAATCGCAAGGAATGTGCCCCGTGCCTGTGCCACGGAAGTAACTAGTGTAAATGTCTGTCGCGATTGGAATCCTGTTCCGTGAGAAGCGTTTCCAAGAGTATGAGAGAGAGCAGATGGAAAAGGTCATGGTTTGAAGCGTGAGAAGGAGACCCGTCAGGAAAGCCATACACGTAAGTCGGGGAAGCACTTTCGCGTGACATGGTGAAGGCATCTAGAATGTGCCCTGTGACGGTGCTCGAGAAACCACTTGTGAAGAAGGCTTCCCTCAACTGCCGTATCGTTTCCGTAGGAGGAAACTGTTTTCCGTAGTGGGTGTGAAGGCATAAGGGACGTAGACGAGACTTCGCTCTCCGCTTCGAAGGTGCCTGCCGTCGTTACACGAAGAAGGATGTGTATGGAAATGGATGACTGCGGAAGCATAAGGAAGATGGCATGCGTTTGTTTAACTCTAAGAACAAGTCTCGAGGGTTCCCGTCCTTCGACTACCATCTCTTCTCGTAAGGATGCGAAGCCGCTCCTTAAACCTCGTGTGAACGAAAAGAGATGGAACGCGCGATACCGCACAGTGAGGAACACGTTGTGCGGAGGGTTTCTCTCCATTACGTCCTGTGTCATGGAGGTGGATGGGTCTTGCAATGTACGTGGGCTAGCCTCAGTAGCAGTAGTAGCCTGACACTGAATTCTGAGAAACAAGGCCATGTCAAACAGGCTTTCGCGCTAACATCGTGGTGCTTGAAGAAAGAAGCCTTTGGAGACATGTGCGTTGCTATATAAGGTAGGCGTCTTACACTCACCTCTCACGAAACCAAACTGTAGGGAACTAGTCTTTCCACTACCGCCTCCGGGGAAGAAGTTGGAAGAACTTTCCGACGTTCAAAGTGAAGGCACAAATGCTGGGCCGTCTACCACTGTTTGAGAGAGGAGTTGTGTCTCAAGCTCCTGTCAACCCAGATCTTGCTTCGGGAAGAGAGAAGCGTTTTCAGGACTTCGTGTGAAAGCGTAAGGACAATGCCATAGGCTGAATGGTGAAGGAAAATGTGGGTCGAATGCGACCACCAACTAACAAGTTGTCCCCTAGGGAGGTGTGTGTCTGGAAATGGGAGGAAGCGTAAGGAACGAGCTGTACACTTAAGTCTAAGAGACAATGCTGTGGAGGAGCCGTCCTTCGACTCCCCGCCTCCTTTCCTAAGGATCGAAGCAGCTTGACGCCGAGTGTGAACGGAAGCAGAGGAAAAGCCTGCTATACCTTACTCGGGGAACCACTTTGTATGGAGGGCTTCTCTCAATGAACACCACGGCTCACGACGCTAGAAGGGTTTTCAAACGTACGTGAGTTCGCCAAAGGAAAGCCACAGACTACACTGTGCGAAACAAGTCTGTGTCAAACCGCGCCTTCGAGCTTCCATCTGGCTTCACGGGGAAAACCTAGTCACAACATGAACGTGTGGAGCCCTAAACAGGCGGCGTGCACGTCGGTCTGAAGAAACACCACTGCAGAGAAACCGTGTTTCTCCCAACCTCTTCCCTGAAAATGGTAGTCTATTCCAAGGTAAGTGTGACAGCGCAAGGCATGTGCCCCATGC
Organism: Eumetopias jubatus; assembly: GCF_037043125.1. Lineage (NCBI taxonomy): Eukaryota > Metazoa > Chordata > Mammalia > Carnivora > Otariidae > Eumetopias > Eumetopias jubatus. Next base: position 144,612 of record NW_028274969.1, read on the forward strand.
CTGCGCCACGGAAATAAGGAGTGGAGATTGTCTCTCCCGGTTCAAACCTTGTTCCGTGAGAAATGTTTTCAAGAGTACGAGAGAGAGCAGAGGGAAAAGGTCATGCCTTTAAGTCTGAGAAGGAAACCCTGGAAAGCCGTACGCCTACGTATGAGCGGCATTCTGGCGCGAACGTGTGAAGGCATAAAGAATGTGTCCTGGGACGGTGCTTGACAAACCCCTTGTGAAGAAGTCTTCCCTCAGCTATCATATGGTTTCAGGAAGATAAAAGTGTTTTCCGCCGTGGGCGTGAAGGCACGAGGGACGTGCCCTAGAGTGAGCTGTCCGTTTCGAATGTGCCGCCCGTCGTTCCACGAAGAAGGGTGAGTATGGAAATGTATGATGTGAGGAAGCATAGGGAAGATTGCCTACGGGTGTTTAACTCTAAGGACAAATCTAGAGGGTTGCCGTCCGTCGACGACCAGCTCTTTCCCTACGGATGGAAGCGCCGTGTTAAAGCTTAGGGCGAGAGAAAAGAGACGGAATGCGAGATACACCACAGTGGGGAACACGTTGTGTGGAGGGCTTCTCTCCACCAAAGTCTTGGGTCACGAATTTGGAAGGGCCTTCAAATGTACGTGAGCTAGCGTCAGCAGAGCCTTCCACTGAACTCAGAGAAACGAGGCCGCGTCAAACATGATTTCGTGCTAACCCCTTGGTTCGCGAAGCGCGAAGCCTTTTGAGATATGTGTGTGAGGGTCTTGCACTCACCTCTCAAGAAACAAAACGGTAGAGCAATAGTCTTCCCACTACCATCTACAGGGAAGAAGACGGAGGAAATGTCCCACGTTAAAAGTGAAGGCGCAAGTTACTGTGCCATAGAGCCCTGCTTGGGAAAGAACTTGTGTCGAAAGCTTCTCCCAACTCAGATCTTGTTTCGGGAAGATAGAAGCGCTGTCGGTACTTTGTGTGAAAACACAAGGAAAATGCCACACGCTGAATTGTGAAGAGAAATGTGGGTCGAACGTGACCACCAACACACTCGTTGTCCCCTAGAGAGGTGTGTGTCTGGAAGTGGGAGGAAGCGTAACGGACGTGCTATACACTTAACTCCAAGAAACAACGCTGTGGAGGTGCGGTCCTTCGACTGCCCTTCTTCTTTGCTAAGGAACGAAGCGGCTTGAAGCCAAGTGTGAAAGGAAACGGAGGGCAAGGAAGGGTGATATACCTCACTCGCGGCACAACTTCTGATGGAGGGCTTTTCTCAACGAACACCATGTGTCACGAAGATAGAAGGGTTTGCGAAAGTATGTGACTTCGCCAAAGGAAAGGCATACACGAATCTCGGCGAACCACGTCTGTGTCGATCGCGACTTCGAGCTTCCATCTGGGTTCCCGAGGAACCCATAGTCACATAATGTATGTGTTGTATCCTACTGCAGAAACACCACTGCAGAGAAACCGTGCGTCTACTATCACCTTCCCTGAAACTGGTAGACTTTTGCAATGGAAGTGGGAAATCGCAAGGAATGTGCCCCGTGCCTGTGCCACGGAAGTAACTAGTGTAAATGTCTGTCGCGATTGGAATCCTGTTCCGTGAGAAGCGTTTCCAAGAGTATGAGAGAGAGCAGATGGAAAAGGTCATGGTTTGAAGCGTGAGAAGGAGACCCGTCAGGAAAGCCATACACGTAAGTCGGGGAAGCACTTTCGCGTGACATGGTGAAGGCATCTAGAATGTGCCCTGTGACGGTGCTCGAGAAACCACTTGTGAAGAAGGCTTCCCTCAACTGCCGTATCGTTTCCGTAGGAGGAAACTGTTTTCCGTAGTGGGTGTGAAGGCATAAGGGACGTAGACGAGACTTCGCTCTCCGCTTCGAAGGTGCCTGCCGTCGTTACACGAAGAAGGATGTGTATGGAAATGGATGACTGCGGAAGCATAAGGAAGATGGCATGCGTTTGTTTAACTCTAAGAACAAGTCTCGAGGGTTCCCGTCCTTCGACTACCATCTCTTCTCGTAAGGATGCGAAGCCGCTCCTTAAACCTCGTGTGAACGAAAAGAGATGGAACGCGCGATACCGCACAGTGAGGAACACGTTGTGCGGAGGGTTTCTCTCCATTACGTCCTGTGTCATGGAGGTGGATGGGTCTTGCAATGTACGTGGGCTAGCCTCAGTAGCAGTAGTAGCCTGACACTGAATTCTGAGAAACAAGGCCATGTCAAACAGGCTTTCGCGCTAACATCGTGGTGCTTGAAGAAAGAAGCCTTTGGAGACATGTGCGTTGCTATATAAGGTAGGCGTCTTACACTCACCTCTCACGAAACCAAACTGTAGGGAACTAGTCTTTCCACTACCGCCTCCGGGGAAGAAGTTGGAAGAACTTTCCGACGTTCAAAGTGAAGGCACAAATGCTGGGCCGTCTACCACTGTTTGAGAGAGGAGTTGTGTCTCAAGCTCCTGTCAACCCAGATCTTGCTTCGGGAAGAGAGAAGCGTTTTCAGGACTTCGTGTGAAAGCGTAAGGACAATGCCATAGGCTGAATGGTGAAGGAAAATGTGGGTCGAATGCGACCACCAACTAACAAGTTGTCCCCTAGGGAGGTGTGTGTCTGGAAATGGGAGGAAGCGTAAGGAACGAGCTGTACACTTAAGTCTAAGAGACAATGCTGTGGAGGAGCCGTCCTTCGACTCCCCGCCTCCTTTCCTAAGGATCGAAGCAGCTTGACGCCGAGTGTGAACGGAAGCAGAGGAAAAGCCTGCTATACCTTACTCGGGGAACCACTTTGTATGGAGGGCTTCTCTCAATGAACACCACGGCTCACGACGCTAGAAGGGTTTTCAAACGTACGTGAGTTCGCCAAAGGAAAGCCACAGACTACACTGTGCGAAACAAGTCTGTGTCAAACCGCGCCTTCGAGCTTCCATCTGGCTTCACGGGGAAAACCTAGTCACAACATGAACGTGTGGAGCCCTAAACAGGCGGCGTGCACGTCGGTCTGAAGAAACACCACTGCAGAGAAACCGTGTTTCTCCCAACCTCTTCCCTGAAAATGGTAGTCTATTCCAAGGTAAGTGTGACAGCGCAAGGCATGTGCCCCATGCCTGCGCCACGGAAATAAGGAGTGGAGATTGTCTCTCCCGGTTCAAACCTTGTTCCGTGAGAAATGTTTTCAAGAGTACGAGAGAGAGCAGAGGGAAAAGGTCATGCCTTTAAGTCTGAGAAGGAAACCCTGGAAAGCCGTACGCCTACGTATGAGCGGCATTCTGGCGCGAACGTGTGAAGGCATAAAGAATGTGTCCTGGGACGGTGCTTGACAAACCCCTTGTGAAGAAGTCTTCCCTCAGCTATCATATGGTTTCAGGAAGATAAAAGTGTTTTCCGCCGTGGGCGTGAAGGCACGAGGGACGTGCCCTAGAGTGAGCTGTCCGTTTCGAATGTGCCGCCCGTCGTTCCACGAAGGAGGGTGAGTATGGAAATGTATGATGTGAGGAAGCATAGGGAAGATTGCCTACGGGTGTTTAACTCTAAGGACAAATCTAGAGGGTTGCCGTCCGTCGACGACCAGCTCTTTCCCTACGGATGGAAGCGCCGTGTTAAAGCTTAGGGCGAGAGAAAAGAGACGGAATGCGAGATACACCACAGTGGGGAACACGTTGTGTGGAGGGCTTCTCTCCACCAAAGTCTTGGGTCACGAATTTGGAAGGGCCTTCAAATGTACGTGAGCTAGCGTCAGCAGAGCCTTCCACTGAACTCAGAGAAACGAGGCCGCGTCAAACATGATTTCGTGCTAACCCCTTGGTTCGCGAAGCGCGAAGCCTTTTGAGATATGTGTGTGAGGGTCTTGCACTCACCTCTCAAGAAACAAAACGGTAGAGCAATAGTCTTCCCACTACCATCTACAGGGAAGAAGACGGAGGAAATGTCCCACGTTAAAAGTGAAGGCGCAAGTTACTGTGCCATAGAGCCCTGCTTGGGAAAGAACTTGTGTCGAAAGCTTCTCCCAACTCAGATCTTGTTTCGGGAAGATAGAAGCGCTGTCGGTACTTTGTGTGAAAACACAAGGAAAATGCCACACGCTGAATTGTGAAGAGAAATGTGGGTCGAACGTGACCACCAACACACTCGTTGTCCCCTAGAGAGGTGTGTGTCTGGAAGTGGGAGGAAGCGTAACGGACGTGCTATACACTTAACTCCAAGAAACAACGCTGTGGAGGTGCGGTCCTTCGACTGCCCTTCTTCTTTGCTAAGGAACGAAGCGGCTTGAAGCCAAGTGTGAAAGGAAACGGAGGGCAAGGAAGGGTGATATGCCTCACTCGCGGCACAACTTCTGATGGAGGGCTTTTCTCAACGAACACCATGTGTCACGAAGATAGAAGGGTTTGCGAAAGTATGTGACTTCGCCAAAGGAAAGGCATACACGAATCTCGGCGAACCACGTCTGTGTCGATCGCGACTTCGAGCTTCCATCTGGGTTCCCGAGGAACCCATAGTCACATAATGTATGTGTTGTATCCTACTGCAGAAACACCACTGCAGAGAAACCGTGCGTCTACTATCACCTTCCCTGAAACTGGTAGACTTTTGCAATGGAAGTGGGAAATCGCAAGGAATGTGCCCCGTGCCTGTGCCACGGAAGTAACTAGTGTAAATGTCTGTCGCGATTGGAATCCTGTTCCGTGAGAAGCGTTTCCAAGAGTATGAGAGAGAGCAGATGGAAAAGGTCATGGTTTGAAGCGTGAGAAGGAGACCCGTCAGGAAAGCCATACACGTAAGTCGGGGAAGCACTTTCGCGTGACATGGTGAAGGCATCTAGAATGTGCCCTGTGACGGTGCTCGAGAAACCACTTGTGAAGAAGGCTTCCCTCAACTGCCGTATCGTTTCCGTAGGAGGAAACTGTTTTCCGTAGTGGGTGTGAAGGCATAAGGGACGTAGACGAGACTTCGCTCTCCGCTTCGAAGGTGCCTGCCGTCGTTACACGAAGAAGGATGTGTATGGAAATGGATGACTGCGGAAGCATAAGGAAGATGGCATGCGTTTGTTTAACTCTAAGAACAAGTCTCGAGGGTTCCCGTCCTTCGACTACCATCTCTTCTCGTAAGGATGCGAAGCCGCTCCTTAAACCTCGTGTGAACGAAAAGAGATGGAACGCGCGATACCGCACAGTGAGGAACACGTTGTGCGGAGGGTTTCTCTCCATTACGTCCTGTGTCATGGAGGTGGATGGGTCTTGCAATGTACGTGGGCTAGCCTCAGTAGCAGTAGTAGCCTGACACTGAATTCTGAGAAACAAGGCCATGTCAAACAGGCTTTCGCGCTAACATCGTGGTGCTTGAAGAAAGAAGCCTTTGGAGACATGTGCGTTGCTATATAAGGTAGGCGTCTTACACTCACCTCTCACGAAACCAAACTGTAGGGAACTAGTCTTTCCACTACCGCCTCCGGGGAAGAAGTTGGAAGAACTTTCCGACGTTCAAAGTGAAGGCACAAATGCTGGGCCGTCTACCACTGTTTGAGAGAGGAGTTGTGTCTCAAGCTCCTGTCAACCCAGATCTTGCTTCGGGAAGAGAGAAGCGTTTTCAGGACTTCGTGTGAAAGCGTAAGGACAATGCCATAGGCTGAATGGTGAAGGAAAATGTGGGTCGAATGCGACCACCAACTAACAAGTTGTCCCCTAGGGAGGTGTGTGTCTGGAAATGGGAGGAAGCGTAAGGAACGAGCTGTACACTTAAGTCTAAGAGACAATGCTGTGGAGGAGCCGTCCTTCGACTCCCCGCCTCCTTTCCTAAGGATCGAAGCAGCTTGACGCCGAGTGTGAACGGAAGCAGAGGAAAAGCCTGCTATACCTTACTCGGGGAACCACTTTGTATGGAGGGCTTCTCTCAATGAACACCACGGCTCACGACGCTAGAAGGGTTTTCAAACGTACGTGAGTTCGCCAAAGGAAAGCCACAGACTACACTGTGCGAAACAAGTCTGTGTCAAACCGCGCCTTCGAGCTTCCATCTGGCTTCACGGGGAAAACCTAGTCACAACATGAACGTGTGGAGCCCTAAACAGGCGGCGTGCACGTCAGTCTGAAGAAACACCACTGCAGAGAAACCGTGTTTCTCCCAACCTCTTCCCTGAAAATGGTAGTCTATTCCAAGGTAAGTGTGACAGCGCAAGGCATGTGCCCCATGCCTGCGCCACGGAAATAAGGAGTGGAGATTGTCTCTCCCGGTTCAAACCTTGTTCCGTGAGAAATGTTTTCAAGAGTACGAGAGAGAGCAGAGGGAAAAGGTCATGCCTTTAAGTCTGAGAAGGAAACCCTGGAAAGCCGTACGCCTACGTATGAGCGGCATTCTGGCGCGAACGTGTGAAGGCATAAAGAATGTGTCCTGGGACGGTGCTTGACAAACCCCTTGTGAAGAAGTCTTCCCTCAGCTATCATATGGTTTCAGGAAGATAAAAGTGTTTTCCGCCGTGGGCGCGAAGGCACGAGGGACGTGCCCTAGAGTGAGCTGTCCGTTTCGAATGTGCCGCCCGTCGTTCCACGAAGAAGGGTGAGTATGGAAATGTATGATGTGAGGAAGCATAGGGAAGATTGCCTACGGGTGTTTAACTCTAAGGACAAATCTAGAGGGTTGCCGTCCGTCGACGACCAGCTCTTTCCCTACGGATGGAAGCGCCGTGTTAAAGCTTAGGGCGAGAGAAAAGAGACGGAATGCGAGATACACCACAGTGGGGAACACGTTGTGTGGAGGGCTTCTCTCCACCAAAGTCTTGGGTCACGAATTTGGAAGGGCCTTCAAATGTACGTGAGCTAGCGTCAGCAGAGCCTTCCACTGAACTCAGAGAAACGAGGCCGCGTCAAACATGATTTCGTGCTAACCCCTTGGTTCGCGAAGCGCGAAGCCTTTTGAGATATGTGTGTGAGGGTCTTGCACTCACCTCTCAAGAAACAAAACGGTAGAGCAATAGTCTTCCCACTACCATCTACAGGGAAGAAGACGGAGGAAATGTCCCACGTTAAAAGTGAAGGCGCAAGTTACTGTGCCATAGAGCCCTGCTTGGGAAAGAACTTGTGTCGAAAGCTTCTCCCAACTCAGATCTTGTTTCGGGAAGATAGAAGCGCTGTCGGTACTTTGTGTGAAAACACAAGGAAAATGCCACACGCTGAATTGTGAAGAGAAATGTGGGTCGAACGTGACCACCAACACACTCGTTGTCCCCTAGAGAGGTGTGTGTCTGGAAGTGGGAGGAAGCGTAACGGACGTGCTATACACTTAACTCCAAGAAACAACGCTGTGGAGGTGCGGTCCTTCGACTGCCCTTCTTCTTTGCTAAGGAACGAAGCGGCTTGAAGCCAAGTGTGAAAGGAAACGGAGGGCAAGGAAGGGTGATATGCCTCACTCGCGGCACAACTTCTGATGGAGGGCTTTTCTCAACGAACACCATGTGTCACGAAGATAGAAGGGTTTGCGAAAGTATGTGACTTCGCCAAAGGAAAGGCATACACGAATCTCGGCGAACCACGTCTGTGTCGATCGCGACTTCGAGCTTCCATCTGGGTTCCCGAGGAACCCATAGTCACATAATGTATGTGTTGTATCCTACTGCAGAAACACCACTGCAGAGAAACCGTGCGTCTACTATCACCTTCCCTGAAACTGGTAGACTTTTGCAATGGAAGTGGGAAATCGCAAGGAATGTGCCCCGTGCCTGTGCCACGGAAGTAACTAGTGTCAATGTCTGTCGCGATTGGAATCCTGTTCCGTGAGAAGCGTTTCCAAGAGTATGAGAGAGAGCAGATGGAAAAGGTCATGGTTTGAAGCGTGAGAAGGAGACCCGTCAGGAAAGCCATACACGTAAGTCGGGGAAGCACTTTCGCGTGACATGGTGAAGGCATCTAGAATGTGCCCTGTGACGGTGCTCGAGAAACCACTTGTGAAGAAGGCTTCCCTCAACTGCCGTATCGTTTCCGTAGGAGGAAACTGTTTTCCGTAGTGGGTGTGAAGGCATAAGGGACGTAGACGAGACTTCGCTCTCCGCTTCGAAGGTGCCTGCCGTCGTTACACGAAGAAGGATGTGTATGGAAATGGATGACTGCGGAAGCATAAGGAAGATGGCATGCGTTTGTTTAACTCTAAGAACAAGTCTCGAGGGTTCCCGTCCTTCGACTACCATCTCTTCTCGTAAGGATGCGAAGCCGCTCCTTAAACCTCGTGTGAACGAAAAGAGATGGAACGCGCGATACCGCACAGTGAGGAACACGTTGTGCGGAGGGTTTCTCTCCATTACGTCCTGTGTCATGGAGGTGGATGGGTCTTGCAATGTACGTGGGCTAGCCTCAGTAGCAGTAGTAGCCTGACACTGAATTCTGAGAAACAAGGCCATGTCAAACAGGCTTTCGCGCTAACATCGTGGTGCTTGAAGAAAGAAGCCTTTGGAGACATGTGCGTTGCTATATAAGGTAGGCGTCTTACACTCACCTCTCACGAAACCAAACTGTAGGGAACTAGTCTTTCCACTACCGCCTCCGGGGAAGAAGTTGGAAGAACTTTCCGACGTTCAAAGTGAAGGCACAAATGCTGGGCCGTCTACCACTGTTTGAGAGAGGAGTTGTGTCTCAAGCTCCTGTCAACCCAGATCTTGCTTCGGGAAGAGAGAAGCGTTTTCAGGACTTCGTGTGAAAGCGTAAGGACAATGCCATAGGCTGAATGGTGAAGGAAAATGTGGGTCGAATGCGACCACCAACTAACAAGTTGTCCCCTAGGGAGGTGTGTGTCTGGAAATGGGAGGAAGCGTAAGGAACGAGCTGTACACTTAAGTCTAAGAGACAATGCTGTGGAGGAGCCGTCCTTCGACTCCCCGCCTCCTTTCCTAAGGATCGAAGCAGCTTGACGCCGAGTGTGAACGGAAGCAGAGGAAAAGCCTGCTATACCTTACTCGGGGAACCACTTTGTATGGAGGGCTTCTCTCAATGAACACCACGGCTCACGACGCTAGAAGGGTTTTCAAACGTACGTGAGTTCGCCAAAGGAAAGCCACAGACTACACTGTGCGAAACAAGTCTGTGTCAAACCGCGCCTTCGAGCTTCCATCTGGCTTCACGGGGAAAACCTAGTCACAACATGAACGTGTGGAGCCCTAAACAGGCGGCGTGCACGTCGGTCTGAAGAAACACCACTGCAGAGAAACCGTGTTTCTCCCAACCTCTTCCCTGAAAATGGTAGTCTATTCCAAGGTAAGTGTGACAGCGCAAGGCATGTGCCCCATGCCTGCGCCACGGAAATAAGGAGTGGAGATTGTCTCTCCCGGTTCAAACCTTGTTCCGTGAGAAATGTTTTCAAGAGTACGAGAGAGAGCAGAGGGAAAAGGTCATGCCTTTAAGTCTGAGAAGGAAACCCTGGAAAGCCGTACGCCTACGTATGAGCGGCATTCTGGCGCGAACGTGTGAAGGCATAAAGAATGTGTCCTGGGACGGTGCTTGACAAACCCCTTGTGAAGAAGTCTTCCCTCAGCTATCATATGGTTTCAGGAAGATAAAAGTGTTTTCCGCCGTGGGCGTGAAGGCACGAGGGACGTGCCCTAGAGTGAGCTGTCCGTTTCGAATGTGCCGCCCGTCGTTCCACGAAGAAGGGTGAGTATGGAAATGTATGATGTGAGGAAGCATAGGGAAGATTGCCTACGGGTGTTTAACTCTAAGGACAAATCTAGAGGGTTGCCGTCCGTCGACGACCAGCTCTTTCCCTACGGATGGAAGTGCCGTGTTAAAGCTTAGGGCGAGAGAAAAGAGACGGAATGCGAGATACACCACAGTGGGGAACACGTTGTGTGGAGGGCTTCTCTCCACCAAAGTCTTGGGTCACGAATTTGGAAGGGCCTTCAAATGTACGTGAGCTAGCGTCAGCAGAGCCTTCCACTGAACTCAGAGAAACGAGGCCGCGTCAAACATGATTTCGTGCTAACCCCTTGGTTCGCGAAGCGCGAAGCCTTTTGAGATATGTGTGTGAGGGTCTTGCACTCACCTCTCAAGAAACAAAACGGTAGAGCAATAGTCTTCCCACTACCATCTACAGGGAAGAAGACGGAGGAAATGTCCCACGTTAAAAGTGAAGGCGCAAGTTACTGTGCCATAGAGCCCTGCTTGGGAAAGAACTTGTGTCGAAAGCTTCTCCCAACTCAGATCTTGTTTCGGGAAGATAGAAGCGCTGTCGGTACTTTGTGTGAAAACACAAGGAAAATGCCACACGCTGAATTGTGAAGAGAAATGTGGGTCGAACGTGACCACCAACACACTCGTTGTCCCCTAGAGAGGTGTGTGTCTGGAAGTGGGAGGAAGCGTAACGGACGTGCTATACACTTAACTCCAAGAAACAACGCTGTGGAGGTGCGGTCCTTCGACTGCCCTTCTTCTTTGCTAAGGAACGAAGCGGCTTGAAGCCAAGTGTGAAAGGAAACGGAGGGCAAGGAAGGGTGATATGCCTCACTCGCGGCACAACTTCTGATGGAGGGCTTTTCTCAACGAACACCATGTGTCACGAAGATAGAAGGGTTTGCGAAAGTATGTGACTTCGCCAAAGGAAAGGCATACACGAATCTCGGCGAACCACGTCTGTGTCGATCGCGACTTCGAGCTTCCATCTGGGTTCCCGAGGAACCCATAGTCACATAATGTATGTGTTGTATCCTACTGCAGAAACACCACTGCAGAGAAACCGTGCGTCTACTATCACCTTCCCTGAAACTGGTAGACTTTTGCAATGGAAGTGGGAAATCGCAAGGAATGTGCCCCGTGCCTGTGCCACGGAAGTAACTAGTGTCAATGTCTGTCGCGATTGGAATCCTGTTCCGTGAGAAGCGTTTCCAAGAGTATGAGAGAGAGCAGATGGAAAAGGTCATGGTTTGAAGCGTGAGAAGGAGACCCGTCAGGAAAGCCATACACGTAAGTCGGGGAAGCACTTTCGCGTGACATGGTGAAGGCATCTAGAATGTGCCCTGTGACGGTGCTCGAGAAACCACTTGTGAAGAAGGCTTCCCTCAACTGCCGTATCGTTTCCGTAGGAGGAAACTGTTTTCCGTAGTGGGTGTGAAGGCATAAGGGACGTAGACGAGACTTCGCTCTCCGCTTCGAAGGTGCCTGCCGTCGTTACACGAAGAAGGATGTGTATGGAAATGGATGACTGCGGAAGCATAAGGAAGATGGCATGCGTTTGTTTAACTCTAAGAACAAGTCTCGAGGGTTCCCGTCCTTCGACTACCATCTCTTCTCGTAAGGATGCGAAGCCGCTCCTTAAACCTCGTGTGAACGAAAAGAGATGGAACGCGCGATACCGCACAGTGAGGAACACGTTGTGCGGAGGGTTTCTCTCCATTACGTCCTGTGTCATGGAGGTGGATGGGTCTTGCAATGTACGTGGGCTAGCCTCAGTAGCAGTAGTAGCCTGACACTGAATTCTGAGAAACAAGGCCATGTCAAACAGGCTTTCGCGCTAACATCGTGGTGCTTGAAGAAAGAAGCCTTTGGAGACATGTGCGTTGCTATATAAGGTAGGCGTCTTACACTCACCTCTCACGAAACCAAACTGTAGGGAACTAGTCTTTCCACTACCGCCTCCGGGGAAGAAGTTGGAAGAACTTTCCGACGTTCAAAGTGAAGGCACAAATGCTGGGCCGTCTACCACTGTTTGAGAGAGGAGTTGTGTCTCAAGCTCCTGTCAACCCAGATCTTGCTTCGGGAAGAGAGAAGCGTTTTCAGGACTTCGTGTGAAAGCGTAAGGACAATGCCATAGGCTGAATGGTGAAGGAAAATGTGGGTCGAATGCGACCACCAACTAACAAGTTGTCCCCTAGGGAGGTGTGTGTCTGGAAATGGGAGGAAGCGTAAGGAACGAGCTGTACACTTAAGTCTAAGAGACAATGCTGTGGAGGAGCCGTCCTTCGACTCCCCGCCTCCTTTCCTAAGGATCGAAGCAGCTTGACGCCGAGTGTGAACGGAAGCAGAGGAAAAGCCTGCTATACCTTACTCGGGGAACCACTTTGTATGGAGGGCTTCTCTCAATGAACACCACGGCTCACGACGCTAGAAGGGTTTTCAAACGTACGTGAGTTCGCCAAAGGAAAGCCACAGACTACACTGTGCGAAACAAGTCTGTGTCAAACCGCGCCTTCGAGCTTCCATCTGGCTTCACGGGGAAAACCTAGTCACAACATGAACGTGTGGAGCCCTAAACAGGCGGCGTGCACGTCGGTCTGAAGAAACACCACTGCAGAGAAACCGTGTTTCTCCCAACCTCTTCCCTGAAAATGGTAGTCTATTCCAAGGTAAGTGTGACAGCGCAAGGCATGTGCCCCATGCCTGTGCCACGGAAATAAGGAGTGGAGATTGTCTCTCCCGGTTCAAACCTTGTTCCGTGAGAAATGTTTTCAAGAGTACGAGAGAGAGCAGAGGGAAAAGGTCATGCCTTTAAGTCTGAGAAGGAAACCCTGGAAAGCCGTACGCCTACGTATGAGCGGCATTCTGGCGCGAACGTGTGAAGGCATAAAGAATGTGTCCTGGGACGGTGCTTGACAAACCCCTTGTGAAGAAGTCTTCCCTCAGCTATCATATGGTTTCAGGAAGATAAAAGTGTTTTCCGCCGTGGGCGCGAAGGCACGAGGGACGTGCCCTAGAGTGAGCTGTCCGTTTCGAATGTGCCGCCCGTCGTTCCACGAAGAAGGGTGAGTATGGAAATGTATGATGTGAGGAAGCATAGGGAAGATTGCCTACGGGTGTTTAACTCTAAGGACAAATCTAGAGGGTTGCCGTCCGTCGACGACCAGCTCTTTCCCTACGGATGGAAGCGCCGTGTTAAAGCTTAGGGCGAGAGAAAAGAGACGGAATGCGAGATACACCACAGTGGGGAACACGTTGTGTGGAGGGCTTCTCTCCACCAAAGTCTTGGGTCACGAATTTGGAAGGGCCTTCAAATGTACGTGAGCTAGCGTCAGCAGAGCCTTCCACTGAACTCAGAGAAACGAGGCCGCGTCAAACATGATTTCGTGCTAACCCCTTGGTTCGCGAAGCGCGAAGCCTTTTGAGATATGTGTGTGAGGGTCTTGCACTCACCTCTCAAGAAACAAAACGGTAGAGCAATAGTCTTCCCACTACCATCTACAGGGAAGAAGACGGAGGAAATGTCCCACGTTAAAAGTGAAGGCGCAAGTTACTGTGCCATAGAGCCCTGCTTGGGAAAGAACTTGTGTCGAAAGCTTCTCCCAACTCAGATCTTGTTTCGGGAAGATAGAAGCGCTGTCGGTACTTTGTGTGAAAACACAAGGAAAATGCCACACGCTGAATTGTGAAGAGAAATGTGGGTCGAACGTGACCACCAACACACTCGTTGTCCCCTAGAGAGGTGTGTGTCTGGAAGTGGGAGGAAGCGTAACGGACGTGCTATACACTTAACTCCAAGAAACAACGCTGTGGAGGTGCGGTCCTTCGACTGCCCTTCTTCTTTGCTAAGGAACGAAGCGGCTTGAAGCCAAGTGTGAAAGGAAACGGAGGGCAAGGAAGGGTGATATGCCTCACTCGCGGCACAACTTCTGATGGAGGGCTTTTCTCAACGAACACCATGTGTCACGAAGATAGAAGGGTTTGCGAAAGTATGTGACTTCGCCAAAGGAAAGGCATACACGAATCTCGGCGAACCACGTCTGTGTCGATCGCGACTTCGAGCTTCCATCTGGGTTCCCGAGGAACCCATAGTCACATAATGTATGTGTTGTATCCTACTGCAGAAACACCACTGCAGAGAAACCGTGCGTCTACTATCACCTTCCCTGAAACTGGTAGACTTTTGCAATGGAAGTGGGAAATCGCAAGGAATGTGCCCCGTGCCTGTGCCACGGAAGTAACTAGTGTCAATGTCTGTCGCGATTGGAATCCTGTTCCGTGAGAAGCGTTTCCAAGAGTATGAGAGAGAGCAGATGGAAAAGGTCATGGTTTGAAGCGTGAGAAGGAGACCCGTCAGGAAAGCCATACACGTAAGTCGGGGAAGCACTTTCGCGTGACATGGTGAAGGCATCTAGAATGTGCCCTGTGACGGTGCTCGAGAAACCACTTGTGAAGAAGGCTTCCCTCAACTGCCGTATCGTTTCCGTAGGAGGAAACTGTTTTCCGTAGTGGGTGTGAAGGCATAAGGGACGTAGACGAGACTTCGCTCTCCGCTTCGAAGGTGCCTGCCGTCGTTACACGAAGAAGGATGTGTATGGAAATGGATGACTGCGGAAGCATAAGGAAGATGGCATGCGTTTGTTTAACTCTAAGAACAAGTCTCGAGGGTTCCCGTCCTTCGACTACCATCTCTTCTCGTAAGGATGCGAAGCCGCTCCTTAAACCTCGTGTGAACGAAAAGAGATGGAACGCGCGATACCGCACAGTGAGGAACACGTTGTGCGGAGGGTTTCTCTCCATTACGTCCTGTGTCATGGAGGTGGATGGGTCTTGCAATGTACGTGGGCTAGCCTCAGTAGCAGTAGTAGCCTGACACTGAATTCTGAGAAACAAGGCCATGTCAAACAGGCTTTCGCGCTAACATCGTGGTGCTTGAAGAAAGAAGCCTTTGGAGACATGTGCGTTGCTATATAAGGTAGGCGTCTTACACTCACCTCTCACGAAACCAAACTGTAGGGAACTAGTCTTTCCACTACCGCCTCCGGGGAAGAAGTTGGAAGAACTTTCCGACGTTCAAAGTGAAGGCACAAATGCTGGGCCGTCTACCACTGTTTGAGAGAGGAGTTGTGTCTCAAGCTCCTGTCAACCCAGATCTTGCTTCGGGAAGAGAGAAGCGTTTTCAGGACTTCGTGTGAAAGCGTAAGGACAATGCCATAGGCTGAATGGTGAAGGAAAATGTGGGTCGAATGCGACCACCAACTAACAAGTTGTCCCCTAGGGAGGTGTGTGTCTGGAAATGGGAGGAAGCGTAAGGAACGAGCTGTACACTTAAGTCTAAGAGACAATGCTGTGGAGGAGCCGTCCTTCGACTCCCCGCCTCCTTTCCTAAGGATCGAAGCAGCTTGACGCCGAGTGTGAACGGAAGCAGAGGAAAAGCCTGCTATACCTTACTCGGGGAACCACTTTGTATGGAGGGCTTCTCTCAATGAACACCACGGCTCACGACGCTAGAAGGGTTTTCAAACGTACGTGAGTTCGCCAAAGGAAAGCCACAGACTACACTGTGCGAAACAAGTCTGTGTCAAACCGCGCCTTCGAGCTTCCATCTGGCTTCACGGGGAAAACCTAGTCACAACATGAACGTGTGGAGCCCTAAACAGGCGGCGTGCACGTCGGTCTGAAGAAACACCACTGCAGAGAAACCGTGTTTCTCCCAACCTCTTCCCTGAAAATGGTAGTCTATTCCAAGGTAAGTGTGACAGCGCAAGGCATGTGCCCCATGCCTGCGCCACGGAAATAAGGAGTGGAGATTGTCTCTCCCGGTTCAAACCTTGTTCCGTGAGAAATGTTTTCAAGAGTACGAGAGAGAGCAGAGGGAAAAGGTCATGCCTTTAAGTCTGAGAAGGAAACCCTGGAAAGCCGTACGCCTACGTATGAGCGGCATTCTGGCGCGAACGTGTGAAGGCATAAAGAATGTGTCCTGGGACGGTGCTTGACAAACCCCTTGTGAAGAAGTCTTCCCTCAGCTATCATATGGTTTCAGGAAGATAAAAGTGTTTTCCGCCGTGGGCGTGAAGGCACGAGGGACATGCCCTAGAGTGAGCTGTCCGTTTCGAATGTGCCGCCCGTCGTTCCACGAAGAAGGGTGAGTATGGAAATGTATGATGTGAGGAAGCATAGGGAAGATTGCCTACGGGTGTTTAACTCTAAGGACAAATCTAGAGGGTTGCCGTCCGTCGACGACCAGCTCTTTCCCTACGGATGGAAGCGCCGTGTTAAAGCTTAGGGCGAGAGAAAAGAGACGGAATGCGAGATACACCACAGTGGGGAACACGTTGTGTGGAGGGCTTCTCTCCACCAAAGTCTTGGGTCACGAATTTGGAAGGGCCTTCAAATGTACGTGAGCTAGCGTCAGCAGAGCCTTCCACTGAACTCAGAGAAACGAGGCCGCGTCAAACATGATTTCGTGCTAACCCCTTGGTTCGCGAAGCGCGAAGCCTTTTGAGATATGTGTGTGAGGGTCTTGCACTCACCTCTCAAGAAACAAAACGGTAGAGCAATAGTCTTCCCACTACCATCTACAGGGAAGAAGACGGAGGAAATGTCCCACGTTAAAAGTGAAGGCGCAAGTTACTGTGCCATAGAGCCCTGCTTGGGAAAGAACTTGTGTCGAAAGCTTCTCCCAACTCAGATCTTGTTTCGGGAAGATAGAAGCGCTGTCGGTACTTTGTGTGAAAACACAAGGAAAATGCCACACGCTGAATTGTGAAGAGAAATGTGGGTCGAACGTGACCACCAACACACTCGTTGTCCCCTAGAGAGGTGTGTGTCTGGAAGTGGGAGGAAGCGTAACGGACGTGCTATACACTTAACTCCAAGAAACAACGCTGTGGAGGTGCGGTCCTTCGACTGCCCTTCTTCTTTGCTAAGGAACGAAGCGGCTTGAAGCCAAGTGTGAAAGGAAACGGAGGGCAAGGAAGGGTGATATGCCTCACTCGCGGCACAACTTCTGATGGAGGGCTTTTCTCAACGAACACCATGTGTCACGAAGATAGAAGGGTTTGCGAAAGTATGTGACTTCGCCAAAGGAAAGGCATACACGAATCTCGGCGAACCACGTCTGTGTCGATCGCGACTTCGAGCTTCCATCTGGGTTCCCGAGGAACCCATAGTCACATAATGTATGTGTTGTATCCTACTGCAGAAACACCACTGCAGAGAAACCGTGCGTCTACTATCACCTTCCCTGAAACTGGTAGACTTTTGCAATGGAAGTGGGAAATCGCAAGGAATGTGCCCCGTGCCTGTGCCACGGAAGTAACTAGTGTCAATGTCTGTCGCGATTGGAATCCTGTTCCGTGAGAAGCGTTTCCAAGAGTATGAGAGAGAGCAGATGGAAAAGGTCATGGTTTGAAGCGTGAGAAGGAGACCCGTCAGGAAAGCCATACACGTAAGTCGGGGAAGCACTTTCGCGTGACATGGTGAAGGCATCTAGAATGTGCCCTGTGACGGTGCTCGAGAAACCACTTGTGAAGAAGGCTTCCCTCAACTGCCGTATCGTTTCCGTAGGAGGAAACTGTTTTCCGTAGTGGGTGTGAAGGCATAAGGGACGTAGACGAGACTTCGCTCTCCGCTTCGAAGGTGCCTGCCGTCGTTACACGAAGAAGGATGTGTATGGAAATGGATGACTGCGGAAGCATAAGGAAGATGGCATGCGTTTGTTTAACTCTAAGAACAAGTCTCGAGGGTTCCCGTCCTTCGACTACCATCTCTTCTCGTAAGGATGCGAAGCCGCTCCTTAAACCTCGTGTGAACGAAAAGAGATGGAACGCGCGATACCGCACAGTGAGGAACACGTTGTGCGGAGGGTTTCTCTCCATTACGTCCTGTGTCATGGAGGTGGATGGGTCTTGCAATGTACGTGGGCTAGCCTCAGTAGCAGTAGTAGCCTGACACTGAATTCTGAGAAACAAGGCCATGTCAAACAGGCTTTCGCGCTAACATCGTGGTGCTTGAAGAAAGAAGCCTTTGGAGACATGTGCGTTGCTATATAAGGTAGGCGTCTTACACTCACCTCTCACGAAACCAAACTGTAGGGAACTAGTCTTTCCACTACCGCCTCCGGGGAAGAAGTTGGAAGAACTTTCCGACGTTCAAAGTGAAGGCACAAATGCTGGGCCGTCTACCACTGTTTGAGAGAGGAGTTGTGTCTCAAGCTCCTGTCAACCCAGATCTTGCTTCGGGAAGAGAGAAGCGTTTTCAGGACTTCGTGTGAAAGCGTAAGGACAATGCCATAGGCTGAATGGTGAAGGAAAATGTGGGTCGAATGCGACCACCAACTAACAAGTTGTCCCCTAGGGAGGTGTGTGTCTGGAAATGGGAGGAAGCGTAAGGAACGAGCTGTACACTTAAGTCTAAGAGACAATGCTGTGGAGGAGCCGTCCTTCGACTCCCCGCCTCCTTTCCTAAGGATCGAAGCAGCTTGACGCCGAGTGTGAACGGAAGCAGAGGAAAAGCCTGCTATACCTTACTCGGGGAACCACTTTGTATGGAGGGCTTCTCTCAATGAACACCACGGCTCACGACGCTAGAAGGGTTTTCAAACGTACGTGAGTTCGCCAAAGGAAAGCCACAGACTACACTGTGCGAAACAAGTCTGTGTCAAACCGTGCCTTCGAGCTTCCATCTGGCTTCACGGGGAAAACCTAGTCACAACATGAACGTGTGGAGCCCTAAACAGGCGGCGTGCACGTCGGTCTGAAGAAACACCACTGCAGAGAAACCGTGTTTCTCCCAACCTCTTCCCTGAAAATGGTAGTCTATTCCAAGATAAGTGTGACAGCGCAAGGCATGTGCCCCATGCCTGCGCCACGGAAATAAGGAGTGGAGATTGTCTCTCCCGGTTCAAACCTTGTTCCGTGAGAAATGTTTTCAAGAGTACGAGAGAGAGCAGAGGGAAAAGGTCATGCCTTTAAGTCTGAGAAGGAAACCCTGGAAAGCCGTACGCCTACGTATGAGCGGCATTCTGGCGCGAACGTGTGAAGGCATAAAGAATGTGTCCTGGGACGGTGCTCGACAAACCCCTTGTGAAGAAGTCTTCCCTCAGCTATCATATGGTTTCAGGAAGATAAAAGTGTTTTCCGCCGTGGGCGCGAAGGCACGAGGGACGTGCCCTAGAGTGAGCTGTCCGTTTCGAATGTGCCGCCCGTCGTTCCACGAAGAAGGGTGAGTATGGAAATGTATGATGTGAGGAAGCATAGGGAAGATTGCCTACGGGTGTTTAACTCTAAGGACAAATCTAGAGGGTTGCCGTCCGTCGACGACCAGCTCTTTCCCTACGGATGGAAGCGCCGTGTTAAAGCTTAGGGCGAGAGAAAAGAGACGGAATGCGAGATACACCACAGTGGGGAACACGTTGTGTGGAGGGCTTCTCTCCACCAAAGTCTTGGGTCACGAATTTGGAAGGGCCTTCAAATGTACGTGAGCTAGCGTCAGCAGAGCCTTCCACTGAACTCAGAGAAACGAGGCCGCGTCAAACATGATTTCGTGCTAACCCCTTGGTTCGCGAAGCGCGAAGCCTTTTGAGATATGTGTGTGAGGGTCTTGCACTCACCTCTCAAGAAACAAAACGGTAGAGCAATAGTCTTCCCACTACCATCTACAGGGAAGAAGACGGAGGAAATGTCCCACGTTAAAAGTGAAGGCGCAAGTTACTGTGCCATAGAGCCCTGCTTGGGAAAGAACTTGTGTCGAAAGCTTCTCCCAACTCAGATCTTGTTTCGGGAAGATAGAAGCGCTGTCGGTACTTTGTGTGAAAACACAAGGAAAATGCCACACGCTGAATTGTGAAGAGAAATGTGGGTCGAACGTGACCACCAACACACTCGTTGTCCCCTAGAGAGGTGTGTGTCTGGAAGTGGGAGGAAGCGTAACGGACGTGCTATACACTTAACTCCAAGAAACAACGCTGTGGAGGTGCGGTCCTTCGACTGCCCTTCTTCTTTGCTAAGGAACGAAGCGGCTTGAAGCCAAGTGTGAAAGGAAACGGAGGGCAAGGAAGGGTGATATGCCTCACTCGCGGCACAACTTCTGATGGAGGGCTTTTCTCAACGAACACCATGTGTCACGAAGATAGAAGGGTTTGCGAAAGTATGTGACTTCGCCAAAGGAAAGGCATACACGAATCTCGGCGAACCACGTCTGTGTCGATCGCGACTTCGAGCTTCCATCTGGGTTCCCGAGGAACCCATAGTCACATAATGTATGTGTTGTATCCTACTGCAGAAACACCACTGCAGAGAAACCGTGCGTCTACTATCACCTTCCCTGAAACTGGTAGACTTTTGCAATGGAAGTGGGAAATCGCAAGGAATGTGCCCCGTGCCTGTGCCACGGAAGTAACTAGTGTAAATGTCTGTCGCGATTGGAATCCTGTTCCGTGAGAAGCGTTTCCAAGAGTATGAGAGAGAGCAGATGGAAAAGGTCATGGTTTGAAGCGTGAGAAGGAGACCCGTCAGGAAAGCCATACACGTAAGTCGGGGAAGCACTTTCGCGTGACATGGTGAAGGCATCTAGAATGTGCCCTGTGACGGTGCTCGAGAAACCACTTGTGAAGAAGGCTTCCCTCAACTGCCGTATCGTTTCCGTAGGAGGAAACTGTTTTCCGTAGTGGGTGTGAAGGCATAAGGGACGTAGACGAGACTTCGCTCTCCGCTTCGAAGGTGCCTGCCGTCGTTACACGAAGAAGGATGTGTATGGAAATGGATGACTGCGGAAGCATAAGGAAGATGGCATGCGTTTGTTTAACTCTAAGAACAAGTCTCGAGGGTTCCCGTCCTTCGACTACCATCTCTTCTCGTAAGGATGCGAAGCCGCTCCTTAAACCTCGTGTGAACGAAAAGAGATGGAACGCGCGATACCGCACAGTGAGGAACACGTTGTGCGGAGGGTTTCTCTCCATTACGTCCTGTGTCATGGAGGTGGATGGGTCTTGCAATGTACGTGGGCTAGCCTCAGTAGCAGTAGTAGCCTGACACTGAATTCTGAGAAACAAGGCCATGTCAAACAGGCTTTCGCGCTAACATCGTGGTGCTTGAAGAAAGAAGCCTTTGGAGACATGTGCGTTGCTATATAAGGTAGGCGTCTTACACTCACCTCTCACGAAACCAAACTGTAGGGAACTAGTCTTTCCACTACCGCCTCCGGGGAAGAAGTTGGAAGAACTTTCCGACGTTCAAAGTGAAGGCACAAATGCTGGGCCGTCTACCACTGTTTGAGAGAGGAGTTGTGTCTCAAGCTCCTGTCAACCCAGATCTTGCTTCGGGAAGAGAGAAGCGTTTTCAGGACTTCGTGTGAAAGCGTAAGGACAATGCCATAGGCTGAATGGTGAAGGAAAATGTGGGTCGAATGCGACCACCAACTAACAAGTTGTCCCCTAGGGAGGTGTGTGTCTGGAAATGGGAGGAAGCGTAAGGAACGAGCTGTACACTTAAGTCTAAGAGACAATGCTGTGGAGGAGCCGTCCTTCGACTCCCCGCCTCCTTTCCTAAGGATCGAAGCAGCTTGACGCCGAGTGTGAACGGAAGCAGAGGAAAAGCCTGCTATACCTTACTCGGGGAACCACTTTGTATGGAGGGCTTCTCTCAATGAACACCACGGCTCACGACGCTAGAAGGGTTTTCAAACGTACGTGAGTTCGCCAAAGGAAAGCCACAGACTACACTGTGCGAAACAAGTCTGTGTCAAACCGCGCCTTCGAGCTTCCATCTGGCTTCACGGGGAAAACCTAGTCACAACATGAACGTGTGGAGCCCTAAACAGGCGGCGTGCACGTCGGTCTGAAGAAACACCACTGCAGAGAAACCGTGTTTCTCCCAACCTCTTCCCTGAAAATGGTAGTCTATTCCAAGGTAAGTGTGACAGCGCAAGCCATGTGCCCCATGCCTGCGCCACGGAAATAAGGAGTGGAGATTGTCTCTCCCGGTTCAAACCTTGTTCCGTGAGAAATGTTTTCAAGAGTACGAGAGAGAGCAGAGGGAAAAGGTCATGCCTTTAAGTCTGAGAAGGAAACCCTGGAAAGCCGTACGCCTACGTATGAGCGGCATTCTGGCGCGAACGTGTGAAGGCATAAAGAATGTGTCCTGGGACGGTGCTTGACAAACCCCTTGTGAAGAAGTCTTCCCTCAGCTATCATATGGTTTCAGGAAGATAAAAGTGTTTTCCGCCGTGGGCGCGAAGGCACGAGGGACGTGCCCTAGAGTGAGCTGTCCGTTTCGAATGTGCCGCCCGTCGTTCCACGAAGAAGGGTGAGTATGGAAATGTATGATGTGAGGAAGCATAGGGAAGATTGCCTACGGGTGTTTAACTCTAAGGACAAATCTAGAGGGTTGCCGTCCGTCGACGACCAGCTCTTTCCCTACGGATGGAAGCGCCGTGTTAAAGCTTAGGGCGAGAGAAAAGAGACGGAATGCGAGATACACCACAGTGGGGAACACGTTGTGTGGAGGGCTTCTCTCCACCAAAGTCTTGGGTCACGAATTTGGAAGGGCCTTCAAATGTACGTGAGCTAGCGTCAGCAGAGCCTTCCACTGAACTCAGAGAAACGAGGCCGCGTCAAACATGATTTCGTGCTAACCCCTTGGTTCGCGAAGCGCGAAGCCTTTTGAGATATGTGTGTGAGGGTCTTGCACTCACCTCTCAAGAAACAAAACGGTAGAGCAATAGTCTTCCCACTACCATCTACAGGGAAGAAGACGGAGGAAATGTCCCACGTTAAAAGTGAAGGCGCAAGTTACTGTGCCATAGAGCCCTGCTTGGGAAAGAACTTGTGTCGAAAGCTTCTCCCAACTCAGATCTTGTTTCGGGAAGATAGAAGCGCTGTCGGTACTTTGTGTGAAAACACAAGGAAAATGCCACACGCTGAATTGTGAAGAGAAATGTGGGTCGAACGTGACCACCAACACACTCGTTGTCCCCTAGAGAGGTGTGTGTCTGGAAGTGGGAGGAAGCGTAACGGACGTGCTATACACTTAACTCCAAGAAACAACGCTGTGGAGGTGCGGTCCTTCGACTGCCCTTCTTCTTTGCTAAGGAACGAAGCGGCTTGAAGCCAAGTGTGAAAGGAAACGGAGGGCAAGGAAGGGTGATATGCCTCACTCGCGGCACAACTTCTGATGGAGGGCTTTTCTCAACGAACACCATGTGTCACGAAGATAGAAGGGTTTGCGAAAGTATGTGACTTCGCCAAAGGAAAGGCATACACGAATCTCGGCGAACCACGTCTGTGTCGATCGCGACTTCGAGCTTCCATCTGGGTTCCCGAGGAACCCATAGTCACATAATGTATGTGTTGTATCCTACTGCAGAAACACCACTGCAGAGAAACCGTGCGTCTACTATCACCTTCCCTGAAACTGGTAGACTTTTGCAATGGAAGTGGGAAATCGCAAGGAATGTGCCCCGTGCCTGTGCCACGGAAGTAACTAGTGTCAATGTCTGTCGCGATTGGAATCCTGTTCCGTGAGAAGCGTTTCCAAGAGTATGAGAGAGAGCAGATGGAAAAGGTCATGGTTTGAAGCGTGAGAAGGAGACCCGTCAGGAAAGCCATACACGTAAGTCGGGGAAGCACTTTCGCGTGACATGGTGAAGGCATCTAGAATGTGCCCTGTGACGGTGCTCGAGAAACCACTTGTGAAGAAGGCTTCCCTCAACTGCCGTATCGTTTCCGTAGGAGGAAACTGTTTTCCGTAGTGGGTGTGAAGGCATAAGGGACGTAGACGAGACTTCGCTCTCCGCTTCGAAGGTGCCTGCCGTCGTTACACGAAGAAGGATGTGTATGGAAATGGATGACTGCGGAAGCATAAGGAAGATGGCATGCGTTTGTTTAACTCTAAGAACAAGTCTCGAGGGTTCCCGTCCTTCGACTACCATCTCTTCTCGTAAGGATGCGAAGCCGCTCCTTAAACCTCGTGTGAACGAAAAGAGATGGAACGCGCGATACCGCACAGTGAGGAACACGTTGTGCGGAGGGTTTCTCTCCATTACGTCCTGTGTCATGGAGGTGGATGGGTCTTGCAATGTACGTGGGCTAGCCTCAGTAGCAGTAGTAGCCTGACACTGAATTCTGAGAAACAAGGCCATGTCAAACAGGCTTTCGCGCTAACATCGTGGTGCTTGAAGAAAGAAGCCTTTGGAGACATGTGCGTTGCTATATAAGGTAGGCGTCTTACACTCACCTCTCACGAAACCAAACTGTAGGGAACTAGTCTTTCCACTACCGCCTCCGGGGAAGAAGTTGGAAGAACTTTCCGACGTTCAAAGTGAAGGCACAAATGCTGGGCCGTCTACCACTGTTTGAGAGAGGAGTTGTGTCTCAAGCTCCTGTCAACCCAGATCTTGCTTCGGGAAGAGAGAAGCGTTTTCAGGACTTCGTGTGAAAGCGTAAGGACAATGCCATAGGCTGAATGGTGAAGGAAAATGTGGGTCGAATGCGACCACCAACTAACAAGTTGTCCCCTAGGGAGGTGTGTGTCTGGAAATGGGAGGAAGCGTAAGGAACGAGCTGTACACTTAAGTCTAAGAGACAATGCTGTGGAGGAGCCGTCCTTCGACTCCCCGCCTCCTTTCCTAAGGATCGAAGCAGCTTGACGCCGAGTGTGAACGGAAGCAGAGGAAAAGCCTGCTATACCTTACTCGGGGAACCACTTTGTATGGAGGGCTTCTCTCAATGAACACCACGGCTCACGACGCTAGAAGGGTTTTCAAACGTACGTGAGTTCGCCAAAGGAAAGCCACAGACTACACTGTGCGAAACAAGTCTGTGTCAAACCGCGCCTTCGAGCTTCCATCTGGCTTCACGGGGAAAACCTAGTCACAACATGAACGTGTGGAGCCCTAAACAGGCGGCGTGCACGTCGGTCTGAAGAAACACCACTGCAGAGAAACCGTGTTTCTCCCAACCTCTTCCCTGAAAATGGTAGTCTATTCCAAGGTAAGTGTGACAGCGCAAGGCATGTGCCCCATGCCTGCGCCACGGAAATAAGGAGTGGAGATTGTCTCTCCCGGTTCAAACCTTGTTCCGTGAGAAATGTTTTCAAGAGTACGAGAGAGAGCAGAGGGAAAAGGTCATGCCTTTAAGTCTGAGAAGGAAACCCTGGAAAGCCGTACGCCTACGTATGAGCGGCATTCTGGCGCGAACGTGTGAAGGCATAAAGAATGTGTCCTGGGACGGTGCTTGACAAACCCCTTGTGAAGAAGTCTTCCCTCAGCTATCATATGGTTTCAGGAAGATAAAAGTGTTTTCCGCCGTGGGCGCGAAGGCACGAGGGACGTGCCCTAGAGTGAGCTGTCCGTTTCGAATGTGCCGCCCGTCGTTCCACGAAGAAGGGTGAGTATGGAAATGTATGATGTGAGGAAGCATAGGGAAGATTGCCTACGGGTGTTTAACTCTAAGGACAAATCTAGAGGGTTGCCGTCCGTCGACGACCAGCTCTTTCCCTACGGATGGAAGCGCCGTGTTAAAGCTTAGGGCGAGAGAAAAGAGACGGAATGCGAGATACACCACAGTGGGGAACACGTTGTGTGGAGGGCTTCTCTCCACCAAAGTCTTGGGTCACGAATTTGGAAGGGCCTTCAAATGTACGTGAGCTAGCGTCAGCAGAGCCTTCCACTGAACTCAGAGAAACGAGGCCGCGTCAAACATGATTTCGTGCTAACCCCTTGGTTCGCGAAGCGCGAAGCCTTTTGAGATATGTGTGTGAGGGTCTTGCACTCACCTCTCAAGAAACAAAACGGTAGAGCAATAGTCTTCCCACTACCATCTACAGGGAAGAAGACGGAGGAAATGTCCCACGTTAAAAGTGAAGGCGCAAGTTACTGTGCCATAGAGCCCTGCTTGGGAAAGAACTTGTGTCGAAAGCTTCTCCCAACTCAGATCTTGTTTCGGGAAGATAGAAGCGCTGTCGGTACTTTGTGTGAAAACACAAGGAAAATGCCACACGCTGAATTGTGAAGAGAAATGTGGGTCGAACGTGACCACCAACACACTCGTTGTCCCCTAGAGAGGTGTGTGTCTGGAAGTGGGAGGAAGCGTAACGGACGTGCTATACACTTAACTCCAAGAAACAACGCTGTGGAGGTGCGGTCCTTCGACTGCCCTTCTTCTTTGCTAAGGAACGAAGCGGCTTGAAGCCAAGTGTGAAAGGAAACGGAGGGCAAGGAAGGGTGATATGCCTCACTCGCGGCACAACTTCTGATGGAGGGCTTTTCTCAACGAACACCATGTGTCACGAAGATAGAAGGGTTTGCGAAAGTATGTGACTTCGCCAAAGGAAAGGCATACACGAATCTCGGCGAACCACGTCTGTGTCGATCGCGACTTCGAGCTTCCATCTGGGTTCCCGAGGAACCCATAGTCACATAATGTATGTGTTGTATCCTACTGCAGAAACACCACTGCAGAGAAACCGTGCGTCTACTATCACCTTCCCTGAAACTGGTAGACTTTTGCAATGGAAGTGGGAAATCGCAAGGAATGTGCCCCGTGCCTGTGCCACGGAAGTAACTAGTGTCAATGTCTGTCGCGATTGGAATCCTGTTCCGTGAGAAGCGTTTCCAAGAGTATGAGAGAGAGCAGATGGAAAAGGTCATGGTTTGAAGCGTGAGAAGGAGACCCGTCAGGAAAGCCATACACGTAAGTCGGGGAAGCACTTTCGCGTGACATGGTGAAGGCATCTAGAATGTGCCCTGTGACGGTGCTCGAGAAACCACTTGTGAAGAAGGCTTCCCTCAACTGCCGTATCGTTTCCGTAGGAGGAAACTGTTTTCCGTAGTGGGTGTGAAGGCATAAGGGACGTAGACGAGACTTCGCTCTCCGCTTCGAAGGTGCCTGCCGTCGTTACACGAAGAAGGATGTGTATGGAAATGGATGACTGCGGAAGCATAAGGAAGATGGCATGCGTTTGTTTAACTCTAAGAACAAGTCTCGAGGGTTCCCGTCCTTCGACTACCATCTCTTCTCGTAAGGATGCGAAGCCGCTCCTTAAACCTCGTGTGAACGAAAAGAGATGGAACGCGCGATACCGCACAGTGAGGAACACGTTGTGCGGAGGGTTTCTCTCCATTACGTCCTGTGTCATGGAGGTGGATGGGTCTTGCAATGTACGTGGGCTAGCCTCAGTAGCAGTAGTAGCCTGACACTGAATTCTGAGAAACAAGGCCATGTCAAACAGGCTTTCGCGCTAACATCGTGGTGCTTGAAGAAAGAAGCCTTTGGAGACATGTGCGTTGCTATATAAGGTAGGCGTCTTACACTCACCTCTCACGAAACCAAACTGTAGGGAACTAGTCTTTCCACTACCGCCTCCGGGGAAGAAGTTGGAAGAACTTTCCGACGTTCAAAGTGAAGGCACAAATGCTGGGCCGTCTACCACTGTTTGAGAGAGGAGTTGTGTCTCAAGCTCCTGTCAACCCAGATCTTGCTTCGGGAAGAGAGAAGCGTTTTCAGGACTTCGTGTGAAAGCGTAAGGACAATGCCATAGGCTGAATGGTGAAGGAAAATGTGGGTCGAATGCGACCACCAACTAACAAGTTGTCCCCTAGGGAGGTGTGTGTCTGGAAATGGGAGGAAGCGTAAGGAACGAGCTGTACACTTAAGTCTAAGAGACAATGCTGTGGAGGAGCCGTCCTTCGACTCCCCGCCTCCTTTCCTAAGGATCGAAGCAGCTTGACGCCGAGTGTGAACGGAAGCAGAGGAAAAGCCTGCTATACCTTACTCGGGGAACCACTTTGTATGGAGGGCTTCTCTCAATGAACACCACGGCTCACGACGCTAGAAGGGTTTTCAAACGTACGTGAGTTCGCCAAAGGAAAGCCACAGACTACACTGTGCGAAACAAGTCTGTGTCAAACCGCGCCTTCGAGCTTCCATCTGGCTTCACGGGGAAAACCTAGTCACAACATGAACGTGTGGAGCCCTAAACAGGCGGCGTGCACGTCGGTCTGAAGAAACACCACTGCAGAGAAACCGTGTTTCTCCCAACCTCTTCCCTGAAAATGGTAGTCTATTCCAAGGTAAGTGTGACAGCGCAAGGCATGTGCCCCATGCCTGCGCCACGGAAATAAGGAGTGGAGATTGTCTCTCCCGGTTCAAACCTTGTTCCGTGAGAAATGTTTTCAAGAGTACGAGAGAGAGCAGAGGGAAAAGGTCATGCCTTTAAGTCTGAGAAGGAAACCCTGGAAAGCCGTACGCCTACGTATGAGCGGCATTCTGGCGCGAACGTGTGAAGGCATAAAGAATGTGTCCTGGGACGGTGCTTGACAAACCCCTTGTGAAGAAGTCTTCCCTCAGCTATCATATGGTTTCAGGAAGATAAAAGTGTTTTCCGCCGTGGGCGCGAAGGCACGAGGGACGTGCCCTAGAGTGAGCTGTCCGTTTCGAATGTGCCGCCCGTCGTTCCACGAAGAAGGGTGAGTATGGAAATGTATGATGTGAGGAAGCATAGGGAAGATTGCCTACGGGTGTTTAACTCTAAGGACAAATCTAGAGGGTTGCCGTCCGTCGACGACCAGCTCTTTCCCTACGGATGGAAGCGCCGTGTTAAAGCTTAGGGCGAGAGAAAAGAGACGGAATGCGAGATACACCACAGTGGGGAACACGTTGTGTGGAGGGCTTCTCTCCACCAAAGTCTCGGGTCACGAATTTGGAAGGGCCTTCAAATGTACGTGAGCTAGCGTCAGCAGAGCCTTCCACTGAACTCAGAGAAACGAGGCCGCGTCAAACATGATTTCGTGCTAACCCCTTGGTTCGCGAAGCGCGAAGCCTTTTGAGATATGTGTGTGAGGGTCTTGCACTCACCTCTCAAGAAACAAAACGGTAGAGCAATAGTCTTCCCACTACCATCTACAGGGAAGAAGACGGAGGAAATGTCCCACGTTAAAAGTGAAGGCGCAAGTTACTGTGCCATAGAGCCCTGCTTGGGAAAGAACTTGTGTCGAAAGCTTCTCCCAACTCAGATCTTGTTTCGGGAAGATAGAAGCGCTGTCGGTACTTTGTGTGAAAACACAAGGAAAATGCCACACGCTGAATTGTGAAGAGAAATGTGGGTCGAACGTGACCACCAACACACTCGTTGTCCCCTAGAGAGGTGTGTGTCTGGAAGTGGGAGGAAGCGTAACGGACGTGCTATACACTTAACTCCAAGAAACAACGCTGTGGAGGTGCGGTCCTTCGACTGCCCTTCTTCTTTGCTAAGGAACGAAGCGGCTTGAAGCCAAGTGTGAAAGGAAACGGAGGGCAAGGAAGGGTGATATGCCTCACTCGCGGCACAACTTCTGATGGAGGGCTTTTCTCAACGAACACCATGTGTCACGAAGATAGAAGGGTTTGCGAAAGTATGTGACTTCGCCAAAGGAAAGGCATACACGAATCTCGGCGAACCACGTCTGTGTCGATCGCGACTTCGAGCTTCCATCTGGGTTCCCGAGGAACCCATAGTCACATAATGTATGTGTTGTATCCTACTGCAGAAACACCACTGCAGAGAAACCGTGCGTCTACTATCACCTTCCCTGAAACTGGTAGACTTTTGCAATGGAAGTGGGAAATCGCAAGGAATGTGCCCCGTGCCTGTGCCACGGAAGTAACTAGTGTCAATGTCTGTCGCGATTGGAATCCTGTTCCGTGAGAAGCGTTTCCAAGAGTATGAGAGAGAGCAGATGGAAAAGGTCATGGTTTGAAGCGTGAGAAGGAGACCCGTCAGGAAAGCCATACACGTAAGTCGGGGAAGCACTTTCGCGTGACATGGTGAAGGCATCTAGAATGTGCCCTGTGACGGTGCTCGAGAAACCACTTGTGAAGAAGGCTTCCCTCAACTGCCGTATCGTTTCCGTAGGAGGAAACTGTTTTCCGTAGTGGGTGTGAAGGCATAAGGGACGTAGACGAGACTTCGCTCTCCGCTTCGAAGGTGCCTGCCGTCGTTACACGAAGAAGGATGTGTATGGAAATGGATGACTGCGGAAGCATAAGGAAGATGGCATGCGTTTGTTTAACTCTAAGAACAAGTCTCGAGGGTTCCCGTCCTTCGACTACCATCTCTTCTCGTAAGGATGCGAAGCCGCTCCTTAAACCTCGTGTGAACGAAAAGAGATGGAACGCGCGATACCGCACAGTGAGGAACACGTTGTGCGGAGGGTTTCTCTCCATTACGTCCTGTGTCATGGAGGTGGATGGGTCTTGCAATGTACGTGGGCTAGCCTCAGTAGCAGTAGTAGCCTGACACTGAATTCTGAGAAACAAGGCCATGTCAAACAGGCTTTCGCGCTAACATCGTGGTGCTTGAAGAAAGAAGCCTTTGGAGACATGTGCGTTGCTATATAAGGTAGGCGTCTTACACTCACCTCTCACGAAACCAAACTGTAGGGAACTAGTCTTTCCACTACCGCCTCCGGGGAAGAAGTTGGAAGAACTTTCCGACGTTCAAAGTGAAGGCACAAATGCTGGGCCGTCTACCACTGTTTGAGAGAGGAGTTGTGTCTCAAGCTCCTGTCAACCCAGATCTTGCTTCGGGAAGAGAGAAGCGTTTTCAGGACTTCGTGTGAAAGCGTAAGGACAATGCCATAGGCTGAATGGTGAAGGAAAATGTGGGTCGAATGCGACCACCAACTAACAAGTTGTCCCCTAGGGAGGTGTGTGTCTGGAAATGGGAGGAAGCGTAAGGAACGAGCTGTACACTTAAGTCTAAGAGACAATGCTGTGGAGGAGCCGTCCTTCGACTCCCCGCCTCCTTTCCTAAGGATCGAAGCAGCTTGACGCCGAGTGTGAACGGAAGCAGAGGAAAAGCCTGCTATACCTTACTCGGGGAACCACTTTGTATGGAGGGCTTCTCTCAATGAACACCACGGCTCACGACGCTAGAAGGGTTTTCAAACGTACGTGAGTTCGCCAAAGGAAAGCCACAGACTACACTGTGCGAAACAAGTCTGTGTCAAACCGCGCCTTCGAGCTTCCATCTGGCTTCACGGGGAAAACCTAGTCACAACATGAACGTGTGGAGCCCTAAACAGGCGGCGTGCACGTCGGTCTGAAGAAACACCACTGCAGAGAAACCGTGTTTCTCCCAACCTCTTCCCTGAAAATGGTAGTCTATTCCAAGGTAAGTGTGACAGCGCAAGGCATGTGCCCCATGCCTGCGCCACGGAAATAAGGAGTGGAGATTGTCTCTCCCGGTTCAAACCTTGTTCCGTGAGAAATGTTTTCAAGAGTACGAGAGAGAGCAGAGGGAAAAGGTCATGCCTTTAAGTCTGAGAAGGAAACCCTGGAAAGCCGTACGCCTACGTATGAGCGGCATTCTGGCGCGAACGTGTGAAGGCATAAAGAATGTGTCCTGGGACGGTGCTTGACAAACCCCTTGTGAAGAAGTCTTCCCTCAGCTATCATATGGTTTCAGGAAGATAAAAGTGTTTTCCGCCGTGGGCGCGAAGGCACGAGGGACGTGCCCTAGAGTGAGCTGTCCGTTTCGAATGTGCCGCCCGTCGTTCCACGAAGAAGGGTGAGTATGGAAATGTATGATGTGAGGAAGCATAGGGAAGATTGCCTACGGGTGTTTAACTCTAAGGACAAATCTAGAGGGTTGCCGTCCGTCGACGACCAGCTCTTTCCCTACGGATGGAAGCGCCGTGTTAAAGCTTAGGGCGAGAGAAAAGAGACGGAATGCGAGATACACCACAGTGGGGAACACGTTGTGTGGAGGGCTTCTCTCCACCAAAGTCTCGGGTCACGAATTTGGAAGGGCCTTCAAATGTACGTGAGCTAGCGTCAGCAGAGCCTTCCACTGAACTCAGAGAAACGAGGCCGCGTCAAACATGATTTGGTGCTAACCCCTTGGTTCGCGAAGCGCGAAGCCTTTTGAGATATGTGTGTGAGGGTCTTGCACTCACCTCTCAAGAAACAAAACGGTAGAGCAATAGTCTTCCCACTACCATCTACAGGGAAGAAGACGGAGGAAATGTCCCACGTTAAACGTGAAGGCGCAAGTTACTGTGCCATAGAGCCCTGCTTGGGAAAGAACTTGTGTCGAAAGCTTCTCCCAACTCAGATCTTGTTTCGGGAAGATAGAAGCGCTGTCGGTACTTTGTGTGAAAACACAAGGAAAATGCCACACGCTGAATTGTGAAGAGAAATGTGGGTCGAACGTGACCACCAACACACTCGTTGTCCCCTAGAGAGGTGTGTGTCTGGAAGTGGGAGGAAGCGTAACGGACGTGCTATACACTTAACTCCAAGAAACAACGCTGTGGAGGTGCGGTCCTTCGACTGCCCTTCTTCTTTGCTAAGGAACGAAGCGGCTTGAAGCCAAGTGTGAAAGGAAACGGAGGGCAAGGAAGGGTGATATACCTCACTCGCGGCACAACTTCTGATGGAGGGCTTTTCTCAACGAACACCATGTGTCACGAAGATAGAAGGGTTTGCGAAAGTATGTGACTTCGCCAAAGGAAAGGCATACACGAATCTCGGCGAACCACGTCTGTGTCGATCGCGACTTCGAGCTTCCATCTGGGTTCCCGAGGAACCCATAGTCACATAATGTATGTGTTGTATCCTACTGCAGAAACACCACTGCAGAGAAACCGTGCGTCTACTATCACCTTCCCTGAAACTGGTAGACTTTTGCAATGGAAGTGGGAAATCGCAAGGAATGTGCCCCGTGCCTGTGCCACGGAAGTAACTAGTGTCAATGTCTGTCGCGATTGGAATCCTGTTCCGTGAGAAGCGTTTCCAAGAGTATGAGAGAGAGCAGATGGAAAAGGTCATGGTTTGAAGCGTGAGAAGGAGACCCGTCAGGAAAGCCATACACGTAAGTCGGGGAAGCACTTTCGCGTGACATGGTGAAGGCATCTAGAATGTGCCCTGTGACGGTGCTCGAGAAACCACTTGTGAAGAAGGCTTCCCTCAACTGCCGTATCGTTTCCGTAGGAGGAAACTGTTTTCCGTAGTGGGTGTGAAGGCATAAGGGACGTAGACGAGACTTCGCTCTCCGCTTCGAAGGTGCCTGCCGTCGTTACACGAAGAAGGATGTGTATGGAAATGGATGACTGCGGAAGCATAAGGAAGATGGCATGCGTTTGTTTAACTCTAAGAACAAGTCTCGAGGGTTCCCGTCCTTCGACTACCATCTCTTCTCGTAAGGATGCGAAGCCGCTCCTTAAACCTCGTGTGAACGAAAAGAGATGGAACGCGCGATACCGCACAGTGAGGAACACGTTGTGCGGAGGGTTTCTCTCCATTACGTCCTGTGTCATGGAGGTGGATGGGTCTTGCAATGTACGTGGGCTAGCCTCAGTAGCAGTAGTAGCCTGACACTGAATTCTGAGAAACAAGGCCATGTCAAACAGGCTTTCGCGCTAACATCGTGGTGCTTGAAGAAAGAAGCCTTTGGAGACATGTGCGTTGCTATATAAGGTAGGCGTCTTACACTCACCTCTCACGAAACCAAACTGTAGGGAACTAGTCTTTCCACTACCGCCTCCGGGGAAGAAGTTGGAAGAACTTTCCGACGTTCAAAGTGAAGGCACAAATGCTGGGCCGTCTACCACTGTTTGAGAGAGGAGTTGTGTCTCAAGCTCCTGTCAACCCAGATCTTGCTTCGGGAAGAGAGAAGCGTTTTCAGGACTTCGTGTGAAAGCGTAAGGACAATGCCATAGGCTGAATGGTGAAGGAAAATGTGGGTCGAATGCGACCACCAACTAACAAGTTGTCCCCTAGGGAGGTGTGTGTCTGGAAATGGGAGGAAGCGTAAGGAACGAGCTGTACACTTAAGTCTAAGAGACAATGCTGTGGAGGAGCCGTCCTTCGACTCCCCGCCTCCTTTCCTAAGGATCGAAGCAGCTTGACGCCGAGTGTGAACGGAAGCAGAGGAAAAGCCTGCTATACCTTACTCGGGGAACCACTTTGTATGGAGGGCTTCTCTCAATGAACACCACGGCTCACGACGCTAGAAGGGTTTTCAAACGTACGTGAGTTCGCCAAAGGAAAGCCACAGACTACACTGTGCGAAACAAGTCTGTGTCAAACCGCGCCTTCGAGCTTCCATCTGGCTTCACGGGGAAAACCTAGTCACAACATGAACGTGTGGAGCCCTAAACAGGCGGCGTGCACGTCGGTCTGAAGAAACACCACTGCAGAGAAACCGTGTTTCTCCCAACCTCTTCCCTGAAAATGGTAGTCTATTCCAAGGTAAGTGTGACAGCGCAAGGCATGTGCCCCATGCCTGCACCACGGAAATAAGGAGTGGAGATTGTCTCTCCCGGTTCAAACCTTGTTCCGTGAGAAATGTTTTCAAGAGTACGAGAGAGAGCAGAGGGAAAAGGTCATGCCTTTAAGTCTGAGAAGGAAACCCTGGAAAGCCGTACGCCTACGTATGAGCGGCATTCTGGCGCGAACGTGTGAAGGCATAAAGAATGTGTCCTGGGACGGTGCTTGACAAACCCCTTGTGAAGAAGTCTTCCCTCAGCTATCATATGGTTTCAGGAAGATAAAAGTGTTTTCCGCCGTGGGCGCGAAGGCACGAGGGACGTGCCCTAGAGTGAGCTGTCCGTTTCGAATGTGCCGCCCGTCGTTCCACGAAGAAGGGTGAGTATGGAAATGTATGATGTGAGGAAGCATAGGGAAGATTGCCTACGGGTGTTTAACTCTAAGGACAAATCTAGAGGGTTGCCGTCCGTCGACGACCAGCTCTTTCCCTACGGATGGAAGCGCCGTGTTAAAGCTTAGGGCGAGAGAAAAGAGACGGAATGCGAGATACACCACAGTGGGGAACACGTTGTGTGGAGGGCTTCTCTCCACCAAAGTCTTGGGTCACGAATTTGGAAGGGCCTTCAAATGTACGTGAGCTAGCGTCAGCAGAGCCTTCCACTGAACTCAGAGAAACGAGGCCGCGTCAAACATGATTTGGTGCTAACCCCTTGGTTCGCGAAGCGCGAAGCCTTTTGAGATATGTGTGTGAGGGTCTTGCACTCACCTCTCAAGAAACAAAACGGTAGAGCAATAGTCTTCCCACTACCATCTACAGGGAAGAAGACGGAGGAAATGTCCCACGTTAAAAGTGAAGGCGCAAGTTACTGTGCCATAGAGCCCTGCTTGGGAAAGAACTTGTGTCGAAAGCTTCTCCCAACTCAGATCTTGTTTCGGGAAGATAGAAGCGCTGTCGGTACTTTGTGTGAAAACACAAGGAAAATGCCACACGCTGAATTGTGAAGAGAAATGTGGGTCGAACGTGACCACCAACACACTCGTTGTCCCCTAGAGAGGTGTGTGTCTGGAAGTGGGAGGAAGCGTAACGGACGTGCTATACACTTAACTCCAAGAAACAACGCTGTGGAGGTGCGGTCCTTCGACTGCCCTTCTTCTTTGCTAAGGAACGAAGCGGCTTGAAGCCAAGTGTGAAAGGAAACGGAGGGCAAGGAAGGGTGATATACCTCACTCGCGGCACAACTTCTGATGGAGGGCTTTTCTCAACGAACACCATGTGTCACGAAGATAGAAGGGTTTGCGAAAGTATGTGACTTCGCCAAAGGAAAGGCATACACGAATCTCGGCGAACCACGTCTGTGTCGATCGCGACTTCGAGCTTCCATCTGGGTTCCCGAGGAACCCATAGTCACATAATGTATGTGTTGTATCCTACTGCAGAAACACCACTGCAGAGAAACCGTGCGTCTACTATCACCTTCCCTGAAACTGGTAGACTTTTGCAATGGAAGTGGGAAATCGCAAGGAATGTGCCCCGTGCCTGTGCCACGGAAGTAACTAGTGTCAATGTCTGTCGCGATTGGAATCCTGTTCCGTGAGAAGCGTTTCCAAGAGTATGAGAGAGAGCAGATGGAAAAGGTCATGGTTTGAAGCGTGAGAAGGAGACCCGTCAGGAAAGCCATACACGTAAGTCGGGGAAGCACTTTCGCGTGACATGGTGAAGGCATCTAGAATGTGCCCTGTGACGGTGCTCGAGAAACCACTTGTGAAGAAGGCTTCCCTCAACTGCCGTATCGTTTCCGTAGGAGGAAACTGTTTTCCGTAGTGGGTGTGAAGGCATAAGGGACGTAGACGAGACTTCGCTCTCCGCTTCGAAGGTGCCTGCCGTCGTTACACGAAGAAGGATGTGTATGGAAATGGATGACTGCGGAAGCATAAGGAAGATGGCATGCGTTTGTTTAACTCTAAGAACAAGTCTCGAGGGTTCCCGTCCTTCGACTACCATCTCTTCTCGTAAGGATGCGAAGCCGCTCCTTAAACCTCGTGTGAACGAAAAGAGATGGAACGCGCGATACCGCACAGTGAGGAACACGTTGTGCGGAGGGTTTCTCTCCATTACGTCCTGTGTCATGGAGGTGGATGGGTCTTGCAATGTACGTGGGCTAGCCTCAGTAGCAGTAGTAGCCTGACACTGAATTCTGAGAAACAAGGCCATGTCAAACAGGCTTTCGCGCTAACATCGTGGTGCTTGAAGAAAGAAGCCTTTGGAGACATGTGCGTTGCTATATAAGGTAGGCGTCTTACACTCACCTCTCACGAAACCAAACTGTAGGGAACTAGTCTTTCCACTACCGCCTCCGGGGAAGAAGTTGGAAGAACTTTCCGACGTTCAAAGTGAAGGCACAAATGCTGGGCCGTCTACCACTGTTTGAGAGAGGAGTTGTGTCTCAAGCTCCTGTCAACCCAGATCTTGCTTCGGGAAGAGAGAAGCGTTTTCAGGACTTCGTGTGAAAGCGTAAGGACAATGCCATAGGCTGAATGGTGAAGGAAAATGTGGGTCGAATGCGACCACCAACTAACAAGTTGTCCCCTAGGGAGGTGTGTGTCTGGAAATGGGAGGAAGCGTAAGGAACGAGCTGTACACTTAAGTCTAAGAGACAATGCTGTGGAGGAGCCGTCCTTCGACTCCCCGCCTCCTTTCCTAAGGATCGAAGCAGCTTGACGCCGAGTGTGAACGGAAGCAGAGGAAAAGCCTGCTATACCTTACTCGGGGAACCACTTTGTATGGAGGGCTTCTCTCAATGAACACCACGGCTCACGACGCTAGAAGGGTTTTCAAACGTACGTGAGTTCGCCAAAGGAAAGCCACAGACTACACTGTGCGAAACAAGTCTGTGTCAAACCGCGCCTTCGAGCTTCCATCTGGCTTCACGGGGAAAACCTAGTCACAACATGAACGTGTGGAGCCCTAAACAGGCGGCGTGCACGTCGGTCTGAAGAAACACCACTGCAGAGAAACCGTGTTTCTCCCAACCTCTTCCCTGAAAATGGTAGTCTATTCCAAGGTAAGTGTGACAGCGCAAGGCATGTGCCCCATGCCTGCGCCACGGAAATAAGGAGTGGAGATTGTCTCTCCCGGTTCAAACCTTGTTCCGTGAGAAATGTTTTCAAGAGTACGAGAGAGAGCAGAGGGAAAAGGTCATGCCTTTAAGTCTGAGAAGGAAACCCTGGAAAGCCGTACGCCTACGTATGAGCGGCATTCTGGCGCGAACGTGTGAAGGCATAAAGAATGTGTCCTGGGACGGTGCTTGACAAACCCCTTGTGAAGAAGTCTTCCCTCAGCTATCATATGGTTTCAGGAAGATAAAAGTGTTTTCCGCCGTGGGCGCGAAGGCACGAGGGACGTGCCCTAGAGTGAGCTGTCCGTTTCGAATGTGCCGCCCGTCGTTCCACGAAGAAGGGTGAGTATGGAAATGTATGATGTGAGGAAGCATAGGGAAGATTGCCTACGGGTGTTTAACTCTAAGGACAAATCTAGAGGGTTGCCGTCCGTCGACGACCAGCTCTTTCCCTACGGATGGAAGCGCCGTGTTAAAGCTTAGGGCGAGAGAAAAGAGACGGAATGCGAGATACACCACAGTGGGGAACACGTTGTGTGGAGGGCTTCTCTCCACCAAAGTCTTGGGTCACGAATTTGGAAGGGCCTTCAAATGTACGTGAGCTAGCGTCAGCAGAGCCTTCCACTGAACTCAGAGAAACGAGGCCGCGTCAAACATGATTTCGTGCTAACCCCTTGGTTCGCGAAGCGCGAAGCCTTTTGAGATATGTGTGTGAGGGTCTTGCACTCACCTCTCAAGAAACAAAACGGTAGAGCAATAGTCTTCCCACTACCATCTACAGGGAAGAAGACGGAGGAAATGTCCCACGTTAAAAGTGAAGGCGCAAGTTACTGTGCCATAGAGCCCTGCTTGGGAAAGAACTTGTGTCGAAAGCTTCTCCCAACTCAGATCTTGTTTCGGGAAGATAGAAGCGCTGTCGGTACTTTGTGTGAAAACACAAGGAAAATGCCACACGCTGAATTGTGAAGAGAAATGTGGGTCGAACGTGACCACCAACACACTCGTTGTCCCCTAGAGAGGTGTGTGTCTGGAAGTGGGAGGAAGCGTAACGGACGTGCTATACACTTAACTCCAAGAAACAACGCTGTGGAGGTGCGGTCCTTCGACTGCCCTTCTTCTTTGCTAAGGAACGAAGCGGCTTGAAGCCAAGTGTGAAAGGAAACGGAGGGCAAGGAAGGGTGATATGCCTCACTCGCGGCACAACTTCTGATGGAGGGCTTTTCTCAACGAACACCATGTGTCACGAAGATAGAAGGGTTTGCGAAAGTATGTGACTTCGCCAAAGGAAAGGCATACACGAATCTCGGCGAACCACGTCTGTGTCGATCGCGACTTCGAGCTTCCATCTGGGTTCCCGAGGAACCCATAGTCACATAATGTATGTGTTGTATCCTACTGCAGAAACACCACTGCAGAGAAACCGTGCGTCTACTATCACCTTCCCTGAAACTGGTAGACTTTTGCAATGGAAGTGGGAAATCGCAAGGAATGTGCCCCGTGCCTGTGCCACGGAAGTAACTAGTGTCAATGTCTGTCGCGATTGGAATCCTGTTCCGTGAGAAGCGTTTCCAAGAGTATGAGAGAGAGCAGATGGAAAAGGTCATGGTTTGAAGCGTGAGAAGGAGACCCGTCAGGAAAGCCATACACGTAAGTCGGGGAAGCACTTTCGCGTGACATGGTGAAGGCATCTAGAATGTGCCCTGTGACGGTGCTCGAGAAACCACTTGTGAAGAAGGCTTCCCTCAACTGCCGTATCGTTTCCGTAGGAGGAAACTGTTTTCCGTAGTGGGTGTGAAGGCATAAGGGACGTAGACGAGACTTCGCTCTCCGCTTCGAAGGTGCCTGCCGTCGTTACACGAAGAAGGATGTGTATGGAAATGGATGACTGCGGAAGCATAAGGAAGATGGCATGCGTTTGTTTAACTCTAAGAACAAGTCTCGAGGGTTCCCGTCCTTCGACTACCATCTCTTCTCGTAAGGATGCGAAGCCGCTCCTTAAACCTCGTGTGAACGAAAAGAGATGGAACGCGCGATACCGCACAGTGAGGAACACGTTGTGCGGAGGGTTTCTCTCCATTACGTCCTGTGTCATGGAGGTGGATGGGTCTTGCAATGTACGTGGGCTAGCCTCAGTAGCAGTAGTAGCCTGACACTGAATTCTGAGAAACAAGGCCATGTCAAACAGGCTTTCGCGCTAACATCGTGGTGCTTGAAGAAAGAAGCCTTTGGAGACATGTGCGTTGCTATATAAGGTAGGCGTCTTACACTCACCTCTCACGAAACCAAACTGTAGGGAACTAGTCTTTCCACTACCGCCTCCGGGGAAGAAGTTGGAAGAACTTTCCGACGTTCAAAGTGAAGGCACAAATGCTGGGCCGTCTACCACTGTTTGAGAGAGGAGTTGTGTCTCAAGCTCCTGTCAACCCAGATCTTGCTTCGGGAAGAGAGAAGCGTTTTCAGGACTTCGTGTGAAAGCGTAAGGACAATGCCATAGGCTGAATGGTGAAGGAAAATGTGGGTCGAATGCGACCACCAACTAACAAGTTGTCCCCTAGGGAGGTGTGTGTCTGGAAATGGGAGGAAGCGTAAGGAACGAGCTGTACACTTAAGTCTAAGAGACAATGCTGTGGAGGAGCCGTCCTTCGACTCCCCGCCTCCTTTCCTAAGGATCGAAGCAGCTTGACGCCGAGTGTGAACGGAAGCAGAGGAAAAGCCTGCTATACCTTACTCGGGGAACCACTTTGTATGGAGGGCTTCTCTCAATGAACACCACGGCTCACGACGCTAGAAGGGTTTTCAAACGTACGTGAGTTCGCCAAAGGAAAGCCACAGACTACACTGTGCGAAACAAGTCTGTGTCAAACCGCGCCTTCGAGCTTCCATCTGGCTTCACGGGGAAAACCTAGTCACAACATGAACGTGTGGAGCCCTAAACAGGCGGCGTGCACGTCGGTCTGAAGAAACACCACTGCAGAGAAACCGTGTTTCTCCCAACCTCTTCCCTGAAAATGGTAGTCTATTCCAAGGTAAGTGTGACAGCGCAAGGCATGTGCCCCATGCCTGCGCCACGGAAATAAGGAGTGGAGATTGTCTCTCCCGGTTCAAACCTTGTTCCGTGAGAAATGTTTTCAAGAGTACGAGAGAGAGCAGAGGGAAAAGGTCATGCCTTTAAGTCTGAGAAGGAAACCCTGGAAAGCCGTACGCCTACGTATGAGCGGCATTCTGGCGCGAACGTGTGAAGGCATAAAGAATGTGTCCTGGGACGGTGCTTGACAAACCCCTTGTGAAGAAGTCTTCCCTCAGCTATCATATGGTTTCAGGAAGATAAAAGTGTTTTCCGCCGTGGGCGCGAAGGCACGAGGGACGTGCCCTAGAGTGAGCTGTCCGTTTCGAATGTGCCGCCCGTCGTTCCACGAAGAAGGGTGAGTATGGAAATGTATGATGTGAGGAAGCATAGGGAAGATTGCCTACGGGTGTTTAACTCTAAGGACAAATCTAGAGGGTTGCCGTCCGTCGACGACCAGCTCTTTCCCTACGGATGGAAGCGCCGTGTTAAAGCTTAGGGCGAGAGAAAAGAGACGGAATGCGAGATACACCACAGTGGGGAACACGTTGTGTGGAGGGCTTCTCTCCACCAAAGTCTCGGGTCACGAATTTGGAAGGGCCTTCAAATGTACGTGAGCAAGCGTCAGCAGAGCCTTCCACTGAACTCAGAGAAACGAGGCCGCGTCAAACATGATTTGGTGCTAACCCCTTGGTTCGCGAAGCGCGAAGCCTTTTGAGATATGTGTGTGAGGGTCTTGCACTCACCTCTCAAGAAACAAAACGGTAGAGCAATAGTCTTCCCACTACCATCTACAGGGAAGAAGACGGAGGAAATGTCCCACGTTAAACGTGAAGGCGCAAGTTACTGTGCCATAGAGCCCTGCTTGGGAAAGAACTTGTGTCGAAAGCTTCTCCCAACTCAGATCTTGTTTCGGGAAGATAGAAGCGCTGTCGGTACTTTGTGTGAAAACACAAGGAAAATGCCACACGCTGAATTGTGAAGAGAAATGTGGGTCGAACGTGACCACCAACACACTCGTTGTCCCCTAGAGAGGTGTGTGTCTGGAAGTGGGAGGAAGCGTAACGGACGTGCTATACACTTAACTCCAAGAAACAACGCTGTGGAGGTGCGGTCCTTCGACTGCCCTTCTTCTTTGCTAAGGAACGAAGCGGCTTGAAGCCAAGTGTGAAAGGAAACGGAGGGCAAGGAAGGGTGATATACCTCACTCGCGGCACAACTTCTGATGGAGGGCTTTTCTCAACGAACACCATGTGTCACGAAGATAGAAGGGTTTGCGAAAGTATGT
The DNA here is from genome assembly GCF_037043125.1 of Eumetopias jubatus. Lineage (NCBI taxonomy): Eukaryota > Metazoa > Chordata > Mammalia > Carnivora > Otariidae > Eumetopias > Eumetopias jubatus. The sequence continues at coordinate 185,944 of NW_028274969.1, forward strand.
GACTTCGCCAAAGGAAAGGCATACACGAATCTCGGCGAACCACGTCTGTGTCGATCGCGACTTCGAGCTTCCATCTGGGTTCCCGAGGAACCCATAGTCACATAATGTATGTGTTGTATCCTACTGCAGAAACACCACTGCAGAGAAACCGTGCGTCTACTATCACCTTCCCTGAAACTGGTAGACTTTTGCAATGGAAGTGGGAAATCGCAAGGAATGTGCCCCGTGCCTGTGCCACGGAAGTAACTAGTGTCAATGTCTGTCGCGATTGGAATCCTGTTCCGTGAGAAGCGTTTCCAAGAGTATGAGAGAGAGCAGATGGAAAAGGTCATGGTTTGAAGCGTGAGAAGGAGACCCGTCAGGAAAGCCATACACGTAAGTCGGGGAAGCACTTTCGCGTGACATGGTGAAGGCATCTAGAATGTGCCCTGTGACGGTGCTCGAGAAACCACTTGTGAAGAAGGCTTCCCTCAACTGCCGTATCGTTTCCGTAGGAGGAAACTGTTTTCCGTAGTGGGTGTGAAGGCATAAGGGACGTAGACGAGACTTCGCTCTCCGCTTCGAAGGTGCCTGCCGTCGTTACACGAAGAAGGATGTGTATGGAAATGGATGACTGCGGAAGCATAAGGAAGATGGCATGCGTTTGTTTAACTCTAAGAACAAGTCTCGAGGGTTCCCGTCCTTCGACTACCATCTCTTCTCGTAAGGATGCGAAGCCGCTCCTTAAACCTCGTGTGAACGAAAAGAGATGGAACGCGCGATACCGCACAGTGAGGAACACGTTGTGCGGAGGGTTTCTCTCCATTACGTCCTGTGTCATGGAGGTGGATGGGTCTTGCAATGTACGTGGGCTAGCCTCAGTAGCAGTAGTAGCCTGACACTGAATTCTGAGAAACAAGGCCATGTCAAACAGGCTTTCGCGCTAACATCGTGGTGCTTGAAGAAAGAAGCCTTTGGAGACATGTGCGTTGCTATATAAGGTAGGCGTCTTACACTCACCTCTCACGAAACCAAACTGTAGGGAACTAGTCTTTCCACTACCGCCTCCGGGGAAGAAGTTGGAAGAACTTTCCGACGTTCAAAGTGAAGGCACAAATGCTGGGCCGTCTACCACTGTTTGAGAGAGGAGTTGTGTCTCAAGCTCCTGTCAACCCAGATCTTGCTTCGGGAAGAGAGAAGCGTTTTCAGGACTTCGTGTGAAAGCGTAAGGACAATGCCATAGGCTGAATGGTGAAGGAAAATGTGGGTCGAATGCGACCACCAACTAACAAGTTGTCCCCTAGGGAGGTGTGTGTCTGGAAATGGGAGGAAGCGTAAGGAACGAGCTGTACACTTAAGTCTAAGAGACAATGCTGTGGAGGAGCGGTCCTTCGACTCCCCGCCTCCTTTCCTAAGGATCGAAGCAGCTTGACGCCGAGTGTGAACGGAAGCAGAGGAAAAGCCTGCTATACCTTACTCGGGGAACCACTTTGTATGGAGGGCTTCTCTCAATGAACACCACGGCTCACGACGCTAGAAGGGTTTTCAAACGTACGTGAGTTCGCCAAAGGAAAGCCACAGACTACACTGTGCGAAACAAGTCTGTGTCAAACCGCGCCTTCGAGCTTCCATCTGGCTTCACGGGGAAAACCTAGTCACAACATGAACGTGTGGAGCCCTAAACAGGCGGCGTGCACGTCGGTCTGAAGAAACACCACTGCAGAGAAACCGTGTTTCTCCCAACCTCTTCCCTGAAAATGGTAGTCTATTCCAAGGTAAGTGTGACAGCGCAAGGCATGTGCCCCATGCCTGCGCCACGGAAATAAGGAGTGGAGATTGTCTCTCCCGGTTCAAACCTTGTTCCGTGAGAAATGTTTTCAAGAGTACGAGAGAGAGCAGAGGGAAAAGGTCATGCCTTTAAGTCTGAGAAGGAAACCCTGGAAAGCCGTACGCCTACGTATGAGCGGCATTCTGGCGCGAACGTGTGAAGGCATAAAGAATGTGTCCTGGGACGGTGCTTGACAAACCCCTTGTGAAGAAGTCTTCCCTCAGCTATCATATGGTTTCAGGAAGATAAAAGTGTTTTCCGCCGTGGGCGCGAAGGCACGAGGGACGTGCCCTAGAGTGAGCTGTCCGTTTCGAATGTGCCGCCCGTCGTTCCACGAAGAAGGGTGAGTATGGAAATGTATGATGTGAGGAAGCATAGGGAAGATTGCCTACGGGTGTTTAACTCTAAGGACAAATCTAGAGGGTTGCCGTCCGTCGACGACCAGCTCTTTCCCTACGGATGGAAGCGCCGTGTTAAAGCTTAGGGCGAGAGAAAAGAGACGGAATGCGAGATACACCACAGTGGGGAACACGTTGTGTGGAGGGCTTCTCTCCACCAAAGTCTCGGGTCACGAATTTGGAAGGGCCTTCAAATGTACGTGAGCTAGCGTCAGCAGAGCCTTCCACTGAACTCAGAGAAACGAGGCCGCGTCAAACATGATTTGGTGCTAACCCCTTGGTTCGCGAAGCGCGAAGCCTTTTGAGATATGTGTGTGAGGGTCTTGCACTCACCTCTCAAGAAACAAAACGGTAGAGCAATAGTCTTCCCACTACCATCTACAGGGAAGAAGACGGAGGAAATGTCCCACGTTAAAAGTGAAGGCGCAAGTTACTGTGCCATAGAGCCCTGCTTGGGAAAGAACTTGTGTCGAAAGCTTCTCCCAACTCAGATCTTGTTTCGGGAAGATAGAAGCGCTGTCGGTACTTTGTGTGAAAACACAAGGAAAATGCCACACGCTGAATTGTGAAGAGAAATGTGGGTCGAACGTGACCACCAACACACTCGTTGTCCCCTAGAGAGGTGTGTGTCTGGAAGTGGGAGGAAGCGTAACGGACGTGCTATACACTTAACTCCAAGAAACAACGCTGTGGAGGTGCGGTCCTTCGACTGCCCTTCTTCTTTGCTAAGGAACGAAGCGGCTTGAAGCCAAGTGTGAAAGGAAACGGAGGGCAAGGAAGGGTGATATACCTCACTCGCGGCACAACTTCTGATGGAGGGCTTTTCTCAACGAACACCATGTGTCACGAAGATAGAAGGGTTTGCGAAAGTATGTGACTTCGCCAAAGGAAAGGCATACACGAATCTCGGCGAACCACGTCTGTGTCGATCGCGACTTCGAGCTTCCATCTGGGTTCCCGAGGAACCCATAGTCACATAATGTATGTGTTGTATCCTACTGCAGAAACACCACTGCAGAGAAACCGTGCGTCTACTATCACCTTCCCTGAAACTGGTAGACTTTTGCAATGGAAGTGGGAAATCGCAAGGAATGTGCCCCGTGCCTGTGCCACGGAAGTAACTAGTGTCAATGTCTGTCGCGATTGGAATCCTGTTCCGTGAGAAGCGTTTCCAAGAGTATGAGAGAGAGCAGATGGAAAAGGTCATGGTTTGAAGCGTGAGAAGGAGACCCGTCAGGAAAGCCATACACGTAAGTCGGGGAAGCACTTTCGCGTGACATGGTGAAGGCATCTAGAATGTGCCCTGTGACGGTGCTCGAGAAACCACTTGTGAAGAAGGCTTCCCTCAACTGCCGTATCGTTTCCGTAGGAGGAAACTGTTTTCCGTAGTGGGTGTGAAGGCATAAGGGACGTAGACGAGACTTCGCTCTCCGCTTCGAAGGTGCCTGCCGTCGTTACACGAAGAAGGATGTGTATGGAAATGGATGACTGCGGAAGCATAAGGAAGATGGCATGCGTTTGTTTAACTCTAAGAACAAGTCTCGAGGGTTCCCGTCCTTCGACTACCATCTCTTCTCGTAAGGATGCGAAGCCGCTCCTTAAACCTCGTGTGAACGAAAAGAGATGGAACGCGCGATACCGCACAGTGAGGAACACGTTGTGCGGAGGGTTTCTCTCCATTACGTCCTGTGTCATGGAGGTGGATGGGTCTTGCAATGTACGTGGGCTAGCCTCAGTAGCAGTAGTAGCCTGACACTGAATTCTGAGAAACAAGGCCATGTCAAACAGGCTTTCGCGCTAACATCGTGGTGCTTGAAGAAAGAAGCCTTTGGAGACATGTGCGTTGCTATATAAGGTAGGCGTCTTACACTCACCTCTCACGAAACCAAACTGTAGGGAACTAGTCTTTCCACTACCGCCTCCGGGGAAGAAGTTGGAAGAACTTTCCGACGTTCAAAGTGAAGGCACAAATGCTGGGCCGTCTACCACTGTTTGAGAGAGGAGTTGTGTCTCAAGCTCCTGTCAACCCAGATCTTGCTTCGGGAAGAGAGAAGCGTTTTCAGGACTTCGTGTGAAAGCGTAAGGACAATGCCATAGGCTGAATGGTGAAGGAAAATGTGGGTCGAATGCGACCACCAACTAACAAGTTGTCCCCTAGGGAGGTGTGTGTCTGGAAATGGGAGGAAGCGTAAGGAACGAGCTGTACACTTAAGTCTAAGAGACAATGCTGTGGAGGAGCGGTCCTTCGACTCCCCGCCTCCTTTCCTAAGGATCGAAGCAGCTTGACGCCGAGTGTGAACGGAAGCAGAGGAAAAGCCTGCTATACCTTACTCGGGGAACCACTTTGTATGGAGGGCTTCTCTCAATGAACACCACGGCTCACGACGCTAGAAGGGTTTTCAAACGTACGTGAGTTCGCCAAAGGAAAGCCACAGACTACACTGTGCGAAACAAGTCTGTGTCAAACCGCGCCTTCGAGCTTCCATCTGGCTTCACGGGGAAAACCTAGTCACAACATGAACGTGTGGAGCCCTAAACAGGCGGCGTGCACGTCGGTCTGAAGAAACACCACTGCAGAGAAACCGTGTTTCTCCCAACCTCTTCCCTGAAAATGGTAGTCTATTCCAAGGTAAGTGTGACATCGCAAGGCATGTGCCCCATGCCTGCGCCACGGAAATAAGGAGTGGAGATTGTCTCTCCCGGTTCAAACCTTGTTCCGTGAGAAATGTTTTCAAGAGTACGAGAGAGAGCAGAGGGAAAAGGTCATGCCTTTAAGTCTGAGAAGGAAACCCTGGAAAGCCGTACGCCTACGTATGAGCGGCATTCTGGCGCGAACGTGTGAAGGCATAAAGAATGTGTCCTGGGACGGTGCTTGACAAACCCCTTGTGAAGAAGTCTTCCCTCAGCTATCATATGGTTTCAGGAAGATAAAAGTGTTTTCCGCCGTGGGCGCGAAGGCACGAGGGACGTGCCCTAGAGTGAGCTGTCCGTTTCGAATGTGCCGCCCGTCGTTCCACGAAGAAGGGTGAGTATGGAAATGTATGATGTGAGGAAGCATAGGGAAGATTGCCTACGGGTGTTTAACTCTAAGGACAAATCTAGAGGGTTGCCGTCCGTCGACGACCAGCTCTTTCCCTACGGATGGAAGCGCCGTGTTAAAGCTTAGGGCGAGAGAAAAGAGACGGAATGCGAGATACACCACAGTGGGGAACACGTTGTGTGGAGGGCTTCTCTCCACCAAAGTCTCGGGTCACGAATTTGGAAGGGCCTTCAAATGTACGTGAGCTAGCGTCAGCAGAGCCTTCCACTGAACTCAGAGAAACGAGGCCGCGTCAAACATGATTTGGTGCTAACCCCTTGGTTCGCGAAGCGCGAAGCCTTTTGAGATATGTGTGTGAGGGTCTTGCACTCACCTCTCAAGAAACAAAACGGTAGAGCAATAGTCTTCCCACTACCATCTACAGGGAAGAAGACGGAGGAAATGTCCCACGTTAAACGTGAAGGCGCAAGTTACTGTGCCATAGAGCCCTGCTTGGGAAAGAACTTGTGTCGAAAGCTTCTCCCAACTCAGATCTTGTTTCGGGAAGATAGAAGCGCTGTCGGTACTTTGTGTGAAAACACAAGGAAAATGCCACACGCTGAATTGTGAAGAGAAATGTGGGTCGAACGTGACCACCAACACACTCGTTGTCCCCTAGAGAGGTGTGTGTCTGGAAGTGGGAGGAAGCGTAACGGACGTGCTATACACTTAACTCCAAGAAACAACGCTGTGGAGGTGCGGTCCTTCGACTGCCCTTCTTCTTTGCTAAGGAACGAAGCGGCTTGAAGCCAAGTGTGAAAGGAAACGGAGGGCAAGGAAGGGTGATATACCTCACTCGCGGCACAACTTCTGATGGAGGGCTTTTCTCAACGAACACCATGTGTCACGAAGATAGAAGGGTTTGCGAAAGTATGTGACTTCGCCAAAGGAAAGGCATACACGAATCTCGGCGAACCACGTCTGTGTCGATCGCGACTTCGAGCTTCCATCTGGGTTCCCGAGGAACCCATAGTCACATAATGTATGTGTTGTATCCTACTGCAGAAACACCACTGCAGAGAAACCGTGCGTCTACTATCACCTTCCCTGAAACTGGTAGACTTTTGCAATGGAAGTGGGAAATCGCAAGGAATGTGCCCCGTGCCTGTGCCACGGAAGTAACTAGTGTAAATGTCTGTCGCGATTGGAATCCTGTTCCGTGAGAAGCGTTTCCAAGAGTATGAGAGAGAGCAGATGGAAAAGGTCATGGTTTGAAGCGTGAGAAGGAGACCCGTCAGGAAAGCCATACACGTAAGTCGGGGAAGCACTTTCGCGTGACATGGTGAAGGCATCTAGAATGTGCCCTGTGACGGTGCTCGAGAAACCACTTGTGAAGAAGGCTTCCCTCAACTGCCGTATCGTTTCCGTAGGAGGAAACTGTTTTCCGTAGTGGGTGTGAAGGCATAAGGGACGTAGACGAGACTTCGCTCTCCGCTTCGAAGGTGCCTGCCGTCGTTACACGAAGAAGGATGTGTATGGAAATGGATGACTGCGGAAGCATAAGGAAGATGGCATGCGTTTGTTTAACTCTAAGAACAAGTCTCGAGGGTTCCCGTCCTTCGACTACCATCTCTTCTCGTAAGGATGCGAAGCCGCTCCTTAAACCTCGTGTGAACGAAAAGAGATGGAACGCGCGATACCGCACAGTGAGGAACACGTTGTGCGGAGGGTTTCTCTCCATTACGTCCTGTGTCATGGAGGTGGATGGGTCTTGCAATGTACGTGGGCTAGCCTCAGTAGCAGTAGTAGCCTGACACTGAATTCTGAGAAACAAGGCCATGTCAAACAGGCTTTCGCGCTAACATCGTGGTGCTTGAAGAAAGAAGCCTTTGGAGACATGTGCGTTGCTATATAAGGTAGGCGTCTTACACTCACCTCTCACGAAACCAAACTGTAGGGAACTAGTCTTTCCACTACCGCCTCCGGGGAAGAAGTTGGAAGAACTTTCCGACGTTCAAAGTGAAGGCACAAATGCTGGGCCGTCTACCACTGTTTGAGAGAGGAGTTGTGTCTCAAGCTCCTGTCAACCCAGATCTTGCTTCGGGAAGAGAGAAGCGTTTTCAGGACTTCGTGTAAAAGCGTAAGGACAATGCCATAGGCTGAATGGTGAAGGAAAATGTGGGTCGAATGCGACCACCAACTAACAAGTTGTCCCCTAGGGAGGTGTGTGTCTGGAAATGGGAGGAAGCGTAAGGAACGAGCTGTACACTTAAGTCTAAGAGACAATGCTGTGGAGGAGCCGTCCTTCGACTCCCCGCCTCCTTTCCTAAGGATCGAAGCAGCTTGACGCCGAGTGTGAACGGAAGCAGAGGAAAAGCCTGCTATACCTTACTCGGGGAACCACTTTGTATGGAGGGCTTCTCTCAATGAACACCACGGCTCACGACGCTAGAAGGGTTTTCAAACGTACGTGAGTTCGCCAAAGGAAAGCCACAGACTACACTGTGCGAAACAAGTCTGTGTCAAACCGCGCCTTCGAGCTTCCATCTGGCTTCACGGGGAAAACCTAGTCACAACATGAACGTGTGGAGCCCTAAACAGGCGGCGTGCACGTCGGTCTGAAGAAACACCACTGCAGAGAAACCGTGTTTCTCCCAACCTCTTCCCTGAAAATGGTAGTCTATTCCAAGGTAAGTGTGACAGCGCAAGGCATGTGCCCCATGCCTGCGCCACGGAAATAAGGAGTGGAGATTGTCTCTCCCGGTTCAAACCTTGTTCCGTGAGAAATGTTTTCAAGAGTACGAGAGAGAGCAGAGGGAAAAGGTCATGCCTTTAAGTCTGAGAAGGAAACCCTGGAAAGCCGTACGCCTACGTATGAGCGGCATTCTGGCGCGAACGTGTGAAGGCATAAAGAATGTGTCCTGGGACGGTGCTTGACAAACCCCTTGTGAAGAAGTCTTCCCTCAGCTATCATATGGTTTCAGGAAGATAAAAGTGTTTTCCGCCGTGGGCGCGAAGGCACGAGGGACGTGCCCTAGAGTGAGCTGTCCGTTTCGAATGTGCCGCCCGTCGTTCCACGAAGAAGGGTGAGTATGGAAATGTATGATGTGAGGAAGCATAGGGAAGATTGCCTACGGGTGTTTAACTCTAAGGACAAATCTAGAGGGTTGCCGTCCGTCGACGACCAGCTCTTTCCCTACGGATGGAAGCGCCGTGTTAAAGCTTAGGGCGAGAGAAAAGAGACGGAATGCGAGATACACCACAGTGGGGAACACGTTGTGTGGAGGGCTTCTCTCCACCAAAGTCTCGGGTCACGAATTTGGAAGGGCCTTCAAATGTACGTGAGCAAGCGTCAGCAGAGCCTTCCACTGAACTCAGAGAAACGAGGCCGCGTCAAACATGATTTGGTGCTAACCCCTTGGTTCGCGAAGCGCGAAGCCTTTTGAGATATGTGTGTGAGGGTCTTGCACTCACCTCTCAAGAAACAAAACGGTAGAGCAATAGTCTTCCCACTACCATCTACAGGGAAGAAGACGGAGGAAATGTCCCACGTTAAACGTGAAGGCGCAAGTTACTGTGCCATAGAGCCCTGCTTGGGAAAGAACTTGTGTCGAAAGCTTCTCCCAACTCAGATCTTGTTTCGGGAAGATAGAAGCGCTGTCGGTACTTTGTGTGAAAACACAAGGAAAATGCCACACGCTGAATTGTGAAGAGAAATGTGGGTCGAACGTGACCACCAACACACTCGTTGTCCCCTAGAGAGGTGTGTGTCTGGAAGTGGGAGGAAGCGTAACGGACGTGCTATACACTTAACTCCAAGAAACAACGCTGTGGAGGTGCGGTCCTTCGACTGCCCTTCTTCTTTGCTAAGGAACGAAGCGGCTTGAAGCCAAGTGTGAAAGGAAACGGAGGGCAAGGAAGGGTGATATACCTCACTCGCGGCACAACTTCTGATGGAGGGCTTTTCTCAACGAACACCATGTGTCACGAAGATAGAAGGGTTTGCGAAAGTATGTGACTTCGCCAAAGGAAAGGCATACACGAATCTCGGCGAACCACGTCTGTGTCGATCGCGACTTCGAGCTTCCATCTGGGTTCCCGAGGAACCCATAGTCACATAATGTATGTGTTGTATCCTACTGCAGAAACACCACTGCAGAGAAACCGTGCGTCTACTATCACCTTCCCTGAAACTGGTAGACTTTTGCAATGGAAGTGGGAAATCGCAAGGAATGTGCCCCGTGCCTGTGCCACGGAAGTAACTAGTGTCAATGTCTGTCGCGATTGGAATCCTGTTCCGTGAGAAGCGTTTCCAAGAGTATGAGAGAGAGCAGATGGAAAAGGTCATGGTTTGAAGCGTGAGAAGGAGACCCGTCAGGAAAGCCATACACGTAAGTCGGGGAAGCACTTTCGCGTGACATGGTGAAGGCATCTAGAATGTGCCCTGTGACGGTGCTCGAGAAACCACTTGTGAAGAAGGCTTCCCTCAACTGCCGTATCGTTTCCGTAGGAGGAAACTGTTTTCCGTAGTGGGTGTGAAGGCATAAGGGACGTAGACGAGACTTCGCTCTCCGCTTCGAAGGTGCCTGCCGTCGTTACACGAAGAAGGATGTGTATGGAAATGGATGACTGCGGAAGCATAAGGAAGATGGCATGCGTTTGTTTAACTCTAAGAACAAGTCTCGAGGGTTCCCGTCCTTCGACTACCATCTCTTCTCGTAAGGATGCGAAGCCGCTCCTTAAACCTCGTGTGAACGAAAAGAGATGGAACGCGCGATACCGCACAGTGAGGAACACGTTGTGCGGAGGGTTTCTCTCCATTACGTCCTGTGTCATGGAGGTGGATGGGTCTTGCAATGTACGTGGGCTAGCCTCAGTAGCAGTAGTAGCCTGACACTGAATTCTGAGAAACAAGGCCATGTCAAACAGGCTTTCGCGCTAACATCGTGGTGCTTGAAGAAAGAAGCCTTTGGAGACATGTGCGTTGCTATATAAGGTAGGCGTCTTACACTCACCTCTCACGAAACCAAACTGTAGGGAACTAGTCTTTCCACTACCGCCTCCGGGGAAGAAGTTGGAAGAACTTTCCGACGTTCAAAGTGAAGGCACAAATGCTGGGCCGTCTACCACTGTTTGAGAGAGGAGTTGTGTCTCAAGCTCCTGTCAACCCAGATCTTGCTTCGGGAAGAGAGAAGCGTTTTCAGGACTTCGTGTGAAAGCGTAAGGACAATGCCATAGGCTGAATGGTGAAGGAAAATGTGGGTCGAATGCGACCACCAACTAACAAGTTGTCCCCTAGGGAGGTGTGTGTCTGGAAATGGGAGGAAGCGTAAGGAACGAGCTGTACACTTAAGTCTAAGAGACAATGCTGTGGAGGAGCGGTCCTTCGACTCCCCGCCTCCTTTCCTAAGGATCGAAGCAGCTTGACGCCGAGTGTGAACGGAAGCAGAGGAAAAGCCTGCTATACCTTACTCGGGGAACCACTTTGTATGGAGGGCTTCTCTCAATGAACACCACGGCTCACGACGCTAGAAGGGTTTTCAAACGTACGTGAGTTCGCCAAAGGAAAGCCACAGACTACACTGTGCGAAACAAGTCTGTGTCAAACCGCGCCTTCGAGCTTCCATCTGGCTTCACGGGGAAAACCTAGTCACAACATGAACGTGTGGAGCCCTAAACAGGCGGCGTGCACGTCGGTCTGAAGAAACACCACTGCAGAGAAACCGTGTTTCTCCCAACCTCTTCCCTGAAAATGGTAGTCTATTCCAAGGTAAGTGTGACAGCGCAAGGCATGTGCCCCATGCCTGCGCCACGGAAATAAGGAGTGGAGATTGTCTCTCCCGGTTCAAACCTTGTTCCGTGAGAAATGTTTTCAAGAGTACGAGAGAGAGCAGAGGGAAAAGGTCATGCCTTTAAGTCTGAGAAGGAAACCCTGGAAAGCCGTACGCCTACGTATGAGCGGCATTCTGGCGCGAACGTGTGAAGGCATAAAGAATGTGTCCTGGGACGGTGCTTGACAAACCCCTTGTGAAGAAGTCTTCCCTCAGCTATCATATGGTTTCAGGAAGATAAAAGTGTTTTCCGCCGTGGGCGCGAAGGCACGAGGGACGTGCCCTAGAGTGAGCTGTCCGTTTCGAATGTGCCGCCCGTCGTTCCACGAAGAAGGGTGAGTATGGAAATGTATGATGTGAGGAAGCATAGGGAAGATTGCCTACGGGTGTTTAACTCTAAGGACAAATCTAGAGGGTTGCCGTCCGTCGACGACCAGCTCTTTCCCTACGGATGGAAGCGCCGTGTTAAAGCTTAGGGCGAGAGAAAAGAGACGGAATGCGAGATACACCACAGTGGGGAACACGTTGTGTGGAGGGCTTCTCTCCACCAAAGTCTCGGGTCACGAATTTGGAAGGGCCTTCAAATGTACGTGAGCTAGCGTCAGCAGAGCCTTCCACTGAACTCAGAGAAACGAGGCCGCGTCAAACATGATTTGGTGCTAACCCCTTGGTTCGCGAAGCGCGAAGCCTTTTGAGATATGTGTGTGAGGGTCTTGCACTCACCTCTCAAGAAACAAAACGGTAGAGCAATAGTCTTCCCACTACCATCTACAGGGAAGAAGACGGAGGAAATGTCCCACGTTAAAAGTGAAGGCGCAAGTTACTGTGCCATAGAGCCCTGCTTGGGAAAGAACTTGTGTCGAAAGCTTCTCCCAACTCAGATCTTGTTTCGGGAAGATAGAAGCGCTGTCGGTACTTTGTGTGAAAACACAAGGAAAATGCCACACGCTGAATTGTGAAGAGAAATGTGGGTCGAACGTGACCACCAACACACTCGTTGTCCCCTAGAGAGGTGTGTGTCTGGAAGTGGGAGGAAGCGTAACGGACGTGCTATACACTTAACTCCAAGAAACAACGCTGTGGAGGTGCGGTCCTTCGACTGCCCTTCTTCTTTGCTAAGGAACGAAGCGGCTTGAAGCCAAGTGTGAAAGGAAACGGAGGGCAAGGAAGGGTGATATACCTCACTCGCGGCACAACTTCTGATGGAGGGCTTTTCTCAACGAACACCATGTGTCACGAAGATAGAAGGGTTTGCGAAAGTATGTGACTTCGCCAAAGGAAAGGCATACACGAATCTCGGCGAACCACGTCTGTGTCGATCGCGACTTCGAGCTTCCATCTGGGTTCCCGAGGAACCCATAGTCACATAATGTATGTGTTGTATCCTACTGCAGAAACACCACTGCAGAGAAACCGTGCGTCTACTATCACCTTCCCTGAAACTGGTAGACTTTTGCAATGGAAGTGGGAAATCGCAAGGAATGTGCCCCGTGCCTGTGCCACGGAAGTAACTAGTGTCAATGTCTGTCGCGATTGGAATCCTGTTCCGTGAGAAGCGTTTCCAAGAGTATGAGAGAGAGCAGATGGAAAAGGTCATGGTTTGAAGCGTGAGAAGGAGACCCGTCAGGAAAGCCATACACGTAAGTCGGGGAAGCACTTTCGCGTGACATGGTGAAGGCATCTAGAATGTGCCCTGTGACGGTGCTCGAGAAACCACTTGTGAAGAAGGCTTCCCTCAACTGCCGTATCGTTTCCGTAGGAGGAAACTGTTTTCCGTAGTGGGTGTGAAGGCATAAGGGACGTAGACGAGACTTCGCTCTCCGCTTCGAAGGTGCCTGCCGTCGTTACACGAAGAAGGATGTGTATGGAAATGGATGACTGCGGAAGCATAAGGAAGATGGCATGCGTTTGTTTAACTCTAAGAACAAGTCTCGAGGGTTCCCGTCCTTCGACTACCATCTCTTCTCGTAAGGATGCGAAGCCGCTCCTTAAACCTCGTGTGAACGAAAAGAGATGGAACGCGCGATACCGCACAGTGAGGAACACGTTGTGCGGAGGGTTTCTCTCCATTACGTCCTGTGTCATGGAGGTGGATGGGTCTTGCAATGTACGTGGGCTAGCCTCAGTAGCAGTAGTAGCCTGACACTGAATTCTGAGAAACAAGGCCATGTCAAACAGGCTTTCGCGCTAACATCGTGGTGCTTGAAGAAAGAAGCCTTTGGAGACATGTGCGTTGCTATATAAGGTAGGCGTCTTACACTCACCTCTCACGAAACCAAACTGTAGGGAACTAGTCTTTCCACTACCGCCTCCGGGGAAGAAGTTGGAAGAACTTTCCGACGTTCAAAGTGAAGGCACAAATGCTGGGCCGTCTACCACTGTTTGAGAGAGGAGTTGTGTCTCAAGCTCCTGTCAACCCAGATCTTGCTTCGGGAAGAGAGAAGCGTTTTCAGGACTTCGTGTGAAAGCGTAAGGACAATGCCATAGGCTGAATGGTGAAGGAAAATGTGGGTCGAATGCGACCACCAACTAACAAGTTGTCCCCTAGGGAGGTGTGTGTCTGGAAATGGGAGGAAGCGTAAGGAACGAGCTGTACACTTAAGTCTAAGAGACAATGCTGTGGAGGAGCGGTCCTTCGACTCCCCGCCTCCTTTCCTAAGGATCGAAGCAGCTTGACGCCGAGTGTGAACGGAAGCAGAGGAAAAGCCTGCTATACCTTACTCGGGGAACCACTTTGTATGGAGGGCTTCTCTCAATGAACACCACGGCTCACGACGCTAGAAGGGTTTTCAAACGTACGTGAGTTCGCCAAAGGAAAGCCACAGACTACACTGTGCGAAACAAGTCTGTGTCAAACCGCGCCTTCGAGCTTCCATCTGGCTTCACGGGGAAAACCTAGTCACAACATGAACGTGTGGAGCCCTAAACAGGCGGCGTGCACGTCGGTCTGAAGAAACACCACTGCAGAGAAACCGTGTTTCTCCCAACCTCTTCCCTGAAAATGGTAGTCTATTCCAAGGTAAGTGTGACATCGCAAGGCATGTGCCCCATGCCTGCGCCACGGAAATAAGGAGTGGAGATTGTCTCTCCCGGTTCAAACCTTGTTCCGTGAGAAATGTTTTCAAGAGTACGAGAGAGAGCAGAGGGAAAAGGTCATGCCTTTAAGTCTGAGAAGGAAACCCTGGAAAGCCGTACGCCTACGTATGAGCGGCATTCTGGCGCGAACGTGTGAAGGCATAAAGAATGTGTCCTGGGACGGTGCTTGACAAACCCCTTGTGAAGAAGTCTTCCCTCAGCTATCATATGGTTTCAGGAAGATAAAAGTGTTTTCCGCCGTGGGCGCGAAGGCACGAGGGACGTGCCCTAGAGTGAGCTGTCCGTTTCGAATGTGCCGCCCGTCGTTCCACGAAGAAGGGTGAGTATGGAAATGTATGATGTGAGGAAGCATAGGGAAGATTGCCTACGGGTGTTTAACTCTAAGGACAAATCTAGAGGGTTGCCGTCCGTCGACGACCAGCTCTTTCCCTACGGATGGAAGCGCCGTGTTAAAGCTTAGGGCGAGAGAAAAGAGACGGAATGCGAGATACACCACAGTGGGGAACACGTTGTGTGGAGGGCTTCTCTCCACCAAAGTCTCGGGTCACGAATTTGGAAGGGCCTTCAAATGTACGTGAGCTAGCGTCAGCAGAGCCTTCCACTGAACTCAGAGAAACGAGGCCGCGTCAAACATGATTTGGTGCTAACCCCTTGGTTCGCGAAGCGCGAAGCCTTTTGAGATATGTGTGTGAGGGTCTTGCACTCACCTCTCAAGAAACAAAACGGTAGAGCAATAGTCTTCCCACTACCATCTACAGGGAAGAAGACGGAGGAAATGTCCCACGTTAAACGTGAAGGCGCAAGTTACTGTGCCATAGAGCCCTGCTTGGGAAAGAACTTGTGTCGAAAGCTTCTCCCAACTCAGATCTTGTTTCGGGAAGATAGAAGCGCTGTCGGTACTTTGTGTGAAAACACAAGGAAAATGCCACACGCTGAATTGTGAAGAGAAATGTGGGTCGAACGTGACCACCAACACACTCGTTGTCCCCTAGAGAGGTGTGTGTCTGGAAGTGGGAGGAAGCGTAACGGACGTGCTATACACTTAACTCCAAGAAACAACGCTGTGGAGGTGCGGTCCTTCGACTGCCCTTCTTCTTTGCTAAGGAACGAAGCGGCTTGAAGCCAAGTGTGAAAGGAAACGGAGGGCAAGGAAGGGTGATATACCTCACTCGCGGCACAACTTCTGATGGAGGGCTTTTCTCAACGAACACCATGTGTCACGAAGATAGAAGGGTTTGCGAAAGTATGTGACTTCGCCAAAGGAAAGGCATACACGAATCTCGGCGAACCACGTCTGTGTCGATCGCGACTTCGAGCTTCCATCTGGGTTCCCGAGGAACCCATAGTCACATAATGTATGTGTTGTATCCTACTGCAGAAACACCACTGCAGAGAAACCGTGCGTCTACTATCACCTTCCCTGAAACTGGTAGACTTTTGCAATGGAAGTGGGAAATCGCAAGGAATGTGCCCCGTGCCTGTGCCACGGAAGTAACTAGTGTAAATGTCTGTCGCGATTGGAATCCTGTTCCGTGAGAAGCGTTTCCAAGAGTATGAGAGAGAGCAGATGGAAAAGGTCATGGTTTGAAGCGTGAGAAGGAGACCCGTCAGGAAAGCCATACACGTAAGTCGGGGAAGCACTTTCGCGTGACATGGTGAAGGCATCTAGAATGTGCCCTGTGACGGTGCTCGAGAAACCACTTGTGAAGAAGGCTTCCCTCAACTGCCGTATCGTTTCCGTAGGAGGAAACTGTTTTCCGTAGTGGGTGTGAAGGCATAAGGGACGTAGACGAGACTTCGCTCTCCGCTTCGAAGGTGCCTGCCGTCGTTACACGAAGAAGGATGTGTATGGAAATGGATGACTGCGGAAGCATAAGGAAGATGGCATGCGTTTGTTTAACTCTAAGAACAAGTCTCGAGGGTTCCCGTCCTTCGACTACCATCTCTTCTCGTAAGGATGCGAAGCCGCTCCTTAAACCTCGTGTGAACGAAAAGAGATGGAACGCGCGATACCGCACAGTGAGGAACACGTTGTGCGGAGGGTTTCTCTCCATTACGTCCTGTGTCATGGAGGTGGATGGGTCTTGCAATGTACGTGGGCTAGCCTCAGTAGCAGTAGTAGCCTGACACTGAATTCTGAGAAACAAGGCCATGTCAAACAGGCTTTCGCGCTAACATCGTGGTGCTTGAAGAAAGAAGCCTTTGGAGACATGTGCGTTGCTATATAAGGTAGGCGTCTTACACTCACCTCTCACGAAACCAAACTGTAGGGAACTAGTCTTTCCACTACCGCCTCCGGGGAAGAAGTTGGAAGAACTTTCCGACGTTCAAAGTGAAGGCACAAATGCTGGGCCGTCTACCACTGTTTGAGAGAGGAGTTGTGTCTCAAGCTCCTGTCAACCCAGATCTTGCTTCGGGAAGAGAGAAGCGTTTTCAGGACTTCGTGTAAAAGCGTAAGGACAATGCCATAGGCTGAATGGTGAAGGAAAATGTGGGTCGAATGCGACCACCAACTAACAAGTTGTCCCCTAGGGAGGTGTGTGTCTGGAAATGGGAGGAAGCGTAAGGAACGAGCTGTACACTTAAGTCTAAGAGACAATGCTGTGGAGGAGCGGTCCTTCGACTCCCCGCCTCCTTTCCTAAGGATCGAAGCAGCTTGACGCCGAGTGTGAACGGAAGCAGAGGAAAAGCCTGCTATACCTTACTCGGGGAACCACTTTGTATGGAGGGCTTCTCTCAATGAACACCACGGCTCACGACGCTAGAAGGGTTTTCAAACGTACGTGAGTTCGCCAAAGGAAAGCCACAGACTACACTGTGCGAAACAAGTCTGTGTCAAACCGCGCCTTCGAGCTTCCATCTGGCTTCACGGGGAAAACCTAGTCACAACATGAACGTGTGGAGCCCTAAACAGGCGGCGTGCACGTCGGTCTGAAGAAACACCACTGCAGAGAAACCGTGTTTCTCCCAACCTCTTCCCTGAAAATGGTAGTCTATTCCAAGGTAAGTGTGACAGCGCAAGGCATGTGCCCCATGCCTGCGCCACGGAAATAAGGAGTGGAGATTGTCTCTCCCGGTTCAAACCTTGTTCCGTGAGAAATGTTTTCAAGAGTACGAGAGAGAGCAGAGGGAAAAGGTCATGCCTTTAAGTCTGAGAAGGAAACCCTGGAAGGCCGTACGCCTACGTATGAGCGGCATTCTGGCGCGAACGTGTGAAGGCATAAAGAATGTGTCCTGGGACGGTGCTTGACAAACCCCTTGTGAAGAAGTCTTCCCTCAGCTATCATATGGTTTCAGGAAGATAAAAGTGTTTTCCGCCGTGGGCGCGAAGGCACGAGGGACGTGCCCTAGAGTGAGCTGTCCGTTTCGAATGTGCCGCCCGTCGTTCCACGAAGAAGGGTGAGTATGGAAATGTATGATGTGAGGAAGCATAGGGAAGATTGCCTACGGGTGTTTAACTCTAAGGACAAATCTAGAGGGTTGCCGTCCGTCGACGACCAGCTCTTTCCCTACGGATGGAAGCGCCGTGTTAAAGCTTAGGGCGAGAGAAAAGAGACGGAATGCGAGATACACCACAGTGGGGAACACGTTGTGTGGAGGGCTTCTCTCCACCAAAGTCTCGGGTCACGAATTTGGAAGGGCCTTCAAATGTACGTGAGCTAGCGTCAGCAGAGCCTTCCACTGAACTCAGAGAAACGAGGCCGCGTCAAACATGATTTGGTGCTAACCCCTTGGTTCGCGAAGCGCGAAGCCTTTTGAGATATGTGTGTGAGGGTCTTGCACTCACCTCTCAAGAAACAAAACGGTAGAGCAATAGTCTTCCCACTACCATCTACAGGGAAGAAGACGGAGGAAATGTCCCACGTTAAACGTGAAGGCGCAAGTTACTGTGCCATAGAGCCCTGCTTGGGAAAGAACTTGTGTCGAAAGCTTCTCCCAACTCAGATCTTGTTTCGGGAAGATAGAAGCGCTGTCGGTACTTTGTGTGAAAACACAAGGAAAATGCCACACGCTGAATTGTGAAGAGAAATGTGGGTCGAACGTGACCACCAACACACTCGTTGTCCCCTAGAGAGGTGTGTGTCTGGAAGTGGGAGGAAGCGTAACGGACGTGCTATACACTTAACTCCAAGAAACAACGCTGTGGAGGTGCGGTCCTTCGACTGCCCTTCTTCTTTGCTAAGGAACGAAGCGGCTTGAAGCCAAGTGTGAAAGGAAACGGAGGGCAAGGAAGGGTGATATACCTCACTCGCGGCACAACTTCTGATGGAGGGCTTTTCTCAACGAACACCATGTGTCACGAAGATAGAAGGGTTTGCGAAAGTATGTGACTTCGCCAAAGGAAAGGCATACACGAATCTCGGCGAACCACGTCTGTGTCGATCGCGACTTCGAGCTTCCATCTGGGTTCCCGAGGAACCCATAGTCACATAATGTATGTGTTGTATCCTACTGCAGAAACACCACTGCAGAGAAACCGTGCGTCTACTATCACCTTCCCTGAAACTGGTAGACTTTTGCAATGGAAGTGGGAAATCGCAAGGAATGTGCCCCGTGCCTGTGCCACGGAAGTAACTAGTGTAAATGTCTGTCGCGATTGGAATCCTGTTCCGTGAGAAGCGTTTCCAAGAGTATGAGAGAGAGCAGATGGAAAAGGTCATGGTTTGAAGCGTGAGAAGGAGACCCGTCAGGAAAGCCATACACGTAAGTCGGGGAAGCACTTTCGCGTGACATGGTGAAGGCATCTAGAATGTGCCCTGTGACGGTGCTCGAGAAACCACTTGTGAAGAAGGCTTCCCTCAACTGCCGTATCGTTTCCGTAGGAGGAAACTGTTTTCCGTAGTGGGTGTGAAGGCATAAGGGACGTAGACGAGACTTCGCTCTCCGCTTCGAAGGTGCCTGCCGTCGTTACACGAAGAAGGATGTGTATGGAAATGGATGACTGCGGAAGCATAAGGAAGATGGCATGCGTTTGTTTAACTCTAAGAACAAGTCTCGAGGGTTCCCGTCCTTCGACTACCATCTCTTCTCGTAAGGATGCGAAGCCGCTCCTTAAACCTCGTGTGAACGAAAAGAGATGGAACGCGCGATACCGCACAGTGAGGAACACGTTGTGCGGAGGGTTTCTCTCCATTACGTCCTGTGTCATGGAGGTGGATGGGTCTTGCAATGTACGTGGGCTAGCCTCAGTAGCAGTAGTAGCCTGACACTGAATTCTGAGAAACAAGGCCATGTCAAACAGGCTTTCGCGCTAACATCGTGGTGCTTGAAGAAAGAAGCCTTTGGAGACATGTGCGTTGCTATATAAGGTAGGCGTCTTACACTCACCTCTCACGAAACCAAACTGTAGGGAACTAGTCTTTCCACTACCGCCTCCGGGGAAGAAGTTGGAAGAACTTTCCGACGTTCAAAGTGAAGGCACAAATGCTGGGCCGTCTACCACTGTTTGAGAGAGGAGTTGTGTCTCAAGCTCCTGTCAACCCAGATCTTGCTTCGGGAAGAGAGAAGCGTTTTCAGGACTTCGTGTGAAAGCGTAAGGACAATGCCATAGGCTGAATGGTGAAGGAAAATGTGGGTCGAATGCGACCACCAACTAACAAGTTGTCCCCTAGGGAGGTGTGTGTCTGGAAATGGGAGGAAGCGTAAGGAACGAGCTGTACACTTAAGTCTAAGAGACAATGCTGTGGAGGAGCCGTCCTTCGACTCCCCGCCTCCTTTCCTAAGGATCGAAGCAGCTTGACGCCGAGTGTGAACGGAAGCAGAGGAAAAGCCTGCTATACCTTACTCGGGGAACCACTTTGTATGGAGGGCTTCTCTCAATGAACACCACGGCTCACGACGCTAGAAGGGTTTTCAAACGTACGTGAGTTCGCCAAAGGAAAGCCACAGACTACACTGTGCGAAACAAGTCTGTGTCAAACCGCGCCTTCGAGCTTCCATCTGGCTTCATGGGGAAAACCTAGTCACAACATGAACGTGTGGAGCCCTAAACAGGCGGCGTGCACGTCGGTCTGAAGAAACACCACTGCAGAGAAACCGTGTTTCTCCCAACCTCTTCCCTGAAAATGGTAGTCTATTCCAAGGTAAGTGTGACAGCGCAAGGCATGTGCCCCATGCCTGCGCCACGGAAATAAGGAGTGGAGATTGTCTCTCCCGGTTCAAACCTTGTTCCGTGAGAAATGTTTTCAAGAGTACGAGAGAGAGCAGAGGGAAAAGGTCATGCCTTTAAGTTTGAGAAGGAAACCCTGGAAAGCCGTACGCCTACGTATGAGCGGCATTCTGGCGCGAACGTGTGAAGGCATAAAGAATGTGTCCTGGGACGGTGCTTGACAAACCCCTTGTGAAGAAGTCTTCCCTCAGCTATCATATGGTTTCAGGAAGATAAAAGTGTTTTCCGCCGTGGGCGTGAAGGCACGAGGGACGTGCCCTAGAGTGAGCTGTCCGTTTCGAATGTGCCGCCCGTCATTCCACGAAGAAGGGTGAGTATGGAAATGTATGATGTGAGGAAGCATAGGGAAGATTGCCTACGGGTGTTTAACTCTAAGGACAAATCTAGAGGGTTGCCGTCCGTCGACGACCAGCTCTTTCCCTACGGATGGAAGCGCCGTGTTAAAGCTTAGGGCGAGAGAAAAGAGACGGAATGCGAGATACACCACAGTGGGGAACACGTTGTGTGGAGGGCTTCTCTCCACCAAAGTCTTGGGTCACGAATTTGGAAGGGCCTTCAAATGTACGTGAGCTAGCGTCAGCAGAGCCTTCCACTGAACTCAGAGAAACGAGGCCGCGTCAAACATGATTTCGTGCTAACCCCTTGGTTCGCGAAGCGCGAAGCCTTTTGAGATATGTGTGTGAGGGTCTTGCACTCACCTCTCAAGAAACAAAACGGTAGAGCAATAGTCTTCCCACTACCATCTACAGGGAAGAAGACGGAGGAAATGTCCCACGTTAAAAGTGAAGGCGCAAGTTACTGTGCCATAGAGCCCTGCTTGGGAAAGAACTTGTGTCGAAAGCTTCTCCCAACTCAGATCTTGTTTCGGGAAGATAGAAGCGCTGTCGGTACTTTGTGTGAAAACACAAGGAAAATGCCACACGCTGAATTGTGAAGAGAAATGTGGGTCGAACGTGACCACCAACACACTCGTTGTCCCCTAGAGAGGTGTGTGTCTGGAAGTGGGAGGAAGCGTAACGGACGTGCTATACACTTAACTCCAAGAAACAACGCTGTGGAGGTGCGGTCCTTCGACTGCCCTTCTTCTTTGCTAAGGAACGAAGCGGCTTGAAGCCAAGTGTGAAAGGAAACGGAGGGCAAGGAAGGGTGATATACCTCACTCGCGGCACAACTTCTGATGGAGGGCTTTTCTCAACGAACACCATGTGTCACGAAGATAGAAGGGTTTGCGAAAGTATGTGACTTCGCCAAAGGAAAGGCATACACGAATCTCGGCGAACCACGTCTGTGTCGATCGCGACTTCGAGCTTCCATCTGGGTTCCCGAGGAACCCATAGTCACATAATGTATGTGTTGTATCCTACTGCAGAAACACCACTGCAGAGAAACCGTGCGTCTACTATCACCTTCCCTGAAACTGGTAGACTTTTGCAATGGAAGTGGGAAATCGCAAGGAATGTGCCCCGTGCCTGTGCCACGGAAGTAACTAGTGTAAATGTCTGTCGCGATTGGAATCCTGTTCCGTGAGAAGCGTTTCCAAGAGTATGAGAGAGAGCAGATGGAAAAGGTCATGGTTTGAAGCGTGAGAAGGAGACCCGTCAGGAAAGCCATACACGTAAGTCGGGGAAGCACTTTCGCGTGACATGGTGAAGGCATCTAGAATGTGCCCTGTGACGGTGCTCGAGAAACCACTTGTGAAGAAGGCTTCCCTCAACTGCCGTATCGTTTCCGTAGGAGGAAACTGTTTTCCGTAGTGGGTGTGAAGGCATAAGGGACGTAGACGAGACTTCGCTCTCCGCTTCGAAGGTGCCTGCCGTCGTTACACGAAGAAGGATGTGTATGGAAATGGATGACTGCGGAAGCATAAGGAAGATGGCATGCGTTTGTTTAACTCTAAGAACAAGTCTCGAGGGTTCCCGTCCTTCGACTACCATCTCTTCTCGTAAGGATGCGAAGCCGCTCCTTAAACCTCGTGTGAACGAAAAGAGATGGAACGCGCGATACCGCACAGTGAGGAACACGTTGTGCGGAGGGTTTCTCTCCATTACGTCCTGTGTCATGGAGGTGGATGGGTCTTGCAATGTACGTGGGCTAGCCTCAGTAGCAGTAGTAGCCTGACACTGAATTCTGAGAAACAAGGCCATGTCAAACAGGCTTTCGCGCTAACATCGTGGTGCTTGAAGAAAGAAGCCTTTGGAGACATGTGCGTTGCTATATAAGGTAGGCGTCTTACACTCACCTCTCACGAAACCAAACTGTAGGGAACTAGTCTTTCCACTACCGCCTCCGGGGAAGAAGTTGGAAGAACTTTCCGACGTTCAAAGTGAAGGCACAAATGCTGGGCCGTCTACCACTGTTTGAGAGAGGAGTTGTGTCTCAAGCTCCTGTCAACCCAGATCTTGCTTCGGGAAGAGAGAAGCGTTTTCAGGACTTCGTGTGAAAGCGTAAGGACAATGCCATAGGCTGAATGGTGAAGGAAAATGTGGGTCGAATGCGACCACCAACTAACAAGTTGTCCCCTAGGGAGGTGTGTGTCTGGAAATGGGAGGAAGCGTAAGGAACGAGCTGTACACTTAAGTCTAAGAGACAATGCTGTGGAGGAGCCGTCCTTCGACTCCCCGCCTCCTTTCCTAAGGATCGAAGCAGCTTGACGCCGAGTGTGAACGGAAGCAGAGGAAAAGCCTGCTATACCTTACTCGGGGAACCACTTTGTATGGAGGGCTTCTCTCAATGAACACCACGGCTCACGACGCTAGAAGGGTTTTCAAACGTACGTGAGTTCGCCAAAGGAAAGCCACAGACTACACTGTGCGAAACAAGTCTGTGTCAAACCGCGCCTTCGAGCTTCCATCTGGCTTCACGGGGAAAACCTAGTCACAACATGAACGTGTGGAGCCCTAAACAGGCGGCGTGCACGTCGGTCTGAAGAAACACCACTGCAGAGAAACCGTGTTTCTCCCAACCTCTTCCCTGAAAATGGTAGTCTATTCCAAGGTAAGTGTGACAGCGCAAGGCATGTGCCCCATGCCTGCGCCACGGAAATAAGGAGTGGAGATTGTCTCTCCCGGTTCAAACCTTGTTCCGTGAGAAATGTTTTCAAGAGTACGAGAGAGAGCAGAGGGAAAAGGTCATGCCTTTAAGTCTGAGAAGGAAACCCTGGAAAGCCGTACGCCTACGTATGAGCGGCATTCTGGCGCGAACGTGTGAAGGCATAAAGAATGTGTCCTGGGACGGTGCTTGACAAACCCCTTGTGAAGAAGTCTTCCCTCAGCTATCATATGGTTTCAGGAAGATAAAAGTGTTTTCCGCCGTGGGCGTGAAGGCACGAGGGACGTGCCCTAGAGTGAGCTGTCCGTTTCGAATGTGCCGCCCGTCGTTCCACGAAGAAGGGTGAGTATGGAAATGTATGATGTGAGGAAGCATAGGGAAGATTGCCTACGGGTGTTTAACTCTAAGGACAAATCTAGAGGGTTGCCGTCCGTCGACGACCAGCTCTTTCCCTACGGATGGAAGCGCCGTGTTAAAGCTTAGGGCGAGAGAAAAGAGACGGAATGCGAGATACACCACAGTGGGGAACACGTTGTGTGGAGGGCTTCTCTCCACCAAAGTCTTGGGTCACGAATTTGGAAGGGCCTTCAAATGTACGTGAGCTAGCGTCAGCAGAGCCTTCCACTGAACTCAGAGAAACGAGGCCGCGTCAAACATGATTTCGTGCTAACCCCTTGGTTCGCGAAGCGCGAAGCCTTTTGAGATATGTGTGTGAGGGTCTTGCACTCACCTCTCAAGAAACAAAACGGTAGAGCAATAGTCTTCCCACTACCATCTACAGGGAAGAAGACGGAGGAAATGTCCCACGTTAAAAGTGAAGGCGCAAGTTACTGTGCCATAGAGCCCTGCTTGGGAAAGAACTTGTGTCGAAAGCTTCTCCCAACTCAGATCTTGTTTCGGGAAGATAGAAGCGCTGTCGGTACTTTGTGTGAAAACACAAGGAAAATGCCACACGCTGAATTGTGAAGAGAAATGTGGGTCGAACGTGACCACCAACACACTCGTTGTCCCCTAGAGAGGTGTGTGTCTGGAAGTGGGAGGAAGCGTAACGGACGTGCTATACACTTAACTCCAAGAAACAACGCTGTGGAGGTGCGGTCCTTCGACTGCCCTTCTTCTTTGCTAAGGAACGAAGCGGCTTGAAGCCAAGTGTGAAAGGAAACGGAGGGCAAGGAAGGGTGATATACCTCACTCGCGGCACAACTTCTGATGGAGGGCTTTTCTCAACGAACACCATGTGTCACGAAGATAGAAGGGTTTGCGAAAGTATGTGACTTCGCCAAAGGAAAGGCATACACGAATCTCGGCGAACCACGTCTGTGTCGATCGCGACTTCGAGCTTCCATCTGGGTTCCCG
This sequence comes from Eumetopias jubatus, assembly GCF_037043125.1. Lineage (NCBI taxonomy): Eukaryota > Metazoa > Chordata > Mammalia > Carnivora > Otariidae > Eumetopias > Eumetopias jubatus. Next base: position 210,669 of record NW_028274969.1, read on the forward strand.
AGGAACCCATAGTCACATAATGTATGTGTTGTATCCTACTGCAGAAACACCACTGCAGAGAAACCGTGCGTCTACTATCACCTTCCCTGAAACTGGTAGACTTTTGCAATGGAAGTGGGAAATCGCAAGGAATGTGCCCCGTGCCTGTGCCACGGAAGTAACTAGTGTAAATGTCTGTCGCGATTGGAATCCTGTTCCGTGAGAAGCGTTTCCAAGAGTATGAGAGAGAGCAGATGGAAAAGGTCATGGTTTGAAGCGTGAGAAGGAGACCCGTCAGGAAAGCCATACACGTAAGTCGGGGAAGCACTTTCGCGTGACATGGTGAAGGCATCTAGAATGTGCCCTGTGACGGTGCTCGAGAAACCACTTGTGAAGAAGGCTTCCCTCAACTGCCGTATCGTTTCCGTAGGAGGAAACTGTTTTCCGTAGTGGGTGTGAAGGCATAAGGGACGTAGACGAGACTTCGCTCTCCGCTTCGAAGGTGCCTGCCGTCGTTACACGAAGAAGGATGTGTATGGAAATGGATGACTGCGGAAGCATAAGGAAGATGGCATGCGTTTGTTTAACTCTAAGAACAAGTCTCGAGGGTTCCCGTCCTTCGACTACCATCTCTTCTCGTAAGGATGCGAAGCCGCTCCTTAAACCTCGTGTGAACGAAAAGAGATGGAACGCGCGATACCGCACAGTGAGGAACACGTTGTGCGGAGGGTTTCTCTCCATTACGTCCTGTGTCATGGAGGTGGATGGGTCTTGCAATGTACGTGGGCTAGCCTCAGTAGCAGTAGTAGCCTGACACTGAATTCTGAGAAACAAGGCCATGTCAAACAGGCTTTCGCGCTAACATCGTGGTGCTTGAAGAAAGAAGCCTTTGGAGACATGTGCGTTGCTATATAAGGTAGGCGTCTTACACTCACCTCTCACGAAACCAAACTGTAGGGAACTAGTCTTTCCACTACCGCCTCCGGGGAAGAAGTTGGAAGAACTTTCCGACGTTCAAAGTGAAGGCACAAATGCTGGGCCGTCTACCACTGTTTGAGAGAGGAGTTGTGTCTCAAGCTCCTGTCAACCCAGATCTTGCTTCGGGAAGAGAGAAGCGTTTTCAGGACTTCGTGTGAAAGCGTAAGGACAATGCCATAGGCTGAATGGTGAAGGAAAATGTGGGTCGAATGCGACCACCAACTAACAAGTTGTCCCCTAGGGAGGTGTGTGTCTGGAAATGGGAGGAAGCGTAAGGAACGAGCTGTACACTTAAGTCTAAGAGACAATGCTGTGGAGGAGCCGTCCTTCGACTCCCCGCCTCCTTTCCTAAGGATCGAAGCAGCTTGACGCCGAGTGTGAACGGAAGCAGAGGAAAAGCCTGCTATACCTTACTCGGGGAACCACTTTGTATGGAGGGCTTCTCTCAATGAACACCACGGCTCACGACGCTAGAAGGGTTTTCAAACGTACGTGAGTTCGCCAAAGGAAAGCCACAGACTACACTGTGCGAAACAAGTCTGTGTCAAACCGCGCCTTCGAGCTTCCATCTGGCTTCACGGGGAAAACCTAGTCACAACATGAACGTGTGGAGCCCTAAACAGGCGGCGTGCACGTCGGTCTGAAGAAACACCACTGCAGAGAAACCGTGTTTCTCCCAACCTCTTCCCTGAAAATGGTAGTCTATTCCAAGGTAAGTGTGACAGCGCAAGGCATGTGCCCCATGCCTGCGCCACGGAAATAAGGAGTGGAGATTGTCTCTCCCGGTTCAAACCTTGTTCCGTGAGAAATGTTTTCAAGAGTACGAGAGAGAGCAGAGGGAAAAGGTCATGCCTTTAAGTCTGAGAAGGAAACCCTGGAAAGCCGTACGCCTACGTATGAGCGGCATTCTGGCGCGAACGTGTGAAGGCATAAAGAATGTGTCCTGGGACGGTGCTTGACAAACCCCTTGTGAAGAAGTCTTCCCTCAGCTATCATATGGTTTCAGGAAGATAAAAGTGTTTTCCGCCGTGGGCGTGAAGGCACGAGGGACGTGCCCTAGAGTGAGCTGTCCGTTTCGAATGTGCCGCCCGTCGTTCCACGAAGGAGGGTGAGTATGGAAATGTATGATGTGAGGAAGCATAGGGAAGATTGCCTACGGGTGTTTAACTCTAAGGACAAATCTAGAGGGTTGCCGTCCGTCGACGACCAGCTCTTTCCCTACGGATGGAAGCGCCGTGTTAAAGCTTAGGGCGAGAGAAAAGAGACGGAATGCGAGATACACCACAGTGGGGAACACGTTGTGTGGAGGGCTTCTCTCCACCAAAGTCTTGGGTCACGAATTTGGAAGGGCCTTCAAATGTACGTGAGCTAGCGTCAGCAGAGCCTTCCACTGAACTCAGAGAAACGAGGCCGCGTCAAACATGATTTCGTGCTAACCCCTTGGTTCGCGAAGCGCGAAGCCTTTTGAGATATGTGTGTGAGGGTCTTGCACTCACCTCTCAAGAAACAAAACGGTAGAGCAATAGTCTTCCCACTACCATCTACAGGGAAGAAGACGGAGGAAATGTCCCACGTTAAAAGTGAAGGCGCAAGTTACTGTGCCATAGAGCCCTGCTTGGGAAAGAACTTGTGTCGAAAGCTTCTCCCAACTCAGATCTTGTTTCGGGAAGATAGAAGCGCTGTCGGTACTTTGTGTGAAAACACAAGGAAAATGCCACACGCTGAATTGTGAAGAGAAATGTGGGTCGAACGTGACCACCAACACACTCGTTGTCCCCTAGAGAGGTGTGTGTCTGGAAGTGGGAGGAAGCGTAACGGACGTGCTATACACTTAACTCCAAGAAACAACGCTGTGGAGGTGCGGTCCTTCGACTGCCCTTCTTCTTTGCTAAGGAACGAAGCGGCTTGAAGCCAAGTGTGAAAGGAAACGGAGGGCAAGGAAGGGTGATATGCCTCACTCGCGGCACAACTTCTGATGGAGGGCTTTTCTCAACGAACACCATGTGTCACGAAGATAGAAGGGTTTGCGAAAGTATGTGACTTCGCCAAAGGAAAGGCATACACGAATCTCGGCGAACCACGTCTGTGTCGATCGCGACTTCGAGCTTCCATCTGGGTTCCCGAGGAACCCATAGTCACATAATGTATGTGTTGTATCCTACTGCAGAAACACCACTGCAGAGAAACCGTGCGTCTACTATCACCTTCCCTGAAACTGGTAGACTTTTGCAATGGAAGTGGGAAATCGCAAGGAATGTGCCCCGTGCCTGTGCCACGGAAGTAACTAGTGTAAATGTCTGTCGCGATTGGAATCCTGTTCCGTGAGAAGCGTTTCCAAGAGTATGAGAGAGAGCAGATGGAAAAGGTCATGGTTTGAAGCGTGAGAAGGAGACCCGTCAGGAAAGCCATACACGTAAGTCGGGGAAGCACTTTCGCGTGACATGGTGAAGGCATCTAGAATGTGCCCTGTGACGGTGCTCGAGAAACCACTTGTGAAGAAGGCTTCCCTCAACTGCCGTATCGTTTCCGTAGGAGGAAACTGTTTTCCGTAGTGGGTGTGAAGGCATAAGGGACGTAGACGAGACTTCGCTCTCCGCTTCGAAGGTGCCTGCCGTCGTTACACGAAGAAGGATGTGTATGGAAATGGATGACTGCGGAAGCATAAGGAAGATGGCATGCGTTTGTTTAACTCTAAGAACAAGTCTCGAGGGTTCCCGTCCTTCGACTACCATCTCTTCTCGTAAGGATGCGAAGCCGCTCCTTAAACCTCGTGTGAACGAAAAGAGATGGAACGCGCGATACCGCACAGTGAGGAACACGTTGTGCGGAGGGTTTCTCTCCATTACGTCCTGTGTCATGGAGGTGGATGGGTCTTGCAATGTACGTGGGCTAGCCTCAGTAGCAGTAGTAGCCTGACACTGAATTCTGAGAAACAAGGCCATGTCAAACAGGCTTTCGCGCTAACATCGTGGTGCTTGAAGAAAGAAGCCTTTGGAGACATGTGCGTTGCTATATAAGGTAGGCGTCTTACACTCACCTCTCACGAAACCAAACTGTAGGGAACTAGTCTTTCCACTACCGCCTCCGGGGAAGAAGTTGGAAGAACTTTCCGACGTTCAAAGTGAAGGCACAAATGCTGGGCCGTCTACCACTGTTTGAGAGAGGAGTTGTGTCTCAAGCTCCTGTCAACCCAGATCTTGCTTCGGGAAGAGAGAAGCGTTTTCAGGACTTCGTGTGAAAGCGTAAGGACAATGCCATAGGCTGAATGGTGAAGGAAAATGTGGGTCGAATGCGACCACCAACTAACAAGTTGTCCCCTAGGGAGGTGTGTGTCTGGAAATGGGAGGAAGCGTAAGGAACGAGCTGTACACTTAAGTCTAAGAGACAATGCTGTGGAGGAGCCGTCCTTCGACTCCCCGCCTCCTTTCCTAAGGATCGAAGCAGCTTGACGCCGAGTGTGAACGGAAGCAGAGGAAAAGCCTGCTATACCTTACTCGGGGAACCACTTTGTATGGAGGGCTTCTCTCAATGAACACCACGGCTCACGACGCTAGAAGGGTTTTCAAACGTACGTGAGTTCGCCAAAGGAAAGCCACAGACTACACTGTGCGAAACAAGTCTGTGTCAAACCGCGCCTTCGAGCTTCCATCTGGCTTCACGGGGAAAACCTAGTCACAACATGAACGTGTGGAGCCCTAAACAGGCGGCGTGCACGTCAGTCTGAAGAAACACCACTGCAGAGAAACCGTGTTTCTCCCAACCTCTTCCCTGAAAATGGTAGTCTATTCCAAGGTAAGTGTGACAGCGCAAGGCATGTGCCCCATGCCTGCGCCACGGAAATAAGGAGTGGAGATTGTCTCTCCCGGTTCAAACCTTGTTCCGTGAGAAATGTTTTCAAGAGTACGAGAGAGAGCAGAGGGAAAAGGTCATGCCTTTAAGTCTGAGAAGGAAACCCTGGAAAGCCGTACGCCTACGTATGAGCGGCATTCTGGCGCGAACGTGTGAAGGCATAAAGAATGTGTCCTGGGACGGTGCTTGACAAACCCCTTGTGAAGAAGTCTTCCCTCAGCTATCATATGGTTTCAGGAAGATAAAAGTGTTTTCCGCCGTGGGCGCGAAGGCACGAGGGACGTGCCCTAGAGTGAGCTGTCCGTTTCGAATGTGCCGCCCGTCGTTCCACGAAGAAGGGTGAGTATGGAAATGTATGATGTGAGGAAGCATAGGGAAGATTGCCTACGGGTGTTTAACTCTAAGGACAAATCTAGAGGGTTGCCGTCCGTCGACGACCAGCTCTTTCCCTACGGATGGAAGCGCCGTGTTAAAGCTTAGGGCGAGAGAAAAGAGACGGAATGCGAGATACACCACAGTGGGGAACACGTTGTGTGGAGGGCTTCTCTCCACCAAAGTCTTGGGTCACGAATTTGGAAGGGCCTTCAAATGTACGTGAGCTAGCGTCAGCAGAGCCTTCCACTGAACTCAGAGAAACGAGGCCGCGTCAAACATGATTTCGTGCTAACCCCTTGGTTCGCGAAGCGCGAAGCCTTTTGAGATATGTGTGTGAGGGTCTTGCACTCACCTCTCAAGAAACAAAACGGTAGAGCAATAGTCTTCCCACTACCATCTACAGGGAAGAAGACGGAGGAAATGTCCCACGTTAAAAGTGAAGGCGCAAGTTACTGTGCCATAGAGCCCTGCTTGGGAAAGAACTTGTGTCGAAAGCTTCTCCCAACTCAGATCTTGTTTCGGGAAGATAGAAGCGCTGTCGGTACTTTGTGTGAAAACACAAGGAAAATGCCACACGCTGAATTGTGAAGAGAAATGTGGGTCGAACGTGACCACCAACACACTCGTTGTCCCCTAGAGAGGTGTGTGTCTGGAAGTGGGAGGAAGCGTAACGGACGTGCTATACACTTAACTCCAAGAAACAACGCTGTGGAGGTGCGGTCCTTCGACTGCCCTTCTTCTTTGCTAAGGAACGAAGCGGCTTGAAGCCAAGTGTGAAAGGAAACGGAGGGCAAGGAAGGGTGATATGCCTCACTCGCGGCACAACTTCTGATGGAGGGCTTTTCTCAACGAACACCATGTGTCACGAAGATAGAAGGGTTTGCGAAAGTATGTGACTTCGCCAAAGGAAAGGCATACACGAATCTCGGCGAACCACGTCTGTGTCGATCGCGACTTCGAGCTTCCATCTGGGTTCCCGAGGAACCCATAGTCACATAATGTATGTGTTGTATCCTACTGCAGAAACACCACTGCAGAGAAACCGTGCGTCTACTATCACCTTCCCTGAAACTGGTAGACTTTTGCAATGGAAGTGGGAAATCGCAAGGAATGTGCCCCGTGCCTGTGCCACGGAAGTAACTAGTGTCAATGTCTGTCGCGATTGGAATCCTGTTCCGTGAGAAGCGTTTCCAAGAGTATGAGAGAGAGCAGATGGAAAAGGTCATGGTTTGAAGCGTGAGAAGGAGACCCGTCAGGAAAGCCATACACGTAAGTCGGGGAAGCACTTTCGCGTGACATGGTGAAGGCATCTAGAATGTGCCCTGTGACGGTGCTCGAGAAACCACTTGTGAAGAAGGCTTCCCTCAACTGCCGTATCGTTTCCGTAGGAGGAAACTGTTTTCCGTAGTGGGTGTGAAGGCATAAGGGACGTAGACGAGACTTCGCTCTCCGCTTCGAAGGTGCCTGCCGTCGTTACACGAAGAAGGATGTGTATGGAAATGGATGACTGCGGAAGCATAAGGAAGATGGCATGCGTTTGTTTAACTCTAAGAACAAGTCTCGAGGGTTCCCGTCCTTCGACTACCATCTCTTCTCGTAAGGATGCGAAGCCGCTCCTTAAACCTCGTGTGAACGAAAAGAGATGGAACGCGCGATACCGCACAGTGAGGAACACGTTGTGCGGAGGGTTTCTCTCCATTACGTCCTGTGTCATGGAGGTGGATGGGTCTTGCAATGTACGTGGGCTAGCCTCAGTAGCAGTAGTAGCCTGACACTGAATTCTGAGAAACAAGGCCATGTCAAACAGGCTTTCGCGCTAACATCGTGGTGCTTGAAGAAAGAAGCCTTTGGAGACATGTGCGTTGCTATATAAGGTAGGCGTCTTACACTCACCTCTCACGAAACCAAACTGTAGGGAACTAGTCTTTCCACTACCGCCTCCGGGGAAGAAGTTGGAAGAACTTTCCGACGTTCAAAGTGAAGGCACAAATGCTGGGCCGTCTACCACTGTTTGAGAGAGGAGTTGTGTCTCAAGCTCCTGTCAACCCAGATCTTGCTTCGGGAAGAGAGAAGCGTTTTCAGGACTTCGTGTGAAAGCGTAAGGACAATGCCATAGGCTGAATGGTGAAGGAAAATGTGGGTCGAATGCGACCACCAACTAACAAGTTGTCCCCTAGGGAGGTGTGTGTCTGGAAATGGGAGGAAGCGTAAGGAACGAGCTGTACACTTAAGTCTAAGAGACAATGCTGTGGAGGAGCCGTCCTTCGACTCCCCGCCTCCTTTCCTAAGGATCGAAGCAGCTTGACGCCGAGTGTGAACGGAAGCAGAGGAAAAGCCTGCTATACCTTACTCGGGGAACCACTTTGTATGGAGGGCTTCTCTCAATGAACACCACGGCTCACGACGCTAGAAGGGTTTTCAAACGTACGTGAGTTCGCCAAAGGAAAGCCACAGACTACACTGTGCGAAACAAGTCTGTGTCAAACCGCGCCTTCGAGCTTCCATCTGGCTTCACGGGGAAAACCTAGTCACAACATGAACGTGTGGAGCCCTAAACAGGCGGCGTGCACGTCGGTCTGAAGAAACACCACTGCAGAGAAACCGTGTTTCTCCCAACCTCTTCCCTGAAAATGGTAGTCTATTCCAAGGTAAGTGTGACAGCGCAAGGCATGTGCCCCATGCCTGCGCCACGGAAATAAGGAGTGGAGATTGTCTCTCCCGGTTCAAACCTTGTTCCGTGAGAAATGTTTTCAAGAGTACGAGAGAGAGCAGAGGGAAAAGGTCATGCCTTTAAGTCTGAGAAGGAAACCCTGGAAAGCCGTACGCCTACGTATGAGCGGCATTCTGGCGCGAACGTGTGAAGGCATAAAGAATGTGTCCTGGGACGGTGCTTGACAAACCCCTTGTGAAGAAGTCTTCCCTCAGCTATCATATGGTTTCAGGAAGATAAAAGTGTTTTCCGCCGTGGGCGTGAAGGCACGAGGGACGTGCCCTAGAGTGAGCTGTCCGTTTCGAATGTGCCGCCCGTCGTTCCACGAAGAAGGGTGAGTATGGAAATGTATGATGTGAGGAAGCATAGGGAAGATTGCCTACGGGTGTTTAACTCTAAGGACAAATCTAGAGGGTTGCCGTCCGTCGACGACCAGCTCTTTCCCTACGGATGGAAGTGCCGTGTTAAAGCTTAGGGCGAGAGAAAAGAGACGGAATGCGAGATACACCACAGTGGGGAACACGTTGTGTGGAGGGCTTCTCTCCACCAAAGTCTTGGGTCACGAATTTGGAAGGGCCTTCAAATGTACGTGAGCTAGCGTCAGCAGAGCCTTCCACTGAACTCAGAGAAACGAGGCCGCGTCAAACATGATTTCGTGCTAACCCCTTGGTTCGCGAAGCGCGAAGCCTTTTGAGATATGTGTGTGAGGGTCTTGCACTCACCTCTCAAGAAACAAAACGGTAGAGCAATAGTCTTCCCACTACCATCTACAGGGAAGAAGACGGAGGAAATGTCCCACGTTAAAAGTGAAGGCGCAAGTTACTGTGCCATAGAGCCCTGCTTGGGAAAGAACTTGTGTCGAAAGCTTCTCCCAACTCAGATCTTGTTTCGGGAAGATAGAAGCGCTGTCGGTACTTTGTGTGAAAACACAAGGAAAATGCCACACGCTGAATTGTGAAGAGAAATGTGGGTCGAACGTGACCACCAACACACTCGTTGTCCCCTAGAGAGGTGTGTGTCTGGAAGTGGGAGGAAGCGTAACGGACGTGCTATACACTTAACTCCAAGAAACAACGCTGTGGAGGTGCGGTCCTTCGACTGCCCTTCTTCTTTGCTAAGGAACGAAGCGGCTTGAAGCCAAGTGTGAAAGGAAACGGAGGGCAAGGAAGGGTGATATGCCTCACTCGCGGCACAACTTCTGATGGAGGGCTTTTCTCAACGAACACCATGTGTCACGAAGATAGAAGGGTTTGCGAAAGTATGTGACTTCGCCAAAGGAAAGGCATACACGAATCTCGGCGAACCACGTCTGTGTCGATCGCGACTTCGAGCTTCCATCTGGGTTCCCGAGGAACCCATAGTCACATAATGTATGTGTTGTATCCTACTGCAGAAACACCACTGCAGAGAAACCGTGCGTCTACTATCACCTTCCCTGAAACTGGTAGACTTTTGCAATGGAAGTGGGAAATCGCAAGGAATGTGCCCCGTGCCTGTGCCACGGAAGTAACTAGTGTCAATGTCTGTCGCGATTGGAATCCTGTTCCGTGAGAAGCGTTTCCAAGAGTATGAGAGAGAGCAGATGGAAAAGGTCATGGTTTGAAGCGTGAGAAGGAGACCCGTCAGGAAAGCCATACACGTAAGTCGGGGAAGCACTTTCGCGTGACATGGTGAAGGCATCTAGAATGTGCCCTGTGACGGTGCTCGAGAAACCACTTGTGAAGAAGGCTTCCCTCAACTGCCGTATCGTTTCCGTAGGAGGAAACTGTTTTCCGTAGTGGGTGTGAAGGCATAAGGGACGTAGACGAGACTTCGCTCTCCGCTTCGAAGGTGCCTGCCGTCGTTACACGAAGAAGGATGTGTATGGAAATGGATGACTGCGGAAGCATAAGGAAGATGGCATGCGTTTGTTTAACTCTAAGAACAAGTCTCGAGGGTTCCCGTCCTTCGACTACCATCTCTTCTCGTAAGGATGCGAAGCCGCTCCTTAAACCTCGTGTGAACGAAAAGAGATGGAACGCGCGATACCGCACAGTGAGGAACACGTTGTGCGGAGGGTTTCTCTCCATTACGTCCTGTGTCATGGAGGTGGATGGGTCTTGCAATGTACGTGGGCTAGCCTCAGTAGCAGTAGTAGCCTGACACTGAATTCTGAGAAACAAGGCCATGTCAAACAGGCTTTCGCGCTAACATCGTGGTGCTTGAAGAAAGAAGCCTTTGGAGACATGTGCGTTGCTATATAAGGTAGGCGTCTTACACTCACCTCTCACGAAACCAAACTGTAGGGAACTAGTCTTTCCACTACCGCCTCCGGGGAAGAAGTTGGAAGAACTTTCCGACGTTCAAAGTGAAGGCACAAATGCTGGGCCGTCTACCACTGTTTGAGAGAGGAGTTGTGTCTCAAGCTCCTGTCAACCCAGATCTTGCTTCGGGAAGAGAGAAGCGTTTTCAGGACTTCGTGTGAAAGCGTAAGGACAATGCCATAGGCTGAATGGTGAAGGAAAATGTGGGTCGAATGCGACCACCAACTAACAAGTTGTCCCCTAGGGAGGTGTGTGTCTGGAAATGGGAGGAAGCGTAAGGAACGAGCTGTACACTTAAGTCTAAGAGACAATGCTGTGGAGGAGCCGTCCTTCGACTCCCCGCCTCCTTTCCTAAGGATCGAAGCAGCTTGACGCCGAGTGTGAACGGAAGCAGAGGAAAAGCCTGCTATACCTTACTCGGGGAACCACTTTGTATGGAGGGCTTCTCTCAATGAACACCACGGCTCACGACGCTAGAAGGGTTTTCAAACGTACGTGAGTTCGCCAAAGGAAAGCCACAGACTACACTGTGCGAAACAAGTCTGTGTCAAACCGCGCCTTCGAGCTTCCATCTGGCTTCACGGGGAAAACCTAGTCACAACATGAACGTGTGGAGCCCTAAACAGGCGGCGTGCACGTCGGTCTGAAGAAACACCACTGCAGAGAAACCGTGTTTCTCCCAACCTCTTCCCTGAAAATGGTAGTCTATTCCAAGGTAAGTGTGACAGCGCAAGGCATGTGCCCCATGCCTGCACCACGGAAATAAGGAGTGGAGATTGTCTCTCCCGGTTCAAACCTTGTTCCGTGAGAAATGTTTTCAAGAGTACGAGAGAGAGCAGAGGGAAAAGGTCATGCCTTTAAGTCTGAGAAGGAAACCCTGGAAAGCCGTACGCCTACGTATGAGCGGCATTCTGGCGCGAACGTGTGAAGGCATAAAGAATGTGTCCTGGGACGGTGCTTGACAAACCCCTTGTGAAGAAGTCTTCCCTCAGCTATCATATGGTTTCAGGAAGATAAAAGTGTTTTCCGCCGTGGGCGCGAAGGCACGAGGGACGTGCCCTAGAGTGAGCTGTCCGTTTCGAATGTGCCGCCCGTCGTTCCACGAAGAAGGGTGAGTATGGAAATGTATGATGTGAGGAAGCATAGGGAAGATTGCCTACGGGTGTTTAACTCTAAGGACAAATCTAGAGGGTTGCCGTCCGTCGACGACCAGCTCTTTCCCTACGGATGGAAGCGCCGTGTTAAAGCTTAGGGCGAGAGAAAAGAGACGGAATGCGAGATACACCACAGTGGGGAACACGTTGTGTGGAGGGCTTCTCTCCACCAAAGTCTTGGGTCACGAATTTGGAAGGGCCTTCAAATGTACGTGAGCTAGCGTCAGCAGAGCCTTCCACTGAACTCAGAGAAACGAGGCCGCGTCAAACATGATTTCGTGCTAACCCCTTGGTTCGCGAAGCGCGAAGCCTTTTGAGATATGTGTGTGAGGGTCTTGCACTCACCTCTCAAGAAACAAAACGGTAGAGCAATAGTCTTCCCACTACCATCTACAGGGAAGAAGACGGAGGAAATGTCCCACGTTAAAAGTGAAGGCGCAAGTTACTGTGCCATAGAGCCCTGCTTGGGAAAGAACTTGTGTCGAAAGCTTCTCCCAACTCAGATCTTGTTTCGGGAAGATAGAAGCGCTGTCGGTACTTTGTGTGAAAACACAAGGAAAATGCCACACGCTGAATTGTGAAGAGAAATGTGGGTCGAACGTGACCACCAACACACTCGTTGTCCCCTAGAGAGGTGTGTGTCTGGAAGTGGGAGGAAGCGTAACGGACGTGCTATACACTTAACTCCAAGAAACAACGCTGTGGAGGTGCGGTCCTTCGACTGCCCTTCTTCTTTGCTAAGGAACGAAGCGGCTTGAAGCCAAGTGTGAAAGGAAACGGAGGGCAAGGAAGGGTGATATGCCTCACTCGCGGCACAACTTCTGATGGAGGGCTTTTCTCAACGAACACCATGTGTCACGAAGATAGAAGGGTTTGCGAAAGTATGTGACTTCGCCAAAGGAAAGGCATACACGAATCTCGGCGAACCACGTCTGTGTCGATCGCGACTTCGAGCTTCCATCTGGGTTCCCGAGGAACCCATAGTCACATAATGTATGTGTTGTATCCTACTGCAGAAACACCACTGCAGAGAAACCGTGCGTCTACTATCACCTTCCCTGAAACTGGTAGACTTTTGCAATGGAAGTGGGAAATCGCAAGGAATGTGCCCCGTGCCTGTGCCACGGAAGTAACTAGTGTCAATGTCTGTCGCGATTGGAATCCTGTTCCGTGAGAAGCGTTTCCAAGAGTATGAGAGAGAGCAGATGGAAAAGGTCATGGTTTGAAGCGTGAGAAGGAGACCCGTCAGGAAAGCCATACACGTAAGTCGGGGAAGCACTTTCGCGTGACATGGTGAAGGCATCTAGAATGTGCCCTGTGACGGTGCTCGAGAAACCACTTGTGAAGAAGGCTTCCCTCAACTGCCGTATCGTTTCCGTAGGAGGAAACTGTTTTCCGTAGTGGGTGTGAAGGCATAAGGGACGTAGACGAGACTTCGCTCTCCGCTTCGAAGGTGCCTGCCGTCGTTACACGAAGAAGGATGTGTATGGAAATGGATGACTGCGGAAGCATAAGGAAGATGGCATGCGTTTGTTTAACTCTAAGAACAAGTCTCGAGGGTTCCCGTCCTTCGACTACCATCTCTTCTCGTAAGGATGCGAAGCCGCTCCTTAAACCTCGTGTGAACGAAAAGAGATGGAACGCGCGATACCGCACAGTGAGGAACACGTTGTGCGGAGGGTTTCTCTCCATTACGTCCTGTGTCATGGAGGTGGATGGGTCTTGCAATGTACGTGGGCTAGCCTCAGTAGCAGTAGTAGCCTGACACTGAATTCTGAGAAACAAGGCCATGTCAAACAGGCTTTCGCGCTAACATCGTGGTGCTTGAAGAAAGAAGCCTTTGGAGACATGTGCGTTGCTATATAAGGTAGGCGTCTTACACTCACCTCTCACGAAACCAAACTGTAGGGAACTAGTCTTTCCACTACCGCCTCCGGGGAAGAAGTTGGAAGAACTTTCCGACGTTCAAAGTGAAGGCACAAATGCTGGGCCGTCTACCACTGTTTGAGAGAGGAGTTGTGTCTCAAGCTCCTGTCAACCCAGATCTTGCTTCGGGAAGAGAGAAGCGTTTTCAGGACTTCGTGTGAAAGCGTAAGGACAATGCCATAGGCTGAATGGTGAAGGAAAATGTGGGTCGAATGCGACCACCAACTAACAAGTTGTCCCCTAGGGAGGTGTGTGTCTGGAAATGGGAGGAAGCGTAAGGAACGAGCTGTACACTTAAGTCTAAGAGACAATGCTGTGGAGGAGCCGTCCTTCGACTCCCCGCCTCCTTTCCTAAGGATCGAAGCAGCTTGACGCCGAGTGTGAACGGAAGCAGAGGAAAAGCCTGCTATACCTTACTCGGGGAACCACTTTGTATGGAGGGCTTCTCTCAATGAACACCACGGCTCACGACGCTAGAAGGGTTTTCAAACGTACGTGAGTTCGCCAAAGGAAAGCCACAGACTACACTGTGCGAAACAAGTCTGTGTCAAACCGCGCCTTCGAGCTTCCATCTGGCTTCACGGGGAAAACCTAGTCACAACATGAACGTGTGGAGCCCTAAACAGGCGGCGTGCACGTCGGTCTGAAGAAACACCACTGCAGAGAAACCGTGTTTCTCCCAACCTCTTCCCTGAAAATGGTAGTCTATTCCAAGGTAAGTGTGACAGCGCAAGGCATGTGCCCCATGCCTGCGCCACGGAAATAAGGAGTGGAGATTGTCTCTCCCGGTTCAAACCTTGTTCCGTGAGAAATGTTTTCAAGAGTACGAGAGAGAGCAGAGGGAAAAGGTCATGCCTTTAAGTCTGAGAAGGAAACCCTGGAAAGCCGTACGCCTACGTATGAGCGGCATTCTGGCGCGAACGTGTGAAGGCATAAAGAATGTGTCCTGGGACGGTGCTTGACAAACCCCTTGTGAAGAAGTCTTCCCTCAGCTATCATATGGTTTCAGGAAGATAAAAGTGTTTTCCGCCGTGGGCGCGAAGGCACGAGGGACGTGCCCTAGAGTGAGCTGTCCGTTTCGAATGTGCCGCCCGTCGTTCCACGAAGAAGGGTGAGTATGGAAATGTATGATGTGAGGAAGCATAGGGAAGATTGCCTACGGGTGTTTAACTCTAAGGACAAATCTAGAGGGTTGCCGTCCGTCGACGACCAGCTCTTTCCCTACGGATGGAAGCGCCGTGTTAAAGCTTAGGGCGAGAGAAAAGAGACGGAATGCGAGATACACCACAGTGGGGAACACGTTGTGTGGAGGGCTTCTCTCCACCAAAGTCTTGGGTCACGAATTTGGAAGGGCCTTCAAATGTACGTGAGCTAGCGTCAGCAGAGCCTTCCACTGAACTCAGAGAAACGAGGCCGCGTCAAACATGATTTCGTGCTAACCCCTTGGTTCGCGAAGCGCGAAGCCTTTTGAGATATGTGTGTGAGGGTCTTGCACTCACCTCTCAAGAAACAAAACGGTAGAGCAATAGTCTTCCCACTACCATCTACAGGGAAGAAGACGGAGGAAATGTCCCACGTTAAAAGTGAAGGCGCAAGTTACTGTGCCATAGAGCCCTGCTTGGGAAAGAACTTGTGTCGAAAGCTTCTCCCAACTCAGATCTTGTTTCGGGAAGATAGAAGCGCTGTCGGTACTTTGTGTGAAAACACAAGGAAAATGCCACACGCTGAATTGTGAAGAGAAATGTGGGTCGAACGTGACCACCAACACACTCGTTGTCCCCTAGAGAGGTGTGTGTCTGGAAGTGGGAGGAAGCGTAACGGACGTGCTATACACTTAACTCCAAGAAACAACGCTGTGGAGGTGCGGTCCTTCGACTGCCCTTCTTCTTTGCTAAGGAACGAAGCGGCTTGAAGCCAAGTGTGAAAGGAAACGGAGGGCAAGGAAGGGTGATATGCCTCACTCGCGGCACAACTTCTGATGGAGGGCTTTTCTCAACGAACACCATGTGTCACGAAGATAGAAGGGTTTGCGAAAGTATGTGACTTCGCCAAAGGAAAGGCATACACGAATCTCGGCGAACCACGTCTGTGTCGATCGCGACTTCGAGCTTCCATCTGGGTTCCCGAGGAACCCATAGTCACATAATGTATGTGTTGTATCCTACTGCAGAAACACCACTGCAGAGAAACCGTGCGTCTACTATCACCTTCCCTGAAACTGGTAGACTTTTGCAATGGAAGTGGGAAATCGCAAGGAATGTGCCCCGTGCCTGTGCCACGGAAGTAACTAGTGTCAATGTCTGTCGCGATTGGAATCCTGTTCCGTGAGAAGCGTTTCCAAGAGTATGAGAGAGAGCAGATGGAAAAGGTCATGGTTTGAAGCGTGAGAAGGAGACCCGTCAGGAAAGCCATACACGTAAGTCGGGGAAGCACTTTCGCGTGACATGGTGAAGGCATCTAGAATGTGCCCTGTGACGGTGCTCGAGAAACCACTTGTGAAGAAGGCTTCCCTCAACTGCCGTATCGTTTCCGTAGGAGGAAACTGTTTTCCGTAGTGGGTGTGAAGGCATAAGGGACGTAGACGAGACTTCGCTCTCCGCTTCGAAGGTGCCTGCCGTCGTTACACGAAGAAGGATGTGTATGGAAATGGATGACTGCGGAAGCATAAGGAAGATGGCATGCGTTTGTTTAACTCTAAGAACAAGTCTCGAGGGTTCCCGTCCTTCGACTACCATCTCTTCTCGTAAGGATGCGAAGCCGCTCCTTAAACCTCGTGTGAACGAAAAGAGATGGAACGCGCGATACCGCACAGTGAGGAACACGTTGTGCGGAGGGTTTCTCTCCATTACGTCCTGTGTCATGGAGGTGGATGGGTCTTGCAATGTACGTGGGCTAGCCTCAGTAGCAGTAGTAGCCTGACACTGAATTCTGAGAAACAAGGCCATGTCAAACAGGCTTTCGCGCTAACATCGTGGTGCTTGAAGAAAGAAGCCTTTGGAGACATGTGCGTTGCTATATAAGGTAGGCGTCTTACACTCACCTCTCACGAAACCAAACTGTAGGGAACTAGTCTTTCCACTACCGCCTCCGGGGAAGAAGTTGGAAGAACTTTCCGACGTTCAAAGTGAAGGCACAAATGCTGGGCCGTCTACCACTGTTTGAGAGAGGAGTTGTGTCTCAAGCTCCTGTCAACCCAGATCTTGCTTCGGGAAGAGAGAAGCGTTTTCAGGACTTCGTGTGAAAGCGTAAGGACAATGCCATAGGCTGAATGGTGAAGGAAAATGTGGGTCGAATGCGACCACCAACTAACAAGTTGTCCCCTAGGGAGGTGTGTGTCTGGAAATGGGAGGAAGCGTAAGGAACGAGCTGTACACTTAAGTCTAAGAGACAATGCTGTGGAGGAGCCGTCCTTCGACTCCCCGCCTCCTTTCCTAAGGATCGAAGCAGCTTGACGCCGAGTGTGAACGGAAGCAGAGGAAAAGCCTGCTATACCTTACTCGGGGAACCACTTTGTATGGAGGGCTTCTCTCAATGAACACCACGGCTCACGACGCTAGAAGGGTTTTCAAACGTACGTGAGTTCGCCAAAGGAAAGCCACAGACTACACTGTGCGAAACAAGTCTGTGTCAAACCGCGCCTTCGAGCTTCCATCTGGCTTCACGGGGAAAACCTAGTCACAACATGAACGTGTGGAGCCCTAAACAGGCGGCGTGCACGTCGGTCTGAAGAAACACCACTGCAGAGAAACCGTGTTTCTCCCAACCTCTTCCCTGAAAATGGTAGTCTATTCCAAGGTAAGTGTGACAGCGCAAGCCATGTGCCCCATGCCTGCGCCACGGAAATAAGGAGTGGAGATTGTCTCTCCCGGTTCAAACCTTGTTCCGTGAGAAATGTTTTCAAGAGTACGAGAGAGAGCAGAGGGAAAAGGTCATGCCTTTAAGTCTGAGAAGGAAACCCTGGAAAGCCGTACGCCTACGTATGAGCGGCATTCTGGCGCGAACGTGTGAAGGCATAAAGAATGTGTCCTGGGACGGTGCTTGACAAACCCCTTGTGAAGAAGTCTTCCCTCAGCTATCATATGGTTTCAGGAAGATAAAAGTGTTTTCCGCCGTGGGCGCGAAGGCACGAGGGACGTGCCCTAGAGTGAGCTGTCCGTTTCGAATGTGCCGCCCGTCGTTCCACGAAGAAGGGTGAGTATGGAAATGTATGATGTGAGGAAGCATAGGGAAGATTGCCTACGGGTGTTTAACTCTAAGGACAAATCTAGAGGGTTGCCGTCCGTCGACGACCAGCTCTTTCCCTACGGATGGAAGCGCCGTGTTAAAGCTTAGGGCGAGAGAAAAGAGACGGAATGCGAGATACACCACAGTGGGGAACACGTTGTGTGGAGGGCTTCTCTCCACCAAAGTCTCGGGTCACGAATTTGGAAGGGCCTTCAAATGTACGTGAGCAAGCGTCAGCAGAGCCTTCCACTGAACTCAGAGAAACGAGGCCGCGTCAAACATGATTTGGTGCTAACCCCTTGGTTCGCGAAGCGCGAAGCCTTTTGAGATATGTGTGTGAGGGTCTTGCACTCACCTCTCAAGAAACAAAACGGTAGAGCAATAGTCTTCCCACTACCATCTACAGGGAAGAAGACGGAGGAAATGTCCCACGTTAAACGTGAAGGCGCAAGTTACTGTGCCATAGAGCCCTGCTTGGGAAAGAACTTGTGTCGAAAGCTTCTCCCAACTCAGATCTTGTTTCGGGAAGATAGAAGCGCTGTCGGTACTTTGTGTGAAAACACAAGGAAAATGCCACACGCTGAATTGTGAAGAGAAATGTGGGTCGAACGTGACCACCAACACACTCGTTGTCCCCTAGAGAGGTGTGTGTCTGGAAGTGGGAGGAAGCGTAACGGACGTGCTATACACTTAACTCCAAGAAACAACGCTGTGGAGGTGCGGTCCTTCGACTGCCCTTCTTCTTTGCTAAGGAACGAAGCGGCTTGAAGCCAAGTGTGAAAGGAAACGGAGGGCAAGGAAGGGTGATATACCTCACTCGCGGCACAACTTCTGATGGAGGGCTTTTCTCAACGAACACCATGTGTCACGAAGATAGAAGGGTTTGCGAAAGTATGTGACTTCGCCAAAGGAAAGGCATACACGAATCTCGGCGAACCACGTCTGTGTCGATCGCGACTTCGAGCTTCCATCTGGGTTCCCGAGGAACCCATAGTCACATAATGTATGTGTTGTATCCTACTGCAGAAACACCACTGCAGAGAAACCGTGCGTCTACTATCACCTTCCCTGAAACTGGTAGACTTTTGCAATGGAAGTGGGAAATCGCAAGGAATGTGCCCCGTGCCTGTGCCACGGAAGTAACTAGTGTCAATGTCTGTCGCGATTGGAATCCTGTTCCGTGAGAAGCGTTTCCAAGAGTATGAGAGAGAGCAGATGGAAAAGGTCATGGTTTGAAGCGTGAGAAGGAGACCCGTCAGGAAAGCCATACACGTAAGTCGGGGAAGCACTTTCGCGTGACATGGTGAAGGCATCTAGAATGTGCCCTGTGACGGTGCTCGAGAAACCACTTGTGAAGAAGGCTTCCCTCAACTGCCGTATCGTTTCCGTAGGAGGAAACTGTTTTCCGTAGTGGGTGTGAAGGCATAAGGGACGTAGACGAGACTTCGCTCTCCGCTTCGAAGGTGCCTGCCGTCGTTACACGAAGAAGGATGTGTATGGAAATGGATGACTGCGGAAGCATAAGGAAGATGGCATGCGTTTGTTTAACTCTAAGAACAAGTCTCGAGGGTTCCCGTCCTTCGACTACCATCTCTTCTCGTAAGGATGCGAAGCCGCTCCTTAAACCTCGTGTGAACGAAAAGAGATGGAACGCGCGATACCGCACAGTGAGGAACACGTTGTGCGGAGGGTTTCTCTCCATTACGTCCTGTGTCATGGAGGTGGATGGGTCTTGCAATGTACGTGGGCTAGCCTCAGTAGCAGTAGTAGCCTGACACTGAATTCTGAGAAACAAGGCCATGTCAAACAGGCTTTCGCGCTAACATCGTGGTGCTTGAAGAAAGAAGCCTTTGGAGACATGTGCGTTGCTATATAAGGTAGGCGTCTTACACTCACCTCTCACGAAACCAAACTGTAGGGAACTAGTCTTTCCACTACCGCCTCCGGGGAAGAAGTTGGAAGAACTTTCCGACGTTCAAAGTGAAGGCACAAATGCTGGGCCGTCTACCACTGTTTGAGAGAGGAGTTGTGTCTCAAGCTCCTGTCAACCCAGATCTTGCTTCGGGAAGAGAGAAGCGTTTTCAGGACTTCGTGTGAAAGCGTAAGGACAATGCCATAGGCTGAATGGTGAAGGAAAATGTGGGTCGAATGCGACCACCAACTAACAAGTTGTCCCCTAGGGAGGTGTGTGTCTGGAAATGGGAGGAAGCGTAAGGAACGAGCTGTACACTTAAGTCTAAGAGACAATGCTGTGGAGGAGCGGTCCTTCGACTCCCCGCCTCCTTTCCTAAGGATCGAAGCAGCTTGACGCCGAGTGTGAACGGAAGCAGAGGAAAAGCCTGCTATACCTTACTCGGGGAACCACTTTGTATGGAGGGCTTCTCTCAATGAACACCACGGCTCACGACGCTAGAAGGGTTTTCAAACGTACGTGAGTTCGCCAAAGGAAAGCCACAGACTACACTGTGCGAAACAAGTCTGTGTCAAACCGCGCCTTCGAGCTTCCATCTGGCTTCACGGGGAAAACCTAGTCACAACATGAACGTGTGGAGCCCTAAACAGGCGGCGTGCACGTCGGTCTGAAGAAACACCACTGCAGAGAAACCGTGTTTCTCCCAACCTCTTCCCTGAAAATGGTAGTCTATTCCAAGGTAAGTGTGACAGCGCAAGGCATGTGCCCCATGCCTGCGCCACGGAAATAAGGAGTGGAGATTGTCTCTCCCGGTTCAAACCTTGTTCCGTGAGAAATGTTTTCAAGAGTACGAGAGAGAGCAGAGGGAAAAGGTCATGCCTTTAAGTCTGAGAAGGAAACCCTGGAAAGCCGTACGCCTACGTATGAGCGGCATTCTGGCGCGAACGTGTGAAGGCATAAAGAATGTGTCCTGGGACGGTGCTTGACAAACCCCTTGTGAAGAAGTCTTCCCTCAGCTATCATATGGTTTCAGGAAGATAAAAGTGTTTTCCGCCGTGGGCGCGAAGGCACGAGGGACGTGCCCTAGAGTGAGCTGTCCGTTTCGAATGTGCCGCCCGTCGTTCCACGAAGAAGGGTGAGTATGGAAATGTATGATGTGAGGAAGCATAGGGAAGATTGCCTACGGGTGTTTAACTCTAAGGACAAATCTAGAGGGTTGCCGTCCGTCGACGACCAGCTCTTTCCCTACGGATGGAAGCGCCGTGTTAAAGCTTAGGGCGAGAGAAAAGAGACGGAATGCGAGATACACCACAGTGGGGAACACGTTGTGTGGAGGGCTTCTCTCCACCAAAGTCTCGGGTCACGAATTTGGAAGGGCCTTCAAATGTACGTGAGCTAGCGTCAGCAGAGCCTTCCACTGAACTCAGAGAAACGAGGCCGCGTCAAACATGATTTGGTGCTAACCCCTTGGTTCGCGAAGCGCGAAGCCTTTTGAGATATGTGTGTGAGGGTCTTGCACTCACCTCTCAAGAAACAAAACGGTAGAGCAATAGTCTTCCCACTACCATCTACAGGGAAGAAGACGGAGGAAATGTCCCACGTTAAACGTGAAGGCGCAAGTTACTGTGCCATAGAGCCCTGCTTGGGAAAGAACTTGTGTCGAAAGCTTCTCCCAACTCAGATCTTGTTTCGGGAAGATAGAAGCGCTGTCGGTACTTTGTGTGAAAACACAAGGAAAATGCCACACGCTGAATTGTGAAGAGAAATGTGGGTCGAACGTGACCACCAACACACTCGTTGTCCCCTAGAGAGGTGTGTGTCTGGAAGTGGGAGGAAGCGTAACGGACGTGCTATACACTTAACTCCAAGAAACAACGCTGTGGAGGTGCGGTCCTTCGACTGCCCTTCTTCTTTGCTAAGGAACGAAGCGGCTTGAAGCCAAGTGTGAAAGGAAACGGAGGGCAAGGAAGGGTGATATACCTCACTCGCGGCACAACTTCTGATGGAGGGCTTTTCTCAACGAACACCATGTGTCACGAAGATAGAAGGGTTTGCGAAAGTATGTGACTTCGCCAAAGGAAAGGCATACACGAATCTCGGCGAACCACGTCTGTGTCGATCGCGACTTCGAGCTTCCATCTGGGTTCCCGAGGAACCCATAGTCACATAATGTATGTGTTGTATCCTACTGCAGAAACACCACTGCAGAGAAACCGTGCGTCTACTATCACCTTCCCTGAAACTGGTAGACTTTTGCAATGGAAGTGGGAAATCGCAAGGAATGTGCCCCGTGCCTGTGCCACGGAAGTAACTAGTGTAAATGTCTGTCGCGATTGGAATCCTGTTCCGTGAGAAGCGTTTCCAAGAGTATGAGAGAGAGCAGATGGAAAAGGTCATGGTTTGAAGCGTGAGAAGGAGACCCGTCAGGAAAGCCATACACGTAAGTCGGGGAAGCACTTTCGCGTGACATGGTGAAGGCATCTAGAATGTGCCCTGTGACGGTGCTCGAGAAACCACTTGTGAAGAAGGCTTCCCTCAACTGCCGTATCGTTTCCGTAGGAGGAAACTGTTTTCCGTAGTGGGTGTGAAGGCATAAGGGACGTAGACGAGACTTCGCTCTCCGCTTCGAAGGTGCCTGCCGTCGTTACACGAAGAAGGATGTGTATGGAAATGGATGACTGCGGAAGCATAAGGAAGATGGCATGCGTTTGTTTAACTCTAAGAACAAGTCTCGAGGGTTCCCGTCCTTCGACTACCATCTCTTCTCGTAAGGATGCGAAGCCGCTCCTTAAACCTCGTGTGAACGAAAAGAGATGGAACGCGCGATACCGCACAGTGAGGAACACGTTGTGCGGAGGGTTTCTCTCCATTACGTCCTGTGTCATGGAGGTGGATGGGTCTTGCAATGTACGTGGGCTAGCCTCAGTAGCAGTAGTAGCCTGACACTGAATTCTGAGAAACAAGGCCATGTCAAACAGGCTTTCGCGCTAACATCGTGGTGCTTGAAGAAAGAAGCCTTTGGAGACATGTGCGTTGCTATATAAGGTAGGCGTCTTACACTCACCTCTCACGAAACCAAACTGTAGGGAACTAGTCTTTCCACTACCGCCTCCGGGGAAGAAGTTGGAAGAACTTTCCGACGTTCAAAGTGAAGGCACAAATGCTGGGCCGTCTACCACTGTTTGAGAGAGGAGTTGTGTCTCAAGCTCCTGTCAACCCAGATCTTGCTTCGGGAAGAGAGAAGCGTTTTCAGGACTTCGTGTAAAAGCGTAAGGACAATGCCATAGGCTGAATGGTGAAGGAAAATGTGGGTCGAATGCGACCACCAACTAACAAGTTGTCCCCTAGGGAGGTGTGTGTCTGGAAATGGGAGGAAGCGTAAGGAACGAGCTGTACACTTAAGTCTAAGAGACAATGCTGTGGAGGAGCGGTCCTTCGACTCCCCGCCTCCTTTCCTAAGGATCGAAGCAGCTTGACGCCGAGTGTGAACGGAAGCAGAGGAAAAGCCTGCTATACCTTACTCGGGGAACCACTTTGTATGGAGGGCTTCTCTCAATGAACACCACGGCTCACGACGCTAGAAGGGTTTTCAAACGTACGTGAGTTCGCCAAAGGAAAGCCACAGACTACACTGTGCGAAACAAGTCTGTGTCAAACCGCGCCTTCGAGCTTCCATCTGGCTTCACGGGGAAAACCTAGTCACAACATGAACGTGTGGAGCCCTAAACAGGCGGCGTGCACGTCGGTCTGAAGAAACACCACTGCAGAGAAACCGTGTTTCTCCCAACCTCTTCCCTGAAAATGGTAGTCTATTCCAAGGTAAGTGTGACAGCGCAAGGCATGTGCCCCATGCCTGCGCCACGGAAATAAGGAGTGGAGATTGTCTCTCCCGGTTCAAACCTTGTTCCGTGAGAAATGTTTTCAAGAGTACGAGAGAGAGCAGAGGGAAAAGGTCATGCCTTTAAGTCTGAGAAGGAAACCCTGGAAGGCCGTACGCCTACGTATGAGCGGCATTCTGGCGCGAACGTGTGAAGGCATAAAGAATGTGTCCTGGGACGGTGCTTGACAAACCCCTTGTGAAGAAGTCTTCCCTCAGCTATCATATGGTTTCAGGAAGATAAAAGTGTTTTCCGCCGTGGGCGCGAAGGCACGAGGGACGTGCCCTAGAGTGAGCTGTCCGTTTCGAATGTGCCGCCCGTCGTTCCACGAAGAAGGGTGAGTATGGAAATGTATGATGTGAGGAAGCATAGGGAAGATTGCCTACGGGTGTTTAACTCTAAGGACAAATCT
Source organism: Eumetopias jubatus (assembly GCF_037043125.1). Taxonomy (NCBI): domain Eukaryota; kingdom Metazoa; phylum Chordata; class Mammalia; order Carnivora; family Otariidae; genus Eumetopias; species Eumetopias jubatus. The sequence continues at coordinate 234,369 of NW_028274969.1, forward strand.
AGAGGGTTGCCGTCCGTCGACGACCAGCTCTTTCCCTACGGATGGAAGCGCCGTGTTAAAGCTTAGGGCGAGAGAAAAGAGACGGAATGCGAGATACACCACAGTGGGGAACACGTTGTGTGGAGGGCTTCTCTCCACCAAAGTCTCGGGTCACGAATTTGGAAGGGCCTTCAAATGTACGTGAGCTAGCGTCAGCAGAGCCTTCCACTGAACTCAGAGAAACGAGGCCGCGTCAAACATGATTTGGTGCTAACCCCTTGGTTCGCGAAGCGCGAAGCCTTTTGAGATATGTGTGTGAGGGTCTTGCACTCACCTCTCAAGAAACAAAACGGTAGAGCAATAGTCTTCCCACTACCATCTACAGGGAAGAAGACGGAGGAAATGTCCCACGTTAAACGTGAAGGCGCAAGTTACTGTGCCATAGAGCCCTGCTTGGGAAAGAACTTGTGTCGAAAGCTTCTCCCAACTCAGATCTTGTTTCGGGAAGATAGAAGCGCTGTCGGTACTTTGTGTGAAAACACAAGGAAAATGCCACACGCTGAATTGTGAAGAGAAATGTGGGTCGAACGTGACCACCAACACACTCGTTGTCCCCTAGAGAGGTGTGTGTCTGGAAGTGGGAGGAAGCGTAACGGACGTGCTATACACTTAACTCCAAGAAACAACGCTGTGGAGGTGCGGTCCTTCGACTGCCCTTCTTCTTTGCTAAGGAACGAAGCGGCTTGAAGCCAAGTGTGAAAGGAAACGGAGGGCAAGGAAGGGTGATATACCTCACTCGCGGCACAACTTCTGATGGAGGGCTTTTCTCAACGAACACCATGTGTCACGAAGATAGAAGGGTTTGCGAAAGTATGTGACTTCGCCAAAGGAAAGGCATACACGAATCTCGGCGAACCACGTCTGTGTCGATCGCGACTTCGAGCTTCCATCTGGGTTCCCGAGGAACCCATAGTCACATAATGTATGTGTTGTATCCTACTGCAGAAACACCACTGCAGAGAAACCGTGCGTCTACTATCACCTTCCCTGAAACTGGTAGACTTTTGCAATGGAAGTGGGAAATCGCAAGGAATGTGCCCCGTGCCTGTGCCACGGAAGTAACTAGTGTAAATGTCTGTCGCGATTGGAATCCTGTTCCGTGAGAAGCGTTTCCAAGAGTATGAGAGAGAGCAGATGGAAAAGGTCATGGTTTGAAGCGTGAGAAGGAGACCCGTCAGGAAAGCCATACACGTAAGTCGGGGAAGCACTTTCGCGTGACATGGTGAAGGCATCTAGAATGTGCCCTGTGACGGTGCTCGAGAAACCACTTGTGAAGAAGGCTTCCCTCAACTGCCGTATCGTTTCCGTAGGAGGAAACTGTTTTCCGTAGTGGGTGTGAAGGCATAAGGGACGTAGACGAGACTTCGCTCTCCGCTTCGAAGGTGCCTGCCGTCGTTACACGAAGAAGGATGTGTATGGAAATGGATGACTGCGGAAGCATAAGGAAGATGGCATGCGTTTGTTTAACTCTAAGAACAAGTCTCGAGGGTTCCCGTCCTTCGACTACCATCTCTTCTCGTAAGGATGCGAAGCCGCTCCTTAAACCTCGTGTGAACGAAAAGAGATGGAACGCGCGATACCGCACAGTGAGGAACACGTTGTGCGGAGGGTTTCTCTCCATTACGTCCTGTGTCATGGAGGTGGATGGGTCTTGCAATGTACGTGGGCTAGCCTCAGTAGCAGTAGTAGCCTGACACTGAATTCTGAGAAACAAGGCCATGTCAAACAGGCTTTCGCGCTAACATCGTGGTGCTTGAAGAAAGAAGCCTTTGGAGACATGTGCGTTGCTATATAAGGTAGGCGTCTTACACTCACCTCTCACGAAACCAAACTGTAGGGAACTAGTCTTTCCACTACCGCCTCCGGGGAAGAAGTTGGAAGAACTTTCCGACGTTCAAAGTGAAGGCACAAATGCTGGGCCGTCTACCACTGTTTGAGAGAGGAGTTGTGTCTCAAGCTCCTGTCAACCCAGATCTTGCTTCGGGAAGAGAGAAGCGTTTTCAGGACTTCGTGTGAAAGCGTAAGGACAATGCCATAGGCTGAATGGTGAAGGAAAATGTGGGTCGAATGCGACCACCAACTAACAAGTTGTCCCCTAGGGAGGTGTGTGTCTGGAAATGGGAGGAAGCGTAAGGAACGAGCTGTACACTTAAGTCTAAGAGACAATGCTGTGGAGGAGCGGTCCTTCGACTCCCCGCCTCCTTTCCTAAGGATCGAAGCAGCTTGACGCCGAGTGTGAACGGAAGCAGAGGAAAAGCCTGCTATACCTTACTCGGGGAACCACTTTGTATGGAGGGCTTCTCTCAATGAACACCACGGCTCACGACGCTAGAAGGGTTTTCAAACGTACGTGAGTTCGCCAAAGGAAAGCCACAGACTACACTGTGCGAAACAAGTCTGTGTCAAACCGCGCCTTCGAGCTTCCATCTGGCTTCACGGGGAAAACCTAGTCACAACATGAACGTGTGGAGCCCTAAACAGGCGGCGTGCACGTCGGTCTGAAGAAACACCACTGCAGAGAAACCGTGTTTCTCCCAACCTCTTCCCTGAAAATGGTAGTCTATTCCAAGGTAAGTGTGACAGCGCAAGGCATGTGCCCCATGCCTGCGCCACGGAAATAAGGAGTGGAGATTGTCTCTCCCGGTTCAAACCTTGTTCCGTGAGAAATGTTTTCAAGAGTACGAGAGAGAGCAGAGGGAAAAGGTCATGCCTTTAAGTCTGAGAAGGAAACCCTGGAAAGCCGTACGCCTACGTATGAGCGGCATTCTGGCGCGAACGTGTGAAGGCATAAAGAATGTGTCCTGGGACGGTGCTTGACAAACCCCTTGTGAAGAAGTCTTCCCTCAGCTATCATATGGTTTCAGGAAGATAAAAGTGTTTTCCGCCGTGGGCGCGAAGGCACGAGGGACGTGCCCTAGAGTGAGCTGTCCGTTTCGAATGTGCCGCCCGTCGTTCCACGAAGAAGGGTGAGTATGGAAATGTATGATGTGAGGAAGCATAGGGAAGATTGCCTACGGGTGTTTAACTCTAAGGACAAATCTAGAGGGTTGCCGTCCGTCGACGACCAGCTCTTTCCCTACGGATGGAAGCGCCGTGTTAAAGCTTAGGGCGAGAGAAAAGAGACGGAATGCGAGATACACCACAGTGGGGAACACGTTGTGTGGAGGGCTTCTCTCCACCAAAGTCTTGGGTCACGAATTTGGAAGGGCCTTCAAATGTACGTGAGCTAGCGTCAGCAGAGCCTTCCACTGAACTCAGAGAAACGAGGCCGCGTCAAACATGATTTCGTGCTAACCCCTTGGTTCGCGAAGCGCGAAGCCTTTTGAGATATGTGTGTGAGGGTCTTGCACTCACCTCTCAAGAAACAAAACGGTAGAGCAATAGTCTTCCCACTACCATCTACAGGGAAGAAGACGGAGGAAATGTCCCACGTTAAAAGTGAAGGCGCAAGTTACTGTGCCATAGAGCCCTGCTTGGGAAAGAACTTGTGTCGAAAGCTTCTCCCAACTCAGATCTTGTTTCGGGAAGATAGAAGCGCTGTCGGTACTTTGTGTGAAAACACAAGGAAAATGCCACACGCTGAATTGTGAAGAGAAATGTGGGTCGAACGTGACCACCAACACACTCGTTGTCCCCTAGAGAGGTGTGTGTCTGGAAGTGGGAGGAAGCGTAACGGACGTGCTATACACTTAACTCCAAGAAACAACGCTGTGGAGGTGCGGTCCTTCGACTGCCCTTCTTCTTTGCTAAGGAACGAAGCGGCTTGAAGCCAAGTGTGAAAGGAAACGGAGGGCAAGGAAGGGTGATATACCTCACTCGCGGCACAACTTCTGATGGAGGGCTTTTCTCAACGAACACCATGTGTCACGAAGATAGAAGGGTTTGCGAAAGTATGTGACTTCGCCAAAGGAAAGGCATACACGAATCTCGGCGAACCACGTCTGTGTCGATCGCGACTTCGAGCTTCCATCTGGGTTCCCGAGGAACCCATAGTCACATAATGTATGTGTTGTATCCTACTGCAGAAACACCACTGCAGAGAAACCGTGCGTCTACTATCACCTTCCCTGAAACTGGTAGACTTTTGCAATGGAAGTGGGAAATCGCAAGGAATGTGCCCCGTGCCTGTGCCACGGAAGTAACTAGTGTCAATGTCTGTCGCGATTGGAATCCTGTTCCGTGAGAAGCGTTTCCAAGAGTATGAGAGAGAGCAGATGGAAAAGGTCATGGTTTGAAGCGTGAGAAGGAGACCCGTCAGGAAAGCCATACACGTAAGTCGGGGAAGCACTTTCGCGTGACATGGTGAAGGCATCTAGAATGTGCCCTGTGACGGTGCTCGAGAAACCACTTGTGAAGAAGGCTTCCCTCAACTGCCGTATCGTTTCCGTAGGAGGAAACTGTTTTCCGTAGTGGGTGTGAAGGCATAAGGGACGTAGACGAGACTTCGCTCTCCGCTTCGAAGGTGCCTGCCGTCGTTACACGAAGAAGGATGTGTATGGAAATGGATGACTGCGGAAGCATAAGGAAGATGGCATGCGTTTGTTTAACTCTAAGAACAAGTCTCGAGGGTTCCCGTCCTTCGACTACCATCTCTTCTCGTAAGGATGCGAAGCCGCTCCTTAAACCTCGTGTGAACGAAAAGAGATGGAACGCGCGATACCGCACAGTGAGGAACACGTTGTGCGGAGGGTTTCTCTCCATTACGTCCTGTGTCATGGAGGTGGATGGGTCTTGCAATGTACGTGGGCTAGCCTCAGTAGCAGTAGTAGCCTGACACTGAATTCTGAGAAACAAGGCCATGTCAAACAGGCTTTCGCGCTAACATCGTGGTGCTTGAAGAAAGAAGCCTTTGGAGACATGTGCGTTGCTATATAAGGTAGGCGTCTTACACTCACCTCTCACGAAACCAAACTGTAGGGAACTAGTCTTTCCACTACCGCCTCCGGGGAAGAAGTTGGAAGAACTTTCCGACGTTCAAAGTGAAGGCACAAATGCTGGGCCGTCTACCACTGTTTGAGAGAGGAGTTGTGTCTCAAGCTCCTGTCAACCCAGATCTTGCTTCGGGAAGAGAGAAGCGTTTTCAGGACTTCGTGTGAAAGCGTAAGGACAATGCCATAGGCTGAATGGTGAAGGAAAATGTGGGTCGAATGCGACCACCAACTAACAAGTTGTCCCCTAGGGAGGTGTGTGTCTGGAAATGGGAGGAAGCGTAAGGAACGAGCTGTACACTTAAGTCTAAGAGACAATGCTGTGGAGGAGCGGTCCTTCGACTCCCCGCCTCCTTTCCTAAGGATCGAAGCAGCTTGACGCCGAGTGTGAACGGAAGCAGAGGAAAAGCCTGCTATACCTTACTCGGGGAACCACTTTGTATGGAGGGCTTCTCTCAATGAACACCACGGCTCACGACGCTAGAAGGGTTTTCAAACGTACGTGAGTTCGCCAAAGGAAAGCCACAGACTACACTGTGCGAAACAAGTCTGTGTCAAACCGCGCCTTCGAGCTTCCATCTGGCTTCACGGGGAAAACCTAGTCACAACATGAACGTGTGGAGCCCTAAACAGGCGGCGTGCACGTCGGTCTGAAGAAACACCACTGCAGAGAAACCGTGTTTCTCCCAACCTCTTCCCTGAAAATGGTAGTCTATTCCAAGGTAAGTGTGACATCGCAAGGCATGTGCCCCATGCCTGCGCCACGGAAATAAGGAGTGGAGATTGTCTCTCCCGGTTCAAACCTTGTTCCGTGAGAAATGTTTTCAAGAGTACGAGAGAGAGCAGAGGGAAAAGGTCATGCCTTTAAGTCTGAGAAGGAAACCCTGGAAAGCCGTACGCCTACGTATGAGCGGCATTCTGGCGCGAACGTGTGAAGGCATAAAGAATGTGTCCTGGGACGGTGCTTGACAAACCCCTTGTGAAGAAGTCTTCCCTCAGCTATCATATGGTTTCAGGAAGATAAAAGTGTTTTCCGCCGTGGGCGCGAAGGCACGAGGGACGTGCCCTAGAGTGAGCTGTCCATTTCGAATGTGCCGCCCGTCGTTCCACGAAGAAGGGTGAGTATGGAAATGTATGATGTGAGGAAGCATAGGGAAGATTGCCTACGGGTGTTTAACTCTAAGGACAAATCTAGAGGGTTGCCGTCCGTCGACGACCAGCTCTTTCCCTACGGATGGAAGCGCCGTGTTAAAGCTTAGGGCGAGAGAAAAGAGACGGAATGCGAGATACACCACAGTGGGGAACACGTTGTGTGGAGGGCTTCTCTCCACCAAAGTCTCGGGTCACGAATTTGGAAGGGCCTTCAAATGTACGTGAGCTAGCGTCAGCAGAGCCTTCCACTGAACTCAGAGAAACGAGGCCGCGTCAAACATGATTTGGTGCTAACCCCTTGGTTCGCGAAGCGCGAAGCCTTTTGAGATATGTGTGTGAGGGTCTTGCACTCACCTCTCAAGAAACAAAACGGTAGAGCAATAGTCTTCCCACTACCATCTACAGGGAAGAAGACGGAGGAAATGTCCCACGTTAAACGTGAAGGCGCAAGTTACTGTGCCATAGAGCCCTGCTTGGGAAAGAACTTGTGTCGAAAGCTTCTCCCAACTCAGATCTTGTTTCGGGAAGATAGAAGCGCTGTCGGTACTTTGTGTGAAAACACAAGGAAAATGCCACACGCTGAATTGTGAAGAGAAATGTGGGTCGAACGTGACCACCAACACACTCGTTGTCCCCTAGAGAGGTGTGTGTCTGGAAGTGGGAGGAAGCGTAACGGACGTGCTATACACTTAACTCCAAGAAACAACGCTGTGGAGGTGCGGTCCTTCGACTGCCCTTCTTCTTTGCTAAGGAACGAAGCGGCTTGAAGCCAAGTGTGAAAGGAAACGGAGGGCAAGGAAGGGTGATATACCTCACTCGCGGCACAACTTCTGATGGAGGGCTTTTCTCAACGAACACCATGTGTCACGAAGATAGAAGGGTTTGCGAAAGTATGTGACTTCGCCAAAGGAAAGGCATACACGAATCTCGGCGAACCACGTCTGTGTCGATCGCGACTTCGAGCTTCCATCTGGGTTCCCGAGGAACCCATAGTCACATAATGTATGTGTTGTATCCTACTGCAGAAACACCACTGCAGAGAAACCGTGCGTCTACTATCACCTTCCCTGAAACTGGTAGACTTTTGCAATGGAAGTGGGAAATCGCAAGGAATGTGCCCCGTGCCTGTGCCACGGAAGTAACTAGTGTAAATGTCTGTCGCGATTGGAATCCTGTTCCGTGAGAAGCGTTTCCAAGAGTATGAGAGAGAGCAGATGGAAAAGGTCATGGTTTGAAGCGTGAGAAGGAGACCCGTCAGGAAAGCCATACACGTAAGTCGGGGAAGCACTTTCGCGTGACATGGTGAAGGCATCTAGAATGTGCCCTGTGACGGTGCTCGAGAAACCACTTGTGAAGAAGGCTTCCCTCAACTGCCGTATCGTTTCCGTAGGAGGAAACTGTTTTCCGTAGTGGGTGTGAAGGCATAAGGGACGTAGACGAGACTTCGCTCTCCGCTTCGAAGGTGCCTGCCGTCGTTACACGAAGAAGGATGTGTATGGAAATGGATGACTGCGGAAGCATAAGGAAGATGGCATGCGTTTGTTTAACTCTAAGAACAAGTCTCGAGGGTTCCCGTCCTTCGACTACCATCTCTTCTCGTAAGGATGCGAAGCCGCTCCTTAAACCTCGTGTGAACGAAAAGAGATGGAACGCGCGATACCGCACAGTGAGGAACACGTTGTGCGGAGGGTTTCTCTCCATTACGTCCTGTGTCATGGAGGTGGATGGGTCTTGCAATGTACGTGGGCTAGCCTCAGTAGCAGTAGTAGCCTGACACTGAATTCTGAGAAACAAGGCCATGTCAAACAGGCTTTCGCGCTAACATCGTGGTGCTTGAAGAAAGAAGCCTTTGGAGACATGTGCGTTGCTATATAAGGTAGGCGTCTTACACTCACCTCTCACGAAACCAAACTGTAGGGAACTAGTCTTTCCACTACCGCCTCCGGGGAAGAAGTTGGAAGAACTTTCCGACGTTCAAAGTGAAGGCACAAATGCTGGGCCGTCTACCACTGTTTGAGAGAGGAGTTGTGTCTCAAGCTCCTGTCAACCCAGATCTTGCTTCGGGAAGAGAGAAGCGTTTTCAGGACTTCGTGTAAAAGCGTAAGGACAATGCCATAGGCTGAATGGTGAAGGAAAATGTGGGTCGAATGCGACCACCAACTAACAAGTTGTCCCCTAGGGAGGTGTGTGTCTGGAAATGGGAGGAAGCGTAAGGAACGAGCTGTACACTTAAGTCTAAGAGACAATGCTGTGGAGGAGCGGTCCTTCGACTCCCCGCCTCCTTTCCTAAGGATCGAAGCAGCTTGACGCCGAGTGTGAACGGAAGCAGAGGAAAAGCCTGCTATACCTTACTCGGGGAACCACTTTGTATGGAGGGCTTCTCTCAATGAACACCACGGCTCACGACGCTAGAAGGGTTTTCAAACGTACGTGAGTTCGCCAAAGGAAAGCCACAGACTACACTGTGCGAAACAAGTCTGTGTCAAACCGCGCCTTCGAGCTTCCATCTGGCTTCACGGGGAAAACCTAGTCACAACATGAACGTGTGGAGCCCTAAACAGGCGGCGTGCACGTCGGTCTGAAGAAACACCACTGCAGAGAAACCGTGTTTCTCCCAACCTCTTCCCTGAAAATGGTAGTCTATTCCAAGGTAAGTGTGACAGCGCAAGGCATGTGCCCCATGCCTGCGCCACGGAAATAAGGAGTGGAGATTGTCTCTCCCGGTTCAAACCTTGTTCCGTGAGAAATGTTTTCAAGAGTACGAGAGAGAGCAGAGGGAAAAGGTCATGCCTTTAAGTCTGAGAAGGAAACCCTGGAAGGCCGTACGCCTACGTATGAGCGGCATTCTGGCGCGAACGTGTGAAGGCATAAAGAATGTGTCCTGGGACGGTGCTTGACAAACCCCTTGTGAAGAAGTCTTCCCTCAGCTATCATATGGTTTCAGGAAGATAAAAGTGTTTTCCGCCGTGGGCGCGAAGGCACGAGGGACGTGCCCTAGAGTGAGCTGTCCGTTTCGAATGTGCCGCCCGTCGTTCCACGAAGAAGGGTGAGTATGGAAATGTATGATGTGAGGAAGCATAGGGAAGATTGCCTACGGGTGTTTAACTCTAAGGACAAATCTAGAGGGTTGCCGTCCGTCGACGACCAGCTCTTTCCCTACGGATGGAAGCGCCGTGTTAAAGCTTAGGGCGAGAGAAAAGAGACGGAATGCGAGATACACCACAGTGGGGAACACGTTGTGTGGAGGGCTTCTCTCCACCAAAGTCTCGGGTCACGAATTTGGAAGGGCCTTCAAATGTACGTGAGCTAGCGTCAGCAGAGCCTTCCACTGAACTCAGAGAAACGAGGCCGCGTCAAACATGATTTGGTGCTAACCCCTTGGTTCGCGAAGCGCGAAGCCTTTTGAGATATGTGTGTGAGGGTCTTGCACTCACCTCTCAAGAAACAAAACGGTAGAGCAATAGTCTTCCCACTACCATCTACAGGGAAGAAGACGGAGGAAATGTCCCACGTTAAACGTGAAGGCGCAAGTTACTGTGCCATAGAGCCCTGCTTGGGAAAGAACTTGTGTCGAAAGCTTCTCCCAACTCAGATCTTGTTTCGGGAAGATAGAAGCGCTGTCGGTACTTTGTGTGAAAACACAAGGAAAATGCCACACGCTGAATTGTGAAGAGAAATGTGGGTCGAACGTGACCACCAACACACTCGTTGTCCCCTAGAGAGGTGTGTGTCTGGAAGTGGGAGGAAGCGTAACGGACGTGCTATACACTTAACTCCAAGAAACAACGCTGTGGAGGTGCGGTCCTTCGACTGCCCTTCTTCTTTGCTAAGGAACGAAGCGGCTTGAAGCCAAGTGTGAAAGGAAACGGAGGGCAAGGAAGGGTGATATACCTCACTCGCGGCACAACTTCTGATGGAGGGCTTTTCTCAACGAACACCATGTGTCACGAAGATAGAAGGGTTTGCGAAAGTATGTGACTTCGCCAAAGGAAAGGCATACACGAATCTCGGCGAACCACGTCTGTGTCGATCGCGACTTCGAGCTTCCATCTGGGTTCCCGAGGAACCCATAGTCACATAATGTATGTGTTGTATCCTACTGCAGAAACACCACTGCAGAGAAACCGTGCGTCTACTATCACCTTCCCTGAAACTGGTAGACTTTTGCAATGGAAGTGGGAAATCGCAAGGAATGTGCCCCGTGCCTGTGCCACGGAAGTAACTAGTGTAAATGTCTGTCGCGATTGGAATCCTGTTCCGTGAGAAGCGTTTCCAAGAGTATGAGAGAGAGCAGATGGAAAAGGTCATGGTTTGAAGCGTGAGAAGGAGACCCGTCAGGAAAGCCATACACGTAAGTCGGGGAAGCACTTTCGCGTGACATGGTGAAGGCATCTAGAATGTGCCCTGTGACGGTGCTCGAGAAACCACTTGTGAAGAAGGCTTCCCTCAACTGCCGTATCGTTTCCGTAGGAGGAAACTGTTTTCCGTAGTGGGTGTGAAGGCATAAGGGACGTAGACGAGACTTCGCTCTCCGCTTCGAAGGTGCCTGCCGTCGTTACACGAAGAAGGATGTGTATGGAAATGGATGACTGCGGAAGCATAAGGAAGATGGCATGCGTTTGTTTAACTCTAAGAACAAGTCTCGAGGGTTCCCGTCCTTCGACTACCATCTCTTCTCGTAAGGATGCGAAGCCGCTCCTTAAACCTCGTGTGAACGAAAAGAGATGGAACGCGCGATACCGCACAGTGAGGAACACGTTGTGCGGAGGGTTTCTCTCCATTACGTCCTGTGTCATGGAGGTGGATGGGTCTTGCAATGTACGTGGGCTAGCCTCAGTAGCAGTAGTAGCCTGACACTGAATTCTGAGAAACAAGGCCATGTCAAACAGGCTTTCGCGCTAACATCGTGGTGCTTGAAGAAAGAAGCCTTTGGAGACATGTGCGTTGCTATATAAGGTAGGCGTCTTACACTCACCTCTCACGAAACCAAACTGTAGGGAACTAGTCTTTCCACTACCGCCTCCGGGGAAGAAGTTGGAAGAACTTTCCGACGTTCAAAGTGAAGGCACAAATGCTGGGCCGTCTACCACTGTTTGAGAGAGGAGTTGTGTCTCAAGCTCCTGTCAACCCAGATCTTGCTTCGGGAAGAGAGAAGCGTTTTCAGGACTTCGTGTGAAAGCGTAAGGACAATGCCATAGGCTGAATGGTGAAGGAAAATGTGGGTCGAATGCGACCACCAACTAACAAGTTGTCCCCTAGGGAGGTGTGTGTCTGGAAATGGGAGGAAGCGTAAGGAACGAGCTGTACACTTAAGTCTAAGAGACAATGCTGTGGAGGAGCCGTCCTTCGACTCCCCGCCTCCTTTCCTAAGGATCGAAGCAGCTTGACGCCGAGTGTGAACGGAAGCAGAGGAAAAGCCTGCTATACCTTACTCGGGGAACCACTTTGTATGGAGGGCTTCTCTCAATGAACACCACGGCTCACGACGCTAGAAGGGTTTTCAAACGTACGTGAGTTCGCCAAAGGAAAGCCACAGACTACACTGTGCGAAACAAGTCTGTGTCAAACCGCGCCTTCGAGCTTCCATCTGGCTTCATGGGGAAAACCTAGTCACAACATGAACGTGTGGAGCCCTAAACAGGCGGCGTGCACGTCGGTCTGAAGAAACACCACTGCAGAGAAACCGTGTTTCTCCCAACCTCTTCCCTGAAAATGGTAGTCTATTCCAAGGTAAGTGTGACAGCGCAAGGCATGTGCCCCATGCCTGCGCCACGGAAATAAGGAGTGGAGATTGTCTCTCCCGGTTCAAACCTTGTTCCGTGAGAAATGTTTTCAAGAGTACGAGAGAGAGCAGAGGGAAAAGGTCATGCCTTTAAGTTTGAGAAGGAAACCCTGGAAAGCCGTACGCCTACGTATGAGCGGCATTCTGGCGCGAACGTGTGAAGGCATAAAGAATGTGTCCTGGGACGGTGCTTGACAAACCCCTTGTGAAGAAGTCTTCCCTCAGCTATCATATGGTTTCAGGAAGATAAAAGTGTTTTCCGCCGTGGGCGTGAAGGCACGAGGGACGTGCCCTAGAGTGAGCTGTCCGTTTCGAATGTGCCGCCCGTCATTCCACGAAGAAGGGTGAGTATGGAAATGTATGATGTGAGGAAGCATAGGGAAGATTGCCTACGGGTGTTTAACTCTAAGGACAAATCTAGAGGGTTGCCGTCCGTCGACGACCAGCTCTTTCCCTACGGATGGAAGCGCCGTGTTAAAGCTTAGGGCGAGAGAAAAGAGACGGAATGCGAGATACACCACAGTGGGGAACACGTTGTGTGGAGGGCTTCTCTCCACCAAAGTCTTGGGTCACGAATTTGGAAGGGCCTTCAAATGTACGTGAGCTAGCGTCAGCAGAGCCTTCCACTGAACTCAGAGAAACGAGGCCGCGTCAAACATGATTTCGTGCTAACCCCTTGGTTCGCGAAGCGCGAAGCCTTTTGAGATATGTGTGTGAGGGTCTTGCACTCACCTCTCAAGAAACAAAACGGTAGAGCAATAGTCTTCCCACTACCATCTACAGGGAAGAAGACGGAGGAAATGTCCCACGTTAAAAGTGAAGGCGCAAGTTACTGTGCCATAGAGCCCTGCTTGGGAAAGAACTTGTGTCGAAAGCTTCTCCCAACTCAGATCTTGTTTCGGGAAGATAGAAGCGCTGTCGGTACTTTGTGTGAAAACACAAGGAAAATGCCACACGCTGAATTGTGAAGAGAAATGTGGGTCGAACGTGACCACCAACACACTCGTTGTCCCCTAGAGAGGTGTGTGTCTGGAAGTGGGAGGAAGCGTAACGGACGTGCTATACACTTAACTCCAAGAAACAACGCTGTGGAGGTGCGGTCCTTCGACTGCCCTTCTTCTTTGCTAAGGAACGAAGCGGCTTGAAGCCAAGTGTGAAAGGAAACGGAGGGCAAGGAAGGGTGATATACCTCACTCGCGGCACAACTTCTGATGGAGGGCTTTTCTCAACGAACACCATGTGTCACGAAGATAGAAGGGTTTGCGAAAGTATGTGACTTCGCCAAAGGAAAGGCATACACGAATCTCGGCGAACCACGTCTGTGTCGATCGCGACTTCGAGCTTCCATCTGGGTTCCCGAGGAACCCATAGTCACATAATGTATGTGTTGTATCCTACTGCAGAAACACCACTGCAGAGAAACCGTGCGTCTACTATCACCTTCCCTGAAACTGGTAGACTTTTGCAATGGAAGTGGGAAATCGCAAGGAATGTGCCCCGTGCCTGTGCCACGGAAGTAACTAGTGTAAATGTCTGTCGCGATTGGAATCCTGTTCCGTGAGAAGCGTTTCCAAGAGTATGAGAGAGAGCAGATGGAAAAGGTCATGGTTTGAAGCGTGAGAAGGAGACCCGTCAGGAAAGCCATACACGTAAGTCGGGGAAGCACTTTCGCGTGACATGGTGAAGGCATCTAGAATGTGCCCTGTGACGGTGCTCGAGAAACCACTTGTGAAGAAGGCTTCCCTCAACTGCCGTATCGTTTCCGTAGGAGGAAACTGTTTTCCGTAGTGGGTGTGAAGGCATAAGGGACGTAGACGAGACTTCGCTCTCCGCTTCGAAGGTGCCTGCCGTCGTTACACGAAGAAGGATGTGTATGGAAATGGATGACTGCGGAAGCATAAGGAAGATGGCATGCGTTTGTTTAACTCTAAGAACAAGTCTCGAGGGTTCCCGTCCTTCGACTACCATCTCTTCTCGTAAGGATGCGAAGCCGCTCCTTAAACCTCGTGTGAACGAAAAGAGATGGAACGCGCGATACCGCACAGTGAGGAACACGTTGTGCGGAGGGTTTCTCTCCATTACGTCCTGTGTCATGGAGGTGGATGGGTCTTGCAATGTACGTGGGCTAGCCTCAGTAGCAGTAGTAGCCTGACACTGAATTCTGAGAAACAAGGCCATGTCAAACAGGCTTTCGCGCTAACATCGTGGTGCTTGAAGAAAGAAGCCTTTGGAGACATGTGCGTTGCTATATAAGGTAGGCGTCTTACACTCACCTCTCACGAAACCAAACTGTAGGGAACTAGTCTTTCCACTACCGCCTCCGGGGAAGAAGTTGGAAGAACTTTCCGACGTTCAAAGTGAAGGCACAAATGCTGGGCCGTCTACCACTGTTTGAGAGAGGAGTTGTGTCTCAAGCTCCTGTCAACCCAGATCTTGCTTCGGGAAGAGAGAAGCGTTTTCAGGACTTCGTGTGAAAGCGTAAGGACAATGCCATAGGCTGAATGGTGAAGGAAAATGTGGGTCGAATGCGACCACCAACTAACAAGTTGTCCCCTAGGGAGGTGTGTGTCTGGAAATGGGAGGAAGCGTAAGGAACGAGCTGTACACTTAAGTCTAAGAGACAATGCTGTGGAGGAGCCGTCCTTCGACTCCCCGCCTCCTTTCCTAAGGATCGAAGCAGCTTGACGCCGAGTGTGAACGGAAGCAGAGGAAAAGCCTGCTATACCTTACTCGGGGAACCACTTTGTATGGAGGGCTTCTCTCAATGAACACCACGGCTCACGACGCTAGAAGGGTTTTCAAACGTACGTGAGTTCGCCAAAGGAAAGCCACAGACTACACTGTGCGAAACAAGTCTGTGTCAAACCGCGCCTTCGAGCTTCCATCTGGCTTCACGGGGAAAACCTAGTCACAACATGAACGTGTGGAGCCCTAAACAGGCGGCGTGCACGTCGGTCTGAAGAAACACCACTGCAGAGAAACCGTGTTTCTCCCAACCTCTTCCCTGAAAATGGTAGTCTATTCCAAGGTAAGTGTGACAGCGCAAGGCATGTGCCCCATGCCTGCGCCACGGAAATAAGGAGTGGAGATTGTCTCTCCCGGTTCAAACCTTGTTCCGTGAGAAATGTTTTCAAGAGTACGAGAGAGAGCAGAGGGAAAAGGTCATGCCTTTAAGTCTGAGAAGGAAACCCTGGAAAGCCGTACGCCTACGTATGAGCGGCATTCTGGCGCGAACGTGTGAAGGCATAAAGAATGTGTCCTGGGACGGTGCTTGACAAACCCCTTGTGAAGAAGTCTTCCCTCAGCTATCATATGGTTTCAGGAAGATAAAAGTGTTTTCCGCCGTGGGCGTGAAGGCACGAGGGACGTGCCCTAGAGTGAGCTGTCCGTTTCGAATGTGCCGCCCGTCGTTCCACGAAGAAGGGTGAGTATGGAAATGTATGATGTGAGGAAGCATAGGGAAGATTGCCTACGGGTGTTTAACTCTAAGGACAAATCTAGAGGGTTGCCGTCCGTCGACGACCAGCTCTTTCCCTACGGATGGAAGCGCCGTGTTAAAGCTTAGGGCGAGAGAAAAGAGACGGAATGCGAGATACACCACAGTGGGGAACACGTTGTGTGGAGGGCTTCTCTCCACCAAAGTCTTGGGTCACGAATTTGGAAGGGCCTTCAAATGTACGTGAGCTAGCGTCAGCAGAGCCTTCCACTGAACTCAGAGAAACGAGGCCGCGTCAAACATGATTTCGTGCTAACCCCTTGGTTCGCGAAGCGCGAAGCCTTTTGAGATATGTGTGTGAGGGTCTTGCACTCACCTCTCAAGAAACAAAACGGTAGAGCAATAGTCTTCCCACTACCATCTACAGGGAAGAAGACGGAGGAAATGTCCCACGTTAAAAGTGAAGGCGCAAGTTACTGTGCCATAGAGCCCTGCTTGGGAAAGAACTTGTGTCGAAAGCTTCTCCCAACTCAGATCTTGTTTCGGGAAGATAGAAGCGCTGTCGGTACTTTGTGTGAAAACACAAGGAAAATGCCACACGCTGAATTGTGAAGAGAAATGTGGGTCGAACGTGACCACCAACACACTCGTTGTCCCCTAGAGAGGTGTGTGTCTGGAAGTGGGAGGAAGCGTAACGGACGTGCTATACACTTAACTCCAAGAAACAACGCTGTGGAGGTGCGGTCCTTCGACTGCCCTTCTTCTTTGCTAAGGAACGAAGCGGCTTGAAGCCAAGTGTGAAAGGAAACGGAGGGCAAGGAAGGGTGATATACCTCACTCGCGGCACAACTTCTGATGGAGGGCTTTTCTCAACGAACACCATGTGTCACGAAGATAGAAGGGTTTGCGAAAGTATGTGACTTCGCCAAAGGAAAGGCATACACGAATCTCGGCGAACCACGTCTGTGTCGATCGCGACTTCGAGCTTCCATCTGGGTTCCCGAGGAACCCATAGTCACATAATGTATGTGTTGTATCCTACTGCAGAAACACCACTGCAGAGAAACCGTGCGTCTACTATCACCTTCCCTGAAACT
Source organism: Eumetopias jubatus (assembly GCF_037043125.1). Lineage (NCBI taxonomy): Eukaryota > Metazoa > Chordata > Mammalia > Carnivora > Otariidae > Eumetopias > Eumetopias jubatus. The sequence goes on from NW_028274969.1 coordinate 250,803, forward strand.
GGTAGACTTTTGCAATGGAAGTGGGAAATCGCAAGGAATGTGCCCCGTGCCTGTGCCACGGAAGTAACTAGTGTAAATGTCTGTCGCGATTGGAATCCTGTTCCGTGAGAAGCGTTTCCAAGAGTATGAGAGAGAGCAGATGGAAAAGGTCATGGTTTGAAGCGTGAGAAGGAGACCCGTCAGGAAAGCCATACACGTAAGTCGGGGAAGCACTTTCGCGTGACATGGTGAAGGCATCTAGAATGTGCCCTGTGACGGTGCTCGAGAAACCACTTGTGAAGAAGGCTTCCCTCAACTGCCGTATCGTTTCCGTAGGAGGAAACTGTTTTCCGTAGTGGGTGTGAAGGCATAAGGGACGTAGACGAGACTTCGCTCTCCGCTTCGAAGGTGCCTGCCGTCGTTACACGAAGAAGGATGTGTATGGAAATGGATGACTGCGGAAGCATAAGGAAGATGGCATGCGTTTGTTTAACTCTAAGAACAAGTCTCGAGGGTTCCCGTCCTTCGACTACCATCTCTTCTCGTAAGGATGCGAAGCCGCTCCTTAAACCTCGTGTGAACGAAAAGAGATGGAACGCGCGATACCGCACAGTGAGGAACACGTTGTGCGGAGGGTTTCTCTCCATTACGTCCTGTGTCATGGAGGTGGATGGGTCTTGCAATGTACGTGGGCTAGCCTCAGTAGCAGTAGTAGCCTGACACTGAATTCTGAGAAACAAGGCCATGTCAAACAGGCTTTCGCGCTAACATCGTGGTGCTTGAAGAAAGAAGCCTTTGGAGACATGTGCGTTGCTATATAAGGTAGGCGTCTTACACTCACCTCTCACGAAACCAAACTGTAGGGAACTAGTCTTTCCACTACCGCCTCCGGGGAAGAAGTTGGAAGAACTTTCCGACGTTCAAAGTGAAGGCACAAATGCTGGGCCGTCTACCACTGTTTGAGAGAGGAGTTGTGTCTCAAGCTCCTGTCAACCCAGATCTTGCTTCGGGAAGAGAGAAGCGTTTTCAGGACTTCGTGTGAAAGCGTAAGGACAATGCCATAGGCTGAATGGTGAAGGAAAATGTGGGTCGAATGCGACCACCAACTAACAAGTTGTCCCCTAGGGAGGTGTGTGTCTGGAAATGGGAGGAAGCGTAAGGAACGAGCTGTACACTTAAGTCTAAGAGACAATGCTGTGGAGGAGCCGTCCTTCGACTCCCCGCCTCCTTTCCTAAGGATCGAAGCAGCTTGACGCCGAGTGTGAACGGAAGCAGAGGAAAAGCCTGCTATACCTTACTCGGGGAACCACTTTGTATGGAGGGCTTCTCTCAATGAACACCACGGCTCACGACGCTAGAAGGGTTTTCAAACGTACGTGAGTTCGCCAAAGGAAAGCCACAGACTACACTGTGCGAAACAAGTCTGTGTCAAACCGCGCCTTCGAGCTTCCATCTGGCTTCACGGGGAAAACCTAGTCACAACATGAACGTGTGGAGCCCTAAACAGGCGGCGTGCACGTCGGTCTGAAGAAACACCACTGCAGAGAAACCGTGTTTCTCCCAACCTCTTCCCTGAAAATGGTAGTCTATTCCAAGGTAAGTGTGACAGCGCAAGGCATGTGCCCCATGCCTGCGCCACGGAAATAAGGAGTGGAGATTGTCTCTCCCGGTTCAAACCTTGTTCCGTGAGAAATGTTTTCAAGAGTACGAGAGAGAGCAGAGGGAAAAGGTCATGCCTTTAAGTCTGAGAAGGAAACCCTGGAAAGCCGTACGCCTACGTATGAGCGGCATTCTGGCGCGAACGTGTGAAGGCATAAAGAATGTGTCCTGGGACGGTGCTTGACAAACCCCTTGTGAAGAAGTCTTCCCTCAGCTATCATATGGTTTCAGGAAGATAAAAGTGTTTTCCGCCGTGGGCGTGAAGGCACGAGGGACGTGCCCTAGAGTGAGCTGTCCGTTTCGAATGTGCCGCCCGTCGTTCCACGAAGGAGGGTGAGTATGGAAATGTATGATGTGAGGAAGCATAGGGAAGATTGCCTACGGGTGTTTAACTCTAAGGACAAATCTAGAGGGTTGCCGTCCGTCGACGACCAGCTCTTTCCCTACGGATGGAAGCGCCGTGTTAAAGCTTAGGGCGAGAGAAAAGAGACGGAATGCGAGATACACCACAGTGGGGAACACGTTGTGTGGAGGGCTTCTCTCCACCAAAGTCTTGGGTCACGAATTTGGAAGGGCCTTCAAATGTACGTGAGCTAGCGTCAGCAGAGCCTTCCACTGAACTCAGAGAAACGAGGCCGCGTCAAACATGATTTCGTGCTAACCCCTTGGTTCGCGAAGCGCGAAGCCTTTTGAGATATGTGTGTGAGGGTCTTGCACTCACCTCTCAAGAAACAAAACGGTAGAGCAATAGTCTTCCCACTACCATCTACAGGGAAGAAGACGGAGGAAATGTCCCACGTTAAAAGTGAAGGCGCAAGTTACTGTGCCATAGAGCCCTGCTTGGGAAAGAACTTGTGTCGAAAGCTTCTCCCAACTCAGATCTTGTTTCGGGAAGATAGAAGCGCTGTCGGTACTTTGTGTGAAAACACAAGGAAAATGCCACACGCTGAATTGTGAAGAGAAATGTGGGTCGAACGTGACCACCAACACACTCGTTGTCCCCTAGAGAGGTGTGTGTCTGGAAGTGGGAGGAAGCGTAACGGACGTGCTATACACTTAACTCCAAGAAACAACGCTGTGGAGGTGCGGTCCTTCGACTGCCCTTCTTCTTTGCTAAGGAACGAAGCGGCTTGAAGCCAAGTGTGAAAGGAAACGGAGGGCAAGGAAGGGTGATATGCCTCACTCGCGGCACAACTTCTGATGGAGGGCTTTTCTCAACGAACACCATGTGTCACGAAGATAGAAGGGTTTGCGAAAGTATGTGACTTCGCCAAAGGAAAGGCATACACGAATCTCGGCGAACCACGTCTGTGTCGATCGCGACTTCGAGCTTCCATCTGGGTTCCCGAGGAACCCATAGTCACATAATGTATGTGTTGTATCCTACTGCAGAAACACCACTGCAGAGAAACCGTGCGTCTACTATCACCTTCCCTGAAACTGGTAGACTTTTGCAATGGAAGTGGGAAATCGCAAGGAATGTGCCCCGTGCCTGTGCCACGGAAGTAACTAGTGTAAATGTCTGTCGCGATTGGAATCCTGTTCCGTGAGAAGCGTTTCCAAGAGTATGAGAGAGAGCAGATGGAAAAGGTCATGGTTTGAAGCGTGAGAAGGAGACCCGTCAGGAAAGCCATACACGTAAGTCGGGGAAGCACTTTCGCGTGACATGGTGAAGGCATCTAGAATGTGCCCTGTGACGGTGCTCGAGAAACCACTTGTGAAGAAGGCTTCCCTCAACTGCCGTATCGTTTCCGTAGGAGGAAACTGTTTTCCGTAGTGGGTGTGAAGGCATAAGGGACGTAGACGAGACTTCGCTCTCCGCTTCGAAGGTGCCTGCCGTCGTTACACGAAGAAGGATGTGTATGGAAATGGATGACTGCGGAAGCATAAGGAAGATGGCATGCGTTTGTTTAACTCTAAGAACAAGTCTCGAGGGTTCCCGTCCTTCGACTACCATCTCTTCTCGTAAGGATGCGAAGCCGCTCCTTAAACCTCGTGTGAACGAAAAGAGATGGAACGCGCGATACCGCACAGTGAGGAACACGTTGTGCGGAGGGTTTCTCTCCATTACGTCCTGTGTCATGGAGGTGGATGGGTCTTGCAATGTACGTGGGCTAGCCTCAGTAGCAGTAGTAGCCTGACACTGAATTCTGAGAAACAAGGCCATGTCAAACAGGCTTTCGCGCTAACATCGTGGTGCTTGAAGAAAGAAGCCTTTGGAGACATGTGCGTTGCTATATAAGGTAGGCGTCTTACACTCACCTCTCACGAAACCAAACTGTAGGGAACTAGTCTTTCCACTACCGCCTCCGGGGAAGAAGTTGGAAGAACTTTCCGACGTTCAAAGTGAAGGCACAAATGCTGGGCCGTCTACCACTGTTTGAGAGAGGAGTTGTGTCTCAAGCTCCTGTCAACCCAGATCTTGCTTCGGGAAGAGAGAAGCGTTTTCAGGACTTCGTGTGAAAGCGTAAGGACAATGCCATAGGCTGAATGGTGAAGGAAAATGTGGGTCGAATGCGACCACCAACTAACAAGTTGTCCCCTAGGGAGGTGTGTGTCTGGAAATGGGAGGAAGCGTAAGGAACGAGCTGTACACTTAAGTCTAAGAGACAATGCTGTGGAGGAGCCGTCCTTCGACTCCCCGCCTCCTTTCCTAAGGATCGAAGCAGCTTGACGCCGAGTGTGAACGGAAGCAGAGGAAAAGCCTGCTATACCTTACTCGGGGAACCACTTTGTATGGAGGGCTTCTCTCAATGAACACCACGGCTCACGACGCTAGAAGGGTTTTCAAACGTACGTGAGTTCGCCAAAGGAAAGCCACAGACTACACTGTGCGAAACAAGTCTGTGTCAAACCGCGCCTTCGAGCTTCCATCTGGCTTCACGGGGAAAACCTAGTCACAACATGAACGTGTGGAGCCCTAAACAGGCGGCGTGCACGTCAGTCTGAAGAAACACCACTGCAGAGAAACCGTGTTTCTCCCAACCTCTTCCCTGAAAATGGTAGTCTATTCCAAGGTAAGTGTGACAGCGCAAGGCATGTGCCCCATGCCTGCGCCACGGAAATAAGGAGTGGAGATTGTCTCTCCCGGTTCAAACCTTGTTCCGTGAGAAATGTTTTCAAGAGTACGAGAGAGAGCAGAGGGAAAAGGTCATGCCTTTAAGTCTGAGAAGGAAACCCTGGAAAGCCGTACGCCTACGTATGAGCGGCATTCTGGCGCGAACGTGTGAAGGCATAAAGAATGTGTCCTGGGACGGTGCTTGACAAACCCCTTGTGAAGAAGTCTTCCCTCAGCTATCATATGGTTTCAGGAAGATAAAAGTGTTTTCCGCCGTGGGCGCGAAGGCACGAGGGACGTGCCCTAGAGTGAGCTGTCCGTTTCGAATGTGCCGCCCGTCGTTCCACGAAGAAGGGTGAGTATGGAAATGTATGATGTGAGGAAGCATAGGGAAGATTGCCTACGGGTGTTTAACTCTAAGGACAAATCTAGAGGGTTGCCGTCCGTCGACGACCAGCTCTTTCCCTACGGATGGAAGCGCCGTGTTAAAGCTTAGGGCGAGAGAAAAGAGACGGAATGCGAGATACACCACAGTGGGGAACACGTTGTGTGGAGGGCTTCTCTCCACCAAAGTCTTGGGTCACGAATTTGGAAGGGCCTTCAAATGTACGTGAGCTAGCGTCAGCAGAGCCTTCCACTGAACTCAGAGAAACGAGGCCGCGTCAAACATGATTTCGTGCTAACCCCTTGGTTCGCGAAGCGCGAAGCCTTTTGAGATATGTGTGTGAGGGTCTTGCACTCACCTCTCAAGAAACAAAACGGTAGAGCAATAGTCTTCCCACTACCATCTACAGGGAAGAAGACGGAGGAAATGTCCCACGTTAAAAGTGAAGGCGCAAGTTACTGTGCCATAGAGCCCTGCTTGGGAAAGAACTTGTGTCGAAAGCTTCTCCCAACTCAGATCTTGTTTCGGGAAGATAGAAGCGCTGTCGGTACTTTGTGTGAAAACACAAGGAAAATGCCACACGCTGAATTGTGAAGAGAAATGTGGGTCGAACGTGACCACCAACACACTCGTTGTCCCCTAGAGAGGTGTGTGTCTGGAAGTGGGAGGAAGCGTAACGGACGTGCTATACACTTAACTCCAAGAAACAACGCTGTGGAGGTGCGGTCCTTCGACTGCCCTTCTTCTTTGCTAAGGAACGAAGCGGCTTGAAGCCAAGTGTGAAAGGAAACGGAGGGCAAGGAAGGGTGATATGCCTCACTCGCGGCACAACTTCTGATGGAGGGCTTTTCTCAACGAACACCATGTGTCACGAAGATAGAAGGGTTTGCGAAAGTATGTGACTTCGCCAAAGGAAAGGCATACACGAATCTCGGCGAACCACGTCTGTGTCGATCGCGACTTCGAGCTTCCATCTGGGTTCCCGAGGAACCCATAGTCACATAATGTATGTGTTGTATCCTACTGCAGAAACACCACTGCAGAGAAACCGTGCGTCTACTATCACCTTCCCTGAAACTGGTAGACTTTTGCAATGGAAGTGGGAAATCGCAAGGAATGTGCCCCGTGCCTGTGCCACGGAAGTAACTAGTGTCAATGTCTGTCGCGATTGGAATCCTGTTCCGTGAGAAGCGTTTCCAAGAGTATGAGAGAGAGCAGATGGAAAAGGTCATGGTTTGAAGCGTGAGAAGGAGACCCGTCAGGAAAGCCATACACGTAAGTCGGGGAAGCACTTTCGCGTGACATGGTGAAGGCATCTAGAATGTGCCCTGTGACGGTGCTCGAGAAACCACTTGTGAAGAAGGCTTCCCTCAACTGCCGTATCGTTTCCGTAGGAGGAAACTGTTTTCCGTAGTGGGTGTGAAGGCATAAGGGACGTAGACGAGACTTCGCTCTCCGCTTCGAAGGTGCCTGCCGTCGTTACACGAAGAAGGATGTGTATGGAAATGGATGACTGCGGAAGCATAAGGAAGATGGCATGCGTTTGTTTAACTCTAAGAACAAGTCTCGAGGGTTCCCGTCCTTCGACTACCATCTCTTCTCGTAAGGATGCGAAGCCGCTCCTTAAACCTCGTGTGAACGAAAAGAGATGGAACGCGCGATACCGCACAGTGAGGAACACGTTGTGCGGAGGGTTTCTCTCCATTACGTCCTGTGTCATGGAGGTGGATGGGTCTTGCAATGTACGTGGGCTAGCCTCAGTAGCAGTAGTAGCCTGACACTGAATTCTGAGAAACAAGGCCATGTCAAACAGGCTTTCGCGCTAACATCGTGGTGCTTGAAGAAAGAAGCCTTTGGAGACATGTGCGTTGCTATATAAGGTAGGCGTCTTACACTCACCTCTCACGAAACCAAACTGTAGGGAACTAGTCTTTCCACTACCGCCTCCGGGGAAGAAGTTGGAAGAACTTTCCGACGTTCAAAGTGAAGGCACAAATGCTGGGCCGTCTACCACTGTTTGAGAGAGGAGTTGTGTCTCAAGCTCCTGTCAACCCAGATCTTGCTTCGGGAAGAGAGAAGCGTTTTCAGGACTTCGTGTGAAAGCGTAAGGACAATGCCATAGGCTGAATGGTGAAGGAAAATGTGGGTCGAATGCGACCACCAACTAACAAGTTGTCCCCTAGGGAGGTGTGTGTCTGGAAATGGGAGGAAGCGTAAGGAACGAGCTGTACACTTAAGTCTAAGAGACAATGCTGTGGAGGAGCCGTCCTTCGACTCCCCGCCTCCTTTCCTAAGGATCGAAGCAGCTTGACGCCGAGTGTGAACGGAAGCAGAGGAAAAGCCTGCTATACCTTACTCGGGGAACCACTTTGTATGGAGGGCTTCTCTCAATGAACACCACGGCTCACGACGCTAGAAGGGTTTTCAAACGTACGTGAGTTCGCCAAAGGAAAGCCACAGACTACACTGTGCGAAACAAGTCTGTGTCAAACCGCGCCTTCGAGCTTCCATCTGGCTTCACGGGGAAAACCTAGTCACAACATGAACGTGTGGAGCCCTAAACAGGCGGCGTGCACGTCGGTCTGAAGAAACACCACTGCAGAGAAACCGTGTTTCTCCCAACCTCTTCCCTGAAAATGGTAGTCTATTCCAAGGTAAGTGTGACAGCGCAAGGCATGTGCCCCATGCCTGCGCCACGGAAATAAGGAGTGGAGATTGTCTCTCCCGGTTCAAACCTTGTTCCGTGAGAAATGTTTTCAAGAGTACGAGAGAGAGCAGAGGGAAAAGGTCATGCCTTTAAGTCTGAGAAGGAAACCCTGGAAAGCCGTACGCCTACGTATGAGCGGCATTCTGGCGCGAACGTGTGAAGGCATAAAGAATGTGTCCTGGGACGGTGCTTGACAAACCCCTTGTGAAGAAGTCTTCCCTCAGCTATCATATGGTTTCAGGAAGATAAAAGTGTTTTCCGCCGTGGGCGTGAAGGCACGAGGGACGTGCCCTAGAGTGAGCTGTCCGTTTCGAATGTGCCGCCCGTCGTTCCACGAAGAAGGGTGAGTATGGAAATGTATGATGTGAGGAAGCATAGGGAAGATTGCCTACGGGTGTTTAACTCTAAGGACAAATCTAGAGGGTTGCCGTCCGTCGACGACCAGCTCTTTCCCTACGGATGGAAGTGCCGTGTTAAAGCTTAGGGCGAGAGAAAAGAGACGGAATGCGAGATACACCACAGTGGGGAACACGTTGTGTGGAGGGCTTCTCTCCACCAAAGTCTTGGGTCACGAATTTGGAAGGGCCTTCAAATGTACGTGAGCTAGCGTCAGCAGAGCCTTCCACTGAACTCAGAGAAACGAGGCCGCGTCAAACATGATTTCGTGCTAACCCCTTGGTTCGCGAAGCGCGAAGCCTTTTGAGATATGTGTGTGAGGGTCTTGCACTCACCTCTCAAGAAACAAAACGGTAGAGCAATAGTCTTCCCACTACCATCTACAGGGAAGAAGACGGAGGAAATGTCCCACGTTAAAAGTGAAGGCGCAAGTTACTGTGCCATAGAGCCCTGCTTGGGAAAGAACTTGTGTCGAAAGCTTCTCCCAACTCAGATCTTGTTTCGGGAAGATAGAAGCGCTGTCGGTACTTTGTGTGAAAACACAAGGAAAATGCCACACGCTGAATTGTGAAGAGAAATGTGGGTCGAACGTGACCACCAACACACTCGTTGTCCCCTAGAGAGGTGTGTGTCTGGAAGTGGGAGGAAGCGTAACGGACGTGCTATACACTTAACTCCAAGAAACAACGCTGTGGAGGTGCGGTCCTTCGACTGCCCTTCTTCTTTGCTAAGGAACGAAGCGGCTTGAAGCCAAGTGTGAAAGGAAACGGAGGGCAAGGAAGGGTGATATGCCTCACTCGCGGCACAACTTCTGATGGAGGGCTTTTCTCAACGAACACCATGTGTCACGAAGATAGAAGGGTTTGCGAAAGTATGTGACTTCGCCAAAGGAAAGGCATACACGAATCTCGGCGAACCACGTCTGTGTCGATCGCGACTTCGAGCTTCCATCTGGGTTCCCGAGGAACCCATAGTCACATAATGTATGTGTTGTATCCTACTGCAGAAACACCACTGCAGAGAAACCGTGCGTCTACTATCACCTTCCCTGAAACTGGTAGACTTTTGCAATGGAAGTGGGAAATCGCAAGGAATGTGCCCCGTGCCTGTGCCACGGAAGTAACTAGTGTCAATGTCTGTCGCGATTGGAATCCTGTTCCGTGAGAAGCGTTTCCAAGAGTATGAGAGAGAGCAGATGGAAAAGGTCATGGTTTGAAGCGTGAGAAGGAGACCCGTCAGGAAAGCCATACACGTAAGTCGGGGAAGCACTTTCGCGTGACATGGTGAAGGCATCTAGAATGTGCCCTGTGACGGTGCTCGAGAAACCACTTGTGAAGAAGGCTTCCCTCAACTGCCGTATCGTTTCCGTAGGAGGAAACTGTTTTCCGTAGTGGGTGTGAAGGCATAAGGGACGTAGACGAGACTTCGCTCTCCGCTTCGAAGGTGCCTGCCGTCGTTACACGAAGAAGGATGTGTATGGAAATGGATGACTGCGGAAGCATAAGGAAGATGGCATGCGTTTGTTTAACTCTAAGAACAAGTCTCGAGGGTTCCCGTCCTTCGACTACCATCTCTTCTCGTAAGGATGCGAAGCCGCTCCTTAAACCTCGTGTGAACGAAAAGAGATGGAACGCGCGATACCGCACAGTGAGGAACACGTTGTGCGGAGGGTTTCTCTCCATTACGTCCTGTGTCATGGAGGTGGATGGGTCTTGCAATGTACGTGGGCTAGCCTCAGTAGCAGTAGTAGCCTGACACTGAATTCTGAGAAACAAGGCCATGTCAAACAGGCTTTCGCGCTAACATCGTGGTGCTTGAAGAAAGAAGCCTTTGGAGACATGTGCGTTGCTATATAAGGTAGGCGTCTTACACTCACCTCTCACGAAACCAAACTGTAGGGAACTAGTCTTTCCACTACCGCCTCCGGGGAAGAAGTTGGAAGAACTTTCCGACGTTCAAAGTGAAGGCACAAATGCTGGGCCGTCTACCACTGTTTGAGAGAGGAGTTGTGTCTCAAGCTCCTGTCAACCCAGATCTTGCTTCGGGAAGAGAGAAGCGTTTTCAGGACTTCGTGTGAAAGCGTAAGGACAATGCCATAGGCTGAATGGTGAAGGAAAATGTGGGTCGAATGCGACCACCAACTAACAAGTTGTCCCCTAGGGAGGTGTGTGTCTGGAAATGGGAGGAAGCGTAAGGAACGAGCTGTACACTTAAGTCTAAGAGACAATGCTGTGGAGGAGCCGTCCTTCGACTCCCCGCCTCCTTTCCTAAGGATCGAAGCAGCTTGACGCCGAGTGTGAACGGAAGCAGAGGAAAAGCCTGCTATACCTTACTCGGGGAACCACTTTGTATGGAGGGCTTCTCTCAATGAACACCACGGCTCACGACGCTAGAAGGGTTTTCAAACGTACGTGAGTTCGCCAAAGGAAAGCCACAGACTACACTGTGCGAAACAAGTCTGTGTCAAACCGCGCCTTCGAGCTTCCATCTGGCTTCACGGGGAAAACCTAGTCACAACATGAACGTGTGGAGCCCTAAACAGGCGGCGTGCACGTCGGTCTGAAGAAACACCACTGCAGAGAAACCGTGTTTCTCCCAACCTCTTCCCTGAAAATGGTAGTCTATTCCAAGGTAAGTGTGACAGCGCAAGGCATGTGCCCCATGCCTGCACCACGGAAATAAGGAGTGGAGATTGTCTCTCCCGGTTCAAACCTTGTTCCGTGAGAAATGTTTTCAAGAGTACGAGAGAGAGCAGAGGGAAAAGGTCATGCCTTTAAGTCTGAGAAGGAAACCCTGGAAAGCCGTACGCCTACGTATGAGCGGCATTCTGGCGCGAACGTGTGAAGGCATAAAGAATGTGTCCTGGGACGGTGCTTGACAAACCCCTTGTGAAGAAGTCTTCCCTCAGCTATCATATGGTTTCAGGAAGATAAAAGTGTTTTCCGCCGTGGGCGCGAAGGCACGAGGGACGTGCCCTAGAGTGAGCTGTCCGTTTCGAATGTGCCGCCCGTCGTTCCACGAAGAAGGGTGAGTATGGAAATGTATGATGTGAGGAAGCATAGGGAAGATTGCCTACGGGTGTTTAACTCTAAGGACAAATCTAGAGGGTTGCCGTCCGTCGACGACCAGCTCTTTCCCTACGGATGGAAGCGCCGTGTTAAAGCTTAGGGCGAGAGAAAAGAGACGGAATGCGAGATACACCACAGTGGGGAACACGTTGTGTGGAGGGCTTCTCTCCACCAAAGTCTTGGGTCACGAATTTGGAAGGGCCTTCAAATGTACGTGAGCTAGCGTCAGCAGAGCCTTCCACTGAACTCAGAGAAACGAGGCCGCGTCAAACATGATTTCGTGCTAACCCCTTGGTTCGCGAAGCGCGAAGCCTTTTGAGATATGTGTGTGAGGGTCTTGCACTCACCTCTCAAGAAACAAAACGGTAGAGCAATAGTCTTCCCACTACCATCTACAGGGAAGAAGACGGAGGAAATGTCCCACGTTAAAAGTGAAGGCGCAAGTTACTGTGCCATAGAGCCCTGCTTGGGAAAGAACTTGTGTCGAAAGCTTCTCCCAACTCAGATCTTGTTTCGGGAAGATAGAAGCGCTGTCGGTACTTTGTGTGAAAACACAAGGAAAATGCCACACGCTGAATTGTGAAGAGAAATGTGGGTCGAACGTGACCACCAACACACTCGTTGTCCCCTAGAGAGGTGTGTGTCTGGAAGTGGGAGGAAGCGTAACGGACGTGCTATACACTTAACTCCAAGAAACAACGCTGTGGAGGTGCGGTCCTTCGACTGCCCTTCTTCTTTGCTAAGGAACGAAGCGGCTTGAAGCCAAGTGTGAAAGGAAACGGAGGGCAAGGAAGGGTGATATGCCTCACTCGCGGCACAACTTCTGATGGAGGGCTTTTCTCAACGAACACCATGTGTCACGAAGATAGAAGGGTTTGCGAAAGTATGTGACTTCGCCAAAGGAAAGGCATACACGAATCTCGGCGAACCACGTCTGTGTCGATCGCGACTTCGAGCTTCCATCTGGGTTCCCGAGGAACCCATAGTCACATAATGTATGTGTTGTATCCTACTGCAGAAACACCACTGCAGAGAAACCGTGCGTCTACTATCACCTTCCCTGAAACTGGTAGACTTTTGCAATGGAAGTGGGAAATCGCAAGGAATGTGCCCCGTGCCTGTGCCACGGAAGTAACTAGTGTCAATGTCTGTCGCGATTGGAATCCTGTTCCGTGAGAAGCGTTTCCAAGAGTATGAGAGAGAGCAGATGGAAAAGGTCATGGTTTGAAGCGTGAGAAGGAGACCCGTCAGGAAAGCCATACACGTAAGTCGGGGAAGCACTTTCGCGTGACATGGTGAAGGCATCTAGAATGTGCCCTGTGACGGTGCTCGAGAAACCACTTGTGAAGAAGGCTTCCCTCAACTGCCGTATCGTTTCCGTAGGAGGAAACTGTTTTCCGTAGTGGGTGTGAAGGCATAAGGGACGTAGACGAGACTTCGCTCTCCGCTTCGAAGGTGCCTGCCGTCGTTACACGAAGAAGGATGTGTATGGAAATGGATGACTGCGGAAGCATAAGGAAGATGGCATGCGTTTGTTTAACTCTAAGAACAAGTCTCGAGGGTTCCCGTCCTTCGACTACCATCTCTTCTCGTAAGGATGCGAAGCCGCTCCTTAAACCTCGTGTGAACGAAAAGAGATGGAACGCGCGATACCGCACAGTGAGGAACACGTTGTGCGGAGGGTTTCTCTCCATTACGTCCTGTGTCATGGAGGTGGATGGGTCTTGCAATGTACGTGGGCTAGCCTCAGTAGCAGTAGTAGCCTGACACTGAATTCTGAGAAACAAGGCCATGTCAAACAGGCTTTCGCGCTAACATCGTGGTGCTTGAAGAAAGAAGCCTTTGGAGACATGTGCGTTGCTATATAAGGTAGGCGTCTTACACTCACCTCTCACGAAACCAAACTGTAGGGAACTAGTCTTTCCACTACCGCCTCCGGGGAAGAAGTTGGAAGAACTTTCCGACGTTCAAAGTGAAGGCACAAATGCTGGGCCGTCTACCACTGTTTGAGAGAGGAGTTGTGTCTCAAGCTCCTGTCAACCCAGATCTTGCTTCGGGAAGAGAGAAGCGTTTTCAGGACTTCGTGTGAAAGCGTAAGGACAATGCCATAGGCTGAATGGTGAAGGAAAATGTGGGTCGAATGCGACCACCAACTAACAAGTTGTCCCCTAGGGAGGTGTGTGTCTGGAAATGGGAGGAAGCGTAAGGAACGAGCTGTACACTTAAGTCTAAGAGACAATGCTGTGGAGGAGCCGTCCTTCGACTCCCCGCCTCCTTTCCTAAGGATCGAAGCAGCTTGACGCCGAGTGTGAACGGAAGCAGAGGAAAAGCCTGCTATACCTTACTCGGGGAACCACTTTGTATGGAGGGCTTCTCTCAATGAACACCACGGCTCACGACGCTAGAAGGGTTTTCAAACGTACGTGAGTTCGCCAAAGGAAAGCCACAGACTACACTGTGCGAAACAAGTCTGTGTCAAACCGCGCCTTCGAGCTTCCATCTGGCTTCACGGGGAAAACCTAGTCACAACATGAACGTGTGGAGCCCTAAACAGGCGGCGTGCACGTCGGTCTGAAGAAACACCACTGCAGAGAAACCGTGTTTCTCCCAACCTCTTCCCTGAAAATGGTAGTCTATTCCAAGGTAAGTGTGACAGCGCAAGGCATGTGCCCCATGCCTGCGCCACGGAAATAAGGAGTGGAGATTGTCTCTCCCGGTTCAAACCTTGTTCCGTGAGAAATGTTTTCAAGAGTACGAGAGAGAGCAGAGGGAAAAGGTCATGCCTTTAAGTCTGAGAAGGAAACCCTGGAAAGCCGTACGCCTACGTATGAGCGGCATTCTGGCGCGAACGTGTGAAGGCATAAAGAATGTGTCCTGGGACGGTGCTTGACAAACCCCTTGTGAAGAAGTCTTCCCTCAGCTATCATATGGTTTCAGGAAGATAAAAGTGTTTTCCGCCGTGGGCGCGAAGGCACGAGGGACGTGCCCTAGAGTGAGCTGTCCGTTTCGAATGTGCCGCCCGTCGTTCCACGAAGAAGGGTGAGTATGGAAATGTATGATGTGAGGAAGCATAGGGAAGATTGCCTACGGGTGTTTAACTCTAAGGACAAATCTAGAGGGTTGCCGTCCGTCGACGACCAGCTCTTTCCCTACGGATGGAAGCGCCGTGTTAAAGCTTAGGGCGAGAGAAAAGAGACGGAATGCGAGATACACCACAGTGGGGAACACGTTGTGTGGAGGGCTTCTCTCCACCAAAGTCTTGGGTCACGAATTTGGAAGGGCCTTCAAATGTACGTGAGCTAGCGTCAGCAGAGCCTTCCACTGAACTCAGAGAAACGAGGCCGCGTCAAACATGATTTCGTGCTAACCCCTTGGTTCGCGAAGCGCGAAGCCTTTTGAGATATGTGTGTGAGGGTCTTGCACTCACCTCTCAAGAAACAAAACGGTAGAGCAATAGTCTTCCCACTACCATCTACAGGGAAGAAGACGGAGGAAATGTCCCACGTTAAAAGTGAAGGCGCAAGTTACTGTGCCATAGAGCCCTGCTTGGGAAAGAACTTGTGTCGAAAGCTTCTCCCAACTCAGATCTTGTTTCGGGAAGATAGAAGCGCTGTCGGTACTTTGTGTGAAAACACAAGGAAAATGCCACACGCTGAATTGTGAAGAGAAATGTGGGTCGAACGTGACCACCAACACACTCGTTGTCCCCTAGAGAGGTGTGTGTCTGGAAGTGGGAGGAAGCGTAACGGACGTGCTATACACTTAACTCCAAGAAACAACGCTGTGGAGGTGCGGTCCTTCGACTGCCCTTCTTCTTTGCTAAGGAACGAAGCGGCTTGAAGCCAAGTGTGAAAGGAAACGGAGGGCAAGGAAGGGTGATATGCCTCACTCGCGGCACAACTTCTGATGGAGGGCTTTTCTCAACGAACACCATGTGTCACGAAGATAGAAGGGTTTGCGAAAGTATGTGACTTCGCCAAAGGAAAGGCATACACGAATCTCGGCGAACCACGTCTGTGTCGATCGCGACTTCGAGCTTCCATCTGGGTTCCCGAGGAACCCATAGTCACATAATGTATGTGTTGTATCCTACTGCAGAAACACCACTGCAGAGAAACCGTGCGTCTACTATCACCTTCCCTGAAACTGGTAGACTTTTGCAATGGAAGTGGGAAATCGCAAGGAATGTGCCCCGTGCCTGTGCCACGGAAGTAACTAGTGTCAATGTCTGTCGCGATTGGAATCCTGTTCCGTGAGAAGCGTTTCCAAGAGTATGAGAGAGAGCAGATGGAAAAGGTCATGGTTTGAAGCGTGAGAAGGAGACCCGTCAGGAAAGCCATACACGTAAGTCGGGGAAGCACTTTCGCGTGACATGGTGAAGGCATCTAGAATGTGCCCTGTGACGGTGCTCGAGAAACCACTTGTGAAGAAGGCTTCCCTCAACTGCCGTATCGTTTCCGTAGGAGGAAACTGTTTTCCGTAGTGGGTGTGAAGGCATAAGGGACGTAGACGAGACTTCGCTCTCCGCTTCGAAGGTGCCTGCCGTCGTTACACGAAGAAGGATGTGTATGGAAATGGATGACTGCGGAAGCATAAGGAAGATGGCATGCGTTTGTTTAACTCTAAGAACAAGTCTCGAGGGTTCCCGTCCTTCGACTACCATCTCTTCTCGTAAGGATGCGAAGCCGCTCCTTAAACCTCGTGTGAACGAAAAGAGATGGAACGCGCGATACCGCACAGTGAGGAACACGTTGTGCGGAGGGTTTCTCTCCATTACGTCCTGTGTCATGGAGGTGGATGGGTCTTGCAATGTACGTGGGCTAGCCTCAGTAGCAGTAGTAGCCTGACACTGAATTCTGAGAAACAAGGCCATGTCAAACAGGCTTTCGCGCTAACATCGTGGTGCTTGAAGAAAGAAGCCTTTGGAGACATGTGCGTTGCTATATAAGGTAGGCGTCTTACACTCACCTCTCACGAAACCAAACTGTAGGGAACTAGTCTTTCCACTACCGCCTCCGGGGAAGAAGTTGGAAGAACTTTCCGACGTTCAAAGTGAAGGCACAAATGCTGGGCCGTCTACCACTGTTTGAGAGAGGAGTTGTGTCTCAAGCTCCTGTCAACCCAGATCTTGCTTCGGGAAGAGAGAAGCGTTTTCAGGACTTCGTGTGAAAGCGTAAGGACAATGCCATAGGCTGAATGGTGAAGGAAAATGTGGGTCGAATGCGACCACCAACTAACAAGTTGTCCCCTAGGGAGGTGTGTGTCTGGAAATGGGAGGAAGCGTAAGGAACGAGCTGTACACTTAAGTCTAAGAGACAATGCTGTGGAGGAGCCGTCCTTCGACTCCCCGCCTCCTTTCCTAAGGATCGAAGCAGCTTGACGCCGAGTGTGAACGGAAGCAGAGGAAAAGCCTGCTATACCTTACTCGGGGAACCACTTTGTATGGAGGGCTTCTCTCAATGAACACCACGGCTCACGACGCTAGAAGGGTTTTCAAACGTACGTGAGTTCGCCAAAGGAAAGCCACAGACTACACTGTGCGAAACAAGTCTGTGTCAAACCGCGCCTTCGAGCTTCCATCTGGCTTCACGGGGAAAACCTAGTCACAACATGAACGTGTGGAGCCCTAAACAGGCGGCGTGCACGTCGGTCTGAAGAAACACCACTGCAGAGAAACCGTGTTTCTCCCAACCTCTTCCCTGAAAATGGTAGTCTATTCCAAGGTAAGTGTGACAGCGCAAGCCATGTGCCCCATGCCTGCGCCACGGAAATAAGGAGTGGAGATTGTCTCTCCCGGTTCAAACCTTGTTCCGTGAGAAATGTTTTCAAGAGTACGAGAGAGAGCAGAGGGAAAAGGTCATGCCTTTAAGTCTGAGAAGGAAACCCTGGAAAGCCGTACGCCTACGTATGAGCGGCATTCTGGCGCGAACGTGTGAAGGCATAAAGAATGTGTCCTGGGACGGTGCTTGACAAACCCCTTGTGAAGAAGTCTTCCCTCAGCTATCATATGGTTTCAGGAAGATAAAAGTGTTTTCCGCCGTGGGCGCGAAGGCACGAGGGACGTGCCCTAGAGTGAGCTGTCCGTTTCGAATGTGCCGCCCGTCGTTCCACGAAGAAGGGTGAGTATGGAAATGTATGATGTGAGGAAGCATAGGGAAGATTGCCTACGGGTGTTTAACTCTAAGGACAAATCTAGAGGGTTGCCGTCCGTCGACGACCAGCTCTTTCCCTACGGATGGAAGCGCCGTGTTAAAGCTTAGGGCGAGAGAAAAGAGACGGAATGCGAGATACACCACAGTGGGGAACACGTTGTGTGGAGGGCTTCTCTCCACCAAAGTCTCGGGTCACGAATTTGGAAGGGCCTTCAAATGTACGTGAGCAAGCGTCAGCAGAGCCTTCCACTGAACTCAGAGAAACGAGGCCGCGTCAAACATGATTTGGTGCTAACCCCTTGGTTCGCGAAGCGCGAAGCCTTTTGAGATATGTGTGTGAGGGTCTTGCACTCACCTCTCAAGAAACAAAACGGTAGAGCAATAGTCTTCCCACTACCATCTACAGGGAAGAAGACGGAGGAAATGTCCCACGTTAAACGTGAAGGCGCAAGTTACTGTGCCATAGAGCCCTGCTTGGGAAAGAACTTGTGTCGAAAGCTTCTCCCAACTCAGATCTTGTTTCGGGAAGATAGAAGCGCTGTCGGTACTTTGTGTGAAAACACAAGGAAAATGCCACACGCTGAATTGTGAAGAGAAATGTGGGTCGAACGTGACCACCAACACACTCGTTGTCCCCTAGAGAGGTGTGTGTCTGGAAGTGGGAGGAAGCGTAACGGACGTGCTATACACTTAACTCCAAGAAACAACGCTGTGGAGGTGCGGTCCTTCGACTGCCCTTCTTCTTTGCTAAGGAACGAAGCGGCTTGAAGCCAAGTGTGAAAGGAAACGGAGGGCAAGGAAGGGTGATATACCTCACTCGCGGCACAACTTCTGATGGAGGGCTTTTCTCAACGAACACCATGTGTCACGAAGATAGAAGGGTTTGCGAAAGTATGTGACTTCGCCAAAGGAAAGGCATACACGAATCTCGGCGAACCACGTCTGTGTCGATCGCGACTTCGAGCTTCCATCTGGGTTCCCGAGGAACCCATAGTCACATAATGTATGTGTTGTATCCTACTGCAGAAACACCACTGCAGAGAAACCGTGCGTCTACTATCACCTTCCCTGAAACTGGTAGACTTTTGCAATGGAAGTGGGAAATCGCAAGGAATGTGCCCCGTGCCTGTGCCACGGAAGTAACTAGTGTCAATGTCTGTCGCGATTGGAATCCTGTTCCGTGAGAAGCGTTTCCAAGAGTATGAGAGAGAGCAGATGGAAAAGGTCATGGTTTGAAGCGTGAGAAGGAGACCCGTCAGGAAAGCCATACACGTAAGTCGGGGAAGCACTTTCGCGTGACATGGTGAAGGCATCTAGAATGTGCCCTGTGACGGTGCTCGAGAAACCACTTGTGAAGAAGGCTTCCCTCAACTGCCGTATCGTTTCCGTAGGAGGAAACTGTTTTCCGTAGTGGGTGTGAAGGCATAAGGGACGTAGACGAGACTTCGCTCTCCGCTTCGAAGGTGCCTGCCGTCGTTACACGAAGAAGGATGTGTATGGAAATGGATGACTGCGGAAGCATAAGGAAGATGGCATGCGTTTGTTTAACTCTAAGAACAAGTCTCGAGGGTTCCCGTCCTTCGACTACCATCTCTTCTCGTAAGGATGCGAAGCCGCTCCTTAAACCTCGTGTGAACGAAAAGAGATGGAACGCGCGATACCGCACAGTGAGGAACACGTTGTGCGGAGGGTTTCTCTCCATTACGTCCTGTGTCATGGAGGTGGATGGGTCTTGCAATGTACGTGGGCTAGCCTCAGTAGCAGTAGTAGCCTGACACTGAATTCTGAGAAACAAGGCCATGTCAAACAGGCTTTCGCGCTAACATCGTGGTGCTTGAAGAAAGAAGCCTTTGGAGACATGTGCGTTGCTATATAAGGTAGGCGTCTTACACTCACCTCTCACGAAACCAAACTGTAGGGAACTAGTCTTTCCACTACCGCCTCCGGGGAAGAAGTTGGAAGAACTTTCCGACGTTCAAAGTGAAGGCACAAATGCTGGGCCGTCTACCACTGTTTGAGAGAGGAGTTGTGTCTCAAGCTCCTGTCAACCCAGATCTTGCTTCGGGAAGAGAGAAGCGTTTTCAGGACTTCGTGTGAAAGCGTAAGGACAATGCCATAGGCTGAATGGTGAAGGAAAATGTGGGTCGAATGCGACCACCAACTAACAAGTTGTCCCCTAGGGAGGTGTGTGTCTGGAAATGGGAGGAAGCGTAAGGAACGAGCTGTACACTTAAGTCTAAGAGACAATGCTGTGGAGGAGCGGTCCTTCGACTCCCCGCCTCCTTTCCTAAGGATCGAAGCAGCTTGACGCCGAGTGTGAACGGAAGCAGAGGAAAAGCCTGCTATACCTTACTCGGGGAACCACTTTGTATGGAGGGCTTCTCTCAATGAACACCACGGCTCACGACGCTAGAAGGGTTTTCAAACGTACGTGAGTTCGCCAAAGGAAAGCCACAGACTACACTGTGCGAAACAAGTCTGTGTCAAACCGCGCCTTCGAGCTTCCATCTGGCTTCACGGGGAAAACCTAGTCACAACATGAACGTGTGGAGCCCTAAACAGGCGGCGTGCACGTCGGTCTGAAGAAACACCACTGCAGAGAAACCGTGTTTCTCCCAACCTCTTCCCTGAAAATGGTAGTCTATTCCAAGGTAAGTGTGACAGCGCAAGGCATGTGCCCCATGCCTGCGCCACGGAAATAAGGAGTGGAGATTGTCTCTCCCGGTTCAAACCTTGTTCCGTGAGAAATGTTTTCAAGAGTACGAGAGAGAGCAGAGGGAAAAGGTCATGCCTTTAAGTCTGAGAAGGAAACCCTGGAAAGCCGTACGCCTACGTATGAGCGGCATTCTGGCGCGAACGTGTGAAGGCATAAAGAATGTGTCCTGGGACGGTGCTTGACAAACCCCTTGTGAAGAAGTCTTCCCTCAGCTATCATATGGTTTCAGGAAGATAAAAGTGTTTTCCGCCGTGGGCGCGAAGGCACGAGGGACGTGCCCTAGAGTGAGCTGTCCGTTTCGAATGTGCCGCCCGTCGTTCCACGAAGAAGGGTGAGTATGGAAATGTATGATGTGAGGAAGCATAGGGAAGATTGCCTACGGGTGTTTAACTCTAAGGACAAATCTAGAGGGTTGCCGTCCGTCGACGACCAGCTCTTTCCCTACGGATGGAAGCGCCGTGTTAAAGCTTAGGGCGAGAGAAAAGAGACGGAATGCGAGATACACCACAGTGGGGAACACGTTGTGTGGAGGGCTTCTCTCCACCAAAGTCTCGGGTCACGAATTTGGAAGGGCCTTCAAATGTACGTGAGCTAGCGTCAGCAGAGCCTTCCACTGAACTCAGAGAAACGAGGCCGCGTCAAACATGATTTGGTGCTAACCCCTTGGTTCGCGAAGCGCGAAGCCTTTTGAGATATGTGTGTGAGGGTCTTGCACTCACCTCTCAAGAAACAAAACGGTAGAGCAATAGTCTTCCCACTACCATCTACAGGGAAGAAGACGGAGGAAATGTCCCACGTTAAACGTGAAGGCGCAAGTTACTGTGCCATAGAGCCCTGCTTGGGAAAGAACTTGTGTCGAAAGCTTCTCCCAACTCAGATCTTGTTTCGGGAAGATAGAAGCGCTGTCGGTACTTTGTGTGAAAACACAAGGAAAATGCCACACGCTGAATTGTGAAGAGAAATGTGGGTCGAACGTGACCACCAACACACTCGTTGTCCCCTAGAGAGGTGTGTGTCTGGAAGTGGGAGGAAGCGTAACGGACGTGCTATACACTTAACTCCAAGAAACAACGCTGTGGAGGTGCGGTCCTTCGACTGCCCTTCTTCTTTGCTAAGGAACGAAGCGGCTTGAAGCCAAGTGTGAAAGGAAACGGAGGGCAAGGAAGGGTGATATACCTCACTCGCGGCACAACTTCTGATGGAGGGCTTTTCTCAACGAACACCATGTGTCACGAAGATAGAAGGGTTTGCGAAAGTATGTGACTTCGCCAAAGGAAAGGCATACACGAATCTCGGCGAACCACGTCTGTGTCGATCGCGACTTCGAGCTTCCATCTGGGTTCCCGAGGAACCCATAGTCACATAATGTATGTGTTGTATCCTACTGCAGAAACACCACTGCAGAGAAACCGTGCGTCTACTATCACCTTCCCTGAAACTGGTAGACTTTTGCAATGGAAGTGGGAAATCGCAAGGAATGTGCCCCGTGCCTGTGCCACGGAAGTAACTAGTGTAAATGTCTGTCGCGATTGGAATCCTGTTCCGTGAGAAGCGTTTCCAAGAGTATGAGAGAGAGCAGATGGAAAAGGTCATGGTTTGAAGCGTGAGAAGGAGACCCGTCAGGAAAGCCATACACGTAAGTCGGGGAAGCACTTTCGCGTGACATGGTGAAGGCATCTAGAATGTGCCCTGTGACGGTGCTCGAGAAACCACTTGTGAAGAAGGCTTCCCTCAACTGCCGTATCGTTTCCGTAGGAGGAAACTGTTTTCCGTAGTGGGTGTGAAGGCATAAGGGACGTAGACGAGACTTCGCTCTCCGCTTCGAAGGTGCCTGCCGTCGTTACACGAAGAAGGATGTGTATGGAAATGGATGACTGCGGAAGCATAAGGAAGATGGCATGCGTTTGTTTAACTCTAAGAACAAGTCTCGAGGGTTCCCGTCCTTCGACTACCATCTCTTCTCGTAAGGATGCGAAGCCGCTCCTTAAACCTCGTGTGAACGAAAAGAGATGGAACGCGCGATACCGCACAGTGAGGAACACGTTGTGCGGAGGGTTTCTCTCCATTACGTCCTGTGTCATGGAGGTGGATGGGTCTTGCAATGTACGTGGGCTAGCCTCAGTAGCAGTAGTAGCCTGACACTGAATTCTGAGAAACAAGGCCATGTCAAACAGGCTTTCGCGCTAACATCGTGGTGCTTGAAGAAAGAAGCCTTTGGAGACATGTGCGTTGCTATATAAGGTAGGCGTCTTACACTCACCTCTCACGAAACCAAACTGTAGGGAACTAGTCTTTCCACTACCGCCTCCGGGGAAGAAGTTGGAAGAACTTTCCGACGTTCAAAGTGAAGGCACAAATGCTGGGCCGTCTACCACTGTTTGAGAGAGGAGTTGTGTCTCAAGCTCCTGTCAACCCAGATCTTGCTTCGGGAAGAGAGAAGCGTTTTCAGGACTTCGTGTAAAAGCGTAAGGACAATGCCATAGGCTGAATGGTGAAGGAAAATGTGGGTCGAATGCGACCACCAACTAACAAGTTGTCCCCTAGGGAGGTGTGTGTCTGGAAATGGGAGGAAGCGTAAGGAACGAGCTGTACACTTAAGTCTAAGAGACAATGCTGTGGAGGAGCGGTCCTTCGACTCCCCGCCTCCTTTCCTAAGGATCGAAGCAGCTTGACGCCGAGTGTGAACGGAAGCAGAGGAAAAGCCTGCTATACCTTACTCGGGGAACCACTTTGTATGGAGGGCTTCTCTCAATGAACACCACGGCTCACGACGCTAGAAGGGTTTTCAAACGTACGTGAGTTCGCCAAAGGAAAGCCACAGACTACACTGTGCGAAACAAGTCTGTGTCAAACCGCGCCTTCGAGCTTCCATCTGGCTTCACGGGGAAAACCTAGTCACAACATGAACGTGTGGAGCCCTAAACAGGCGGCGTGCACGTCGGTCTGAAGAAACACCACTGCAGAGAAACCGTGTTTCTCCCAACCTCTTCCCTGAAAATGGTAGTCTATTCCAAGGTAAGTGTGACAGCGCAAGGCATGTGCCCCATGCCTGCGCCACGGAAATAAGGAGTGGAGATTGTCTCTCCCGGTTCAAACCTTGTTCCGTGAGAAATGTTTTCAAGAGTACGAGAGAGAGCAGAGGGAAAAGGTCATGCCTTTAAGTCTGAGAAGGAAACCCTGGAAGGCCGTACGCCTACGTATGAGCGGCATTCTGGCGCGAACGTGTGAAGGCATAAAGAATGTGTCCTGGGACGGTGCTTGACAAACCCCTTGTGAAGAAGTCTTCCCTCAGCTATCATATGGTTTCAGGAAGATAAAAGTGTTTTCCGCCGTGGGCGCGAAGGCACGAGGGACGTGCCCTAGAGTGAGCTGTCCGTTTCGAATGTGCCGCCCGTCGTTCCACGAAGAAGGGTGAGTATGGAAATGTATGATGTGAGGAAGCATAGGGAAGATTGCCTACGGGTGTTTAACTCTAAGGACAAATCTAGAGGGTTGCCGTCCGTCGACGACCAGCTCTTTCCCTACGGATGGAAGCGCCGTGTTAAAGCTTAGGGCGAGAGAAAAGAGACGGAATGCGAGATACACCACAGTGGGGAACACGTTGTGTGGAGGGCTTCTCTCCACCAAAGTCTCGGGTCACGAATTTGGAAGGGCCTTCAAATGTACGTGAGCTAGCGTCAGCAGAGCCTTCCACTGAACTCAGAGAAACGAGGCCGCGTCAAACATGATTTGGTGCTAACCCCTTGGTTCGCGAAGCGCGAAGCCTTTTGAGATATGTGTGTGAGGGTCTTGCACTCACCTCTCAAGAAACAAAACGGTAGAGCAATAGTCTTCCCACTACCATCTACAGGGAAGAAGACGGAGGAAATGTCCCACGTTAAACGTGAAGGCGCAAGTTACTGTGCCATAGAGCCCTGCTTGGGAAAGAACTTGTGTCGAAAGCTTCTCCCAACTCAGATCTTGTTTCGGGAAGATAGAAGCGCTGTCGGTACTTTGTGTGAAAACACAAGGAAAATGCCACACGCTGAATTGTGAAGAGAAATGTGGGTCGAACGTGACCACCAACACACTCGTTGTCCCCTAGAGAGGTGTGTGTCTGGAAGTGGGAGGAAGCGTAACGGACGTGCTATACACTTAACTCCAAGAAACAACGCTGTGGAGGTGCGGTCCTTCGACTGCCCTTCTTCTTTGCTAAGGAACGAAGCGGCTTGAAGCCAAGTGTGAAAGGAAACGGAGGGCAAGGAAGGGTGATATACCTCACTCGCGGCACAACTTCTGATGGAGGGCTTTTCTCAACGAACACCATGTGTCACGAAGATAGAAGGGTTTGCGAAAGTATGTGACTTCGCCAAAGGAAAGGCATACACGAATCTCGGCGAACCACGTCTGTGTCGATCGCGACTTCGAGCTTCCATCTGGGTTCCCGAGGAACCCATAGTCACATAATGTATGTGTTGTATCCTACTGCAGAAACACCACTGCAGAGAAACCGTGCGTCTACTATCACCTTCCCTGAAACTGG
The DNA here is from genome assembly GCF_037043125.1 of Eumetopias jubatus. NCBI lineage: Eukaryota > Metazoa > Chordata > Mammalia > Carnivora > Otariidae > Eumetopias > Eumetopias jubatus. Next base: position 275,445 of record NW_028274969.1, read on the forward strand.
TAGACTTTTGCAATGGAAGTGGGAAATCGCAAGGAATGTGCCCCGTGCCTGTGCCACGGAAGTAACTAGTGTAAATGTCTGTCGCGATTGGAATCCTGTTCCGTGAGAAGCGTTTCCAAGAGTATGAGAGAGAGCAGATGGAAAAGGTCATGGTTTGAAGCGTGAGAAGGAGACCCGTCAGGAAAGCCATACACGTAAGTCGGGGAAGCACTTTCGCGTGACATGGTGAAGGCATCTAGAATGTGCCCTGTGACGGTGCTCGAGAAACCACTTGTGAAGAAGGCTTCCCTCAACTGCCGTATCGTTTCCGTAGGAGGAAACTGTTTTCCGTAGTGGGTGTGAAGGCATAAGGGACGTAGACGAGACTTCGCTCTCCGCTTCGAAGGTGCCTGCCGTCGTTACACGAAGAAGGATGTGTATGGAAATGGATGACTGCGGAAGCATAAGGAAGATGGCATGCGTTTGTTTAACTCTAAGAACAAGTCTCGAGGGTTCCCGTCCTTCGACTACCATCTCTTCTCGTAAGGATGCGAAGCCGCTCCTTAAACCTCGTGTGAACGAAAAGAGATGGAACGCGCGATACCGCACAGTGAGGAACACGTTGTGCGGAGGGTTTCTCTCCATTACGTCCTGTGTCATGGAGGTGGATGGGTCTTGCAATGTACGTGGGCTAGCCTCAGTAGCAGTAGTAGCCTGACACTGAATTCTGAGAAACAAGGCCATGTCAAACAGGCTTTCGCGCTAACATCGTGGTGCTTGAAGAAAGAAGCCTTTGGAGACATGTGCGTTGCTATATAAGGTAGGCGTCTTACACTCACCTCTCACGAAACCAAACTGTAGGGAACTAGTCTTTCCACTACCGCCTCCGGGGAAGAAGTTGGAAGAACTTTCCGACGTTCAAAGTGAAGGCACAAATGCTGGGCCGTCTACCACTGTTTGAGAGAGGAGTTGTGTCTCAAGCTCCTGTCAACCCAGATCTTGCTTCGGGAAGAGAGAAGCGTTTTCAGGACTTCGTGTGAAAGCGTAAGGACAATGCCATAGGCTGAATGGTGAAGGAAAATGTGGGTCGAATGCGACCACCAACTAACAAGTTGTCCCCTAGGGAGGTGTGTGTCTGGAAATGGGAGGAAGCGTAAGGAACGAGCTGTACACTTAAGTCTAAGAGACAATGCTGTGGAGGAGCGGTCCTTCGACTCCCCGCCTCCTTTCCTAAGGATCGAAGCAGCTTGACGCCGAGTGTGAACGGAAGCAGAGGAAAAGCCTGCTATACCTTACTCGGGGAACCACTTTGTATGGAGGGCTTCTCTCAATGAACACCACGGCTCACGACGCTAGAAGGGTTTTCAAACGTACGTGAGTTCGCCAAAGGAAAGCCACAGACTACACTGTGCGAAACAAGTCTGTGTCAAACCGCGCCTTCGAGCTTCCATCTGGCTTCACGGGGAAAACCTAGTCACAACATGAACGTGTGGAGCCCTAAACAGGCGGCGTGCACGTCGGTCTGAAGAAACACCACTGCAGAGAAACCGTGTTTCTCCCAACCTCTTCCCTGAAAATGGTAGTCTATTCCAAGGTAAGTGTGACAGCGCAAGGCATGTGCCCCATGCCTGCGCCACGGAAATAAGGAGTGGAGATTGTCTCTCCCGGTTCAAACCTTGTTCCGTGAGAAATGTTTTCAAGAGTACGAGAGAGAGCAGAGGGAAAAGGTCATGCCTTTAAGTCTGAGAAGGAAACCCTGGAAAGCCGTACGCCTACGTATGAGCGGCATTCTGGCGCGAACGTGTGAAGGCATAAAGAATGTGTCCTGGGACGGTGCTTGACAAACCCCTTGTGAAGAAGTCTTCCCTCAGCTATCATATGGTTTCAGGAAGATAAAAGTGTTTTCCGCCGTGGGCGCGAAGGCACGAGGGACGTGCCCTAGAGTGAGCTGTCCGTTTCGAATGTGCCGCCCGTCGTTCCACGAAGAAGGGTGAGTATGGAAATGTATGATGTGAGGAAGCATAGGGAAGATTGCCTACGGGTGTTTAACTCTAAGGACAAATCTAGAGGGTTGCCGTCCGTCGACGACCAGCTCTTTCCCTACGGATGGAAGCGCCGTGTTAAAGCTTAGGGCGAGAGAAAAGAGACGGAATGCGAGATACACCACAGTGGGGAACACGTTGTGTGGAGGGCTTCTCTCCACCAAAGTCTTGGGTCACGAATTTGGAAGGGCCTTCAAATGTACGTGAGCTAGCGTCAGCAGAGCCTTCCACTGAACTCAGAGAAACGAGGCCGCGTCAAACATGATTTCGTGCTAACCCCTTGGTTCGCGAAGCGCGAAGCCTTTTGAGATATGTGTGTGAGGGTCTTGCACTCACCTCTCAAGAAACAAAACGGTAGAGCAATAGTCTTCCCACTACCATCTACAGGGAAGAAGACGGAGGAAATGTCCCACGTTAAAAGTGAAGGCGCAAGTTACTGTGCCATAGAGCCCTGCTTGGGAAAGAACTTGTGTCGAAAGCTTCTCCCAACTCAGATCTTGTTTCGGGAAGATAGAAGCGCTGTCGGTACTTTGTGTGAAAACACAAGGAAAATGCCACACGCTGAATTGTGAAGAGAAATGTGGGTCGAACGTGACCACCAACACACTCGTTGTCCCCTAGAGAGGTGTGTGTCTGGAAGTGGGAGGAAGCGTAACGGACGTGCTATACACTTAACTCCAAGAAACAACGCTGTGGAGGTGCGGTCCTTCGACTGCCCTTCTTCTTTGCTAAGGAACGAAGCGGCTTGAAGCCAAGTGTGAAAGGAAACGGAGGGCAAGGAAGGGTGATATACCTCACTCGCGGCACAACTTCTGATGGAGGGCTTTTCTCAACGAACACCATGTGTCACGAAGATAGAAGGGTTTGCGAAAGTATGTGACTTCGCCAAAGGAAAGGCATACACGAATCTCGGCGAACCACGTCTGTGTCGATCGCGACTTCGAGCTTCCATCTGGGTTCCCGAGGAACCCATAGTCACATAATGTATGTGTTGTATCCTACTGCAGAAACACCACTGCAGAGAAACCGTGCGTCTACTATCACCTTCCCTGAAACTGGTAGACTTTTGCAATGGAAGTGGGAAATCGCAAGGAATGTGCCCCGTGCCTGTGCCACGGAAGTAACTAGTGTCAATGTCTGTCGCGATTGGAATCCTGTTCCGTGAGAAGCGTTTCCAAGAGTATGAGAGAGAGCAGATGGAAAAGGTCATGGTTTGAAGCGTGAGAAGGAGACCCGTCAGGAAAGCCATACACGTAAGTCGGGGAAGCACTTTCGCGTGACATGGTGAAGGCATCTAGAATGTGCCCTGTGACGGTGCTCGAGAAACCACTTGTGAAGAAGGCTTCCCTCAACTGCCGTATCGTTTCCGTAGGAGGAAACTGTTTTCCGTAGTGGGTGTGAAGGCATAAGGGACGTAGACGAGACTTCGCTCTCCGCTTCGAAGGTGCCTGCCGTCGTTACACGAAGAAGGATGTGTATGGAAATGGATGACTGCGGAAGCATAAGGAAGATGGCATGCGTTTGTTTAACTCTAAGAACAAGTCTCGAGGGTTCCCGTCCTTCGACTACCATCTCTTCTCGTAAGGATGCGAAGCCGCTCCTTAAACCTCGTGTGAACGAAAAGAGATGGAACGCGCGATACCGCACAGTGAGGAACACGTTGTGCGGAGGGTTTCTCTCCATTACGTCCTGTGTCATGGAGGTGGATGGGTCTTGCAATGTACGTGGGCTAGCCTCAGTAGCAGTAGTAGCCTGACACTGAATTCTGAGAAACAAGGCCATGTCAAACAGGCTTTCGCGCTAACATCGTGGTGCTTGAAGAAAGAAGCCTTTGGAGACATGTGCGTTGCTATATAAGGTAGGCGTCTTACACTCACCTCTCACGAAACCAAACTGTAGGGAACTAGTCTTTCCACTACCGCCTCCGGGGAAGAAGTTGGAAGAACTTTCCGACGTTCAAAGTGAAGGCACAAATGCTGGGCCGTCTACCACTGTTTGAGAGAGGAGTTGTGTCTCAAGCTCCTGTCAACCCAGATCTTGCTTCGGGAAGAGAGAAGCGTTTTCAGGACTTCGTGTGAAAGCGTAAGGACAATGCCATAGGCTGAATGGTGAAGGAAAATGTGGGTCGAATGCGACCACCAACTAACAAGTTGTCCCCTAGGGAGGTGTGTGTCTGGAAATGGGAGGAAGCGTAAGGAACGAGCTGTACACTTAAGTCTAAGAGACAATGCTGTGGAGGAGCGGTCCTTCGACTCCCCGCCTCCTTTCCTAAGGATCGAAGCAGCTTGACGCCGAGTGTGAACGGAAGCAGAGGAAAAGCCTGCTATACCTTACTCGGGGAACCACTTTGTATGGAGGGCTTCTCTCAATGAACACCACGGCTCACGACGCTAGAAGGGTTTTCAAACGTACGTGAGTTCGCCAAAGGAAAGCCACAGACTACACTGTGCGAAACAAGTCTGTGTCAAACCGCGCCTTCGAGCTTCCATCTGGCTTCACGGGGAAAACCTAGTCACAACATGAACGTGTGGAGCCCTAAACAGGCGGCGTGCACGTCGGTCTGAAGAAACACCACTGCAGAGAAACCGTGTTTCTCCCAACCTCTTCCCTGAAAATGGTAGTCTATTCCAAGGTAAGTGTGACATCGCAAGGCATGTGCCCCATGCCTGCGCCACGGAAATAAGGAGTGGAGATTGTCTCTCCCGGTTCAAACCTTGTTCCGTGAGAAATGTTTTCAAGAGTACGAGAGAGAGCAGAGGGAAAAGGTCATGCCTTTAAGTCTGAGAAGGAAACCCTGGAAAGCCGTACGCCTACGTATGAGCGGCATTCTGGCGCGAACGTGTGAAGGCATAAAGAATGTGTCCTGGGACGGTGCTTGACAAACCCCTTGTGAAGAAGTCTTCCCTCAGCTATCATATGGTTTCAGGAAGATAAAAGTGTTTTCCGCCGTGGGCGCGAAGGCACGAGGGACGTGCCCTAGAGTGAGCTGTCCGTTTCGAATGTGCCGCCCGTCGTTCCACGAAGAAGGGTGAGTATGGAAATGTATGATGTGAGGAAGCATAGGGAAGATTGCCTACGGGTGTTTAACTCTAAGGACAAATCTAGAGGGTTGCCGTCCGTCGACGACCAGCTCTTTCCCTACGGATGGAAGCGCCGTGTTAAAGCTTAGGGCGAGAGAAAAGAGACGGAATGCGAGATACACCACAGTGGGGAACACGTTGTGTGGAGGGCTTCTCTCCACCAAAGTCTCGGGTCACGAATTTGGAAGGGCCTTCAAATGTACGTGAGCTAGCGTCAGCAGAGCCTTCCACTGAACTCAGAGAAACGAGGCCGCGTCAAACATGATTTGGTGCTAACCCCTTGGTTCGCGAAGCGCGAAGCCTTTTGAGATATGTGTGTGAGGGTCTTGCACTCACCTCTCAAGAAACAAAACGGTAGAGCAATAGTCTTCCCACTACCATCTACAGGGAAGAAGACGGAGGAAATGTCCCACGTTAAACGTGAAGGCGCAAGTTACTGTGCCATAGAGCCCTGCTTGGGAAAGAACTTGTGTCGAAAGCTTCTCCCAACTCAGATCTTGTTTCGGGAAGATAGAAGCGCTGTCGGTACTTTGTGTGAAAACACAAGGAAAATGCCACACGCTGAATTGTGAAGAGAAATGTGGGTCGAACGTGACCACCAACACACTCGTTGTCCCCTAGAGAGGTGTGTGTCTGGAAGTGGGAGGAAGCGTAACGGACGTGCTATACACTTAACTCCAAGAAACAACGCTGTGGAGGTGCGGTCCTTCGACTGCCCTTCTTCTTTGCTAAGGAACGAAGCGGCTTGAAGCCAAGTGTGAAAGGAAACGGAGGGCAAGGAAGGGTGATATACCTCACTCGCGGCACAACTTCTGATGGAGGGCTTTTCTCAACGAACACCATGTGTCACGAAGATAGAAGGGTTTGCGAAAGTATGTGACTTCGCCAAAGGAAAGGCATACACGAATCTCGGCGAACCACGTCTGTGTCGATCGCGACTTCGAGCTTCCATCTGGGTTCCCGAGGAACCCATAGTCACATAATGTATGTGTTGTATCCTACTGCAGAAACACCACTGCAGAGAAACCGTGCGTCTACTATCACCTTCCCTGAAACTGGTAGACTTTTGCAATGGAAGTGGGAAATCGCAAGGAATGTGCCCCGTGCCTGTGCCACGGAAGTAACTAGTGTAAATGTCTGTCGCGATTGGAATCCTGTTCCGTGAGAAGCGTTTCCAAGAGTATGAGAGAGAGCAGATGGAAAAGGTCATGGTTTGAAGCGTGAGAAGGAGACCCGTCAGGAAAGCCATACACGTAAGTCGGGGAAGCACTTTCGCGTGACATGGTGAAGGCATCTAGAATGTGCCCTGTGACGGTGCTCGAGAAACCACTTGTGAAGAAGGCTTCCCTCAACTGCCGTATCGTTTCCGTAGGAGGAAACTGTTTTCCGTAGTGGGTGTGAAGGCATAAGGGACGTAGACGAGACTTCGCTCTCCGCTTCGAAGGTGCCTGCCGTCGTTACACGAAGAAGGATGTGTATGGAAATGGATGACTGCGGAAGCATAAGGAAGATGGCATGCGTTTGTTTAACTCTAAGAACAAGTCTCGAGGGTTCCCGTCCTTCGACTACCATCTCTTCTCGTAAGGATGCGAAGCCGCTCCTTAAACCTCGTGTGAACGAAAAGAGATGGAACGCGCGATACCGCACAGTGAGGAACACGTTGTGCGGAGGGTTTCTCTCCATTACGTCCTGTGTCATGGAGGTGGATGGGTCTTGCAATGTACGTGGGCTAGCCTCAGTAGCAGTAGTAGCCTGACACTGAATTCTGAGAAACAAGGCCATGTCAAACAGGCTTTCGCGCTAACATCGTGGTGCTTGAAGAAAGAAGCCTTTGGAGACATGTGCGTTGCTATATAAGGTAGGCGTCTTACACTCACCTCTCACGAAACCAAACTGTAGGGAACTAGTCTTTCCACTACCGCCTCCGGGGAAGAAGTTGGAAGAACTTTCCGACGTTCAAAGTGAAGGCACAAATGCTGGGCCGTCTACCACTGTTTGAGAGAGGAGTTGTGTCTCAAGCTCCTGTCAACCCAGATCTTGCTTCGGGAAGAGAGAAGCGTTTTCAGGACTTCGTGTAAAAGCGTAAGGACAATGCCATAGGCTGAATGGTGAAGGAAAATGTGGGTCGAATGCGACCACCAACTAACAAGTTGTCCCCTAGGGAGGTGTGTGTCTGGAAATGGGAGGAAGCGTAAGGAACGAGCTGTACACTTAAGTCTAAGAGACAATGCTGTGGAGGAGCGGTCCTTCGACTCCCCGCCTCCTTTCCTAAGGATCGAAGCAGCTTGACGCCGAGTGTGAACGGAAGCAGAGGAAAAGCCTGCTATACCTTACTCGGGGAACCACTTTGTATGGAGGGCTTCTCTCAATGAACACCACGGCTCACGACGCTAGAAGGGTTTTCAAACGTACGTGAGTTCGCCAAAGGAAAGCCACAGACTACACTGTGCGAAACAAGTCTGTGTCAAACCGCGCCTTCGAGCTTCCATCTGGCTTCACGGGGAAAACCTAGTCACAACATGAACGTGTGGAGCCCTAAACAGGCGGCGTGCACGTCGGTCTGAAGAAACACCACTGCAGAGAAACCGTGTTTCTCCCAACCTCTTCCCTGAAAATGGTAGTCTATTCCAAGGTAAGTGTGACAGCGCAAGGCATGTGCCCCATGCCTGCGCCACGGAAATAAGGAGTGGAGATTGTCTCTCCCGGTTCAAACCTTGTTCCGTGAGAAATGTTTTCAAGAGTACGAGAGAGAGCAGAGGGAAAAGGTCATGCCTTTAAGTCTGAGAAGGAAACCCTGGAAGGCCGTACGCCTACGTATGAGCGGCATTCTGGCGCGAACGTGTGAAGGCATAAAGAATGTGTCCTGGGACGGTGCTTGACAAACCCCTTGTGAAGAAGTCTTCCCTCAGCTATCATATGGTTTCAGGAAGATAAAAGTGTTTTCCGCCGTGGGCGCGAAGGCACGAGGGACGTGCCCTAGAGTGAGCTGTCCGTTTCGAATGTGCCGCCCGTCGTTCCACGAAGAAGGGTGAGTATGGAAATGTATGATGTGAGGAAGCATAGGGAAGATTGCCTACGGGTGTTTAACTCTAAGGACAAATCTAGAGGGTTGCCGTCCGTCGACGACCAGCTCTTTCCCTACGGATGGAAGCGCCGTGTTAAAGCTTAGGGCGAGAGAAAAGAGACGGAATGCGAGATACACCACAGTGGGGAACACGTTGTGTGGAGGGCTTCTCTCCACCAAAGTCTCGGGTCACGAATTTGGAAGGGCCTTCAAATGTACGTGAGCTAGCGTCAGCAGAGCCTTCCACTGAACTCAGAGAAACGAGGCCGCGTCAAACATGATTTGGTGCTAACCCCTTGGTTCGCGAAGCGCGAAGCCTTTTGAGATATGTGTGTGAGGGTCTTGCACTCACCTCTCAAGAAACAAAACGGTAGAGCAATAGTCTTCCCACTACCATCTACAGGGAAGAAGACGGAGGAAATGTCCCACGTTAAACGTGAAGGCGCAAGTTACTGTGCCATAGAGCCCTGCTTGGGAAAGAACTTGTGTCGAAAGCTTCTCCCAACTCAGATCTTGTTTCGGGAAGATAGAAGCGCTGTCGGTACTTTGTGTGAAAACACAAGGAAAATGCCACACGCTGAATTGTGAAGAGAAATGTGGGTCGAACGTGACCACCAACACACTCGTTGTCCCCTAGAGAGGTGTGTGTCTGGAAGTGGGAGGAAGCGTAACGGACGTGCTATACACTTAACTCCAAGAAACAACGCTGTGGAGGTGCGGTCCTTCGACTGCCCTTCTTCTTTGCTAAGGAACGAAGCGGCTTGAAGCCAAGTGTGAAAGGAAACGGAGGGCAAGGAAGGGTGATATACCTCACTCGCGGCACAACTTCTGATGGAGGGCTTTTCTCAACGAACACCATGTGTCACGAAGATAGAAGGGTTTGCGAAAGTATGTGACTTCGCCAAAGGAAAGGCATACACGAATCTCGGCGAACCACGTCTGTGTCGATCGCGACTTCGAGCTTCCATCTGGGTTCCCGAGGAACCCATAGTCACATAATGTATGTGTTGTATCCTACTGCAGAAACACCACTGCAGAGAAACCGTGCGTCTACTATCACCTTCCCTGAAACTGGTAGACTTTTGCAATGGAAGTGGGAAATCGCAAGGAATGTGCCCCGTGCCTGTGCCACGGAAGTAACTAGTGTAAATGTCTGTCGCGATTGGAATCCTGTTCCGTGAGAAGCGTTTCCAAGAGTATGAGAGAGAGCAGATGGAAAAGGTCATGGTTTGAAGCGTGAGAAGGAGACCCGTCAGGAAAGCCATACACGTAAGTCGGGGAAGCACTTTCGCGTGACATGGTGAAGGCATCTAGAATGTGCCCTGTGACGGTGCTCGAGAAACCACTTGTGAAGAAGGCTTCCCTCAACTGCCGTATCGTTTCCGTAGGAGGAAACTGTTTTCCGTAGTGGGTGTGAAGGCATAAGGGACGTAGACGAGACTTCGCTCTCCGCTTCGAAGGTGCCTGCCGTCGTTACACGAAGAAGGATGTGTATGGAAATGGATGACTGCGGAAGCATAAGGAAGATGGCATGCGTTTGTTTAACTCTAAGAACAAGTCTCGAGGGTTCCCGTCCTTCGACTACCATCTCTTCTCGTAAGGATGCGAAGCCGCTCCTTAAACCTCGTGTGAACGAAAAGAGATGGAACGCGCGATACCGCACAGTGAGGAACACGTTGTGCGGAGGGTTTCTCTCCATTACGTCCTGTGTCATGGAGGTGGATGGGTCTTGCAATGTACGTGGGCTAGCCTCAGTAGCAGTAGTAGCCTGACACTGAATTCTGAGAAACAAGGCCATGTCAAACAGGCTTTCGCGCTAACATCGTGGTGCTTGAAGAAAGAAGCCTTTGGAGACATGTGCGTTGCTATATAAGGTAGGCGTCTTACACTCACCTCTCACGAAACCAAACTGTAGGGAACTAGTCTTTCCACTACCGCCTCCGGGGAAGAAGTTGGAAGAACTTTCCGACGTTCAAAGTGAAGGCACAAATGCTGGGCCGTCTACCACTGTTTGAGAGAGGAGTTGTGTCTCAAGCTCCTGTCAACCCAGATCTTGCTTCGGGAAGAGAGAAGCGTTTTCAGGACTTCGTGTGAAAGCGTAAGGACAATGCCATAGGCTGAATGGTGAAGGAAAATGTGGGTCGAATGCGACCACCAACTAACAAGTTGTCCCCTAGGGAGGTGTGTGTCTGGAAATGGGAGGAAGCGTAAGGAACGAGCTGTACACTTAAGTCTAAGAGACAATGCTGTGGAGGAGCGGTCCTTCGACTCCCCGCCTCCTTTCCTAAGGATCGAAGCAGCTTGACGCCGAGTGTGAACGGAAGCAGAGGAAAAGCCTGCTATACCTTACTCGGGGAACCACTTTGTATGGAGGGCTTCTCTCAATGAACACCACGGCTCACGACGCTAGAAGGGTTTTCAAACGTACGTGAGTTCGCCAAAGGAAAGCCACAGACTACACTGTGCGAAACAAGTCTGTGTCAAACCGCGCCTTCGAGCTTCCATCTGGCTTCATGGGGAAAACCTAGTCACAACATGAACGTGTGGAGCCCTAAACAGGCGGCGTGCACGTCGGTCTGAAGAAACACCACTGCAGAGAAACCGTGTTTCTCCCAACCTCTTCCCTGAAAATGGTAGTCTATTCCAAGGTAAGTGTGACAGCGCAAGGCATGTGCCCCATGCCTGCGCCACGGAAATAAGGAGTGGAGATTGTCTCTCCCGGTTCAAACCTTGTTCCGTGAGAAATGTTTTCAAGAGTACGAGAGAGAGCAGAGGGAAAAGGTCATGCCTTTAAGTTTGAGAAGGAAACCCTGGAAAGCCGTACGCCTACGTATGAGCGGCATTCTGGCGCGAACGTGTGAAGGCATAAAGAATGTGTCCTGGGACGGTGCTTGACAAACCCCTTGTGAAGAAGTCTTCCCTCAGCTATCATATGGTTTCAGGAAGATAAAAGTGTTTTCCGCCGTGGGCGTGAAGGCACGAGGGACGTGCCCTAGAGTGAGCTGTCCGTTTCGAATGTGCCGCCCGTCATTCCACGAAGAAGGGTGAGTATGGAAATGTATGATGTGAGGAAGCATAGGGAAGATTGCCTACGGGTGTTTAACTCTAAGGACAAATCTAGAGGGTTGCCGTCCGTCGACGACCAGCTCTTTCCCTACGGATGGAAGCGCCGTGTTAAAGCTTAGGGCGAGAGAAAAGAGACGGAATGCGAGATACACCACAGTGGGGAACACGTTGTGTGGAGGGCTTCTCTCCACCAAAGTCTTGGGTCACGAATTTGGAAGGGCCTTCAAATGTACGTGAGCTAGCGTCAGCAGAGCCTTCCACTGAACTCAGAGAAACGAGGCCGCGTCAAACATGATTTCGTGCTAACCCCTTGGTTCGCGAAGCGCGAAGCCTTTTGAGATATGTGTGTGAGGGTCTTGCACTCACCTCTCAAGAAACAAAACGGTAGAGCAATAGTCTTCCCACTACCATCTACAGGGAAGAAGACGGAGGAAATGTCCCACGTTAAAAGTGAAGGCGCAAGTTACTGTGCCATAGAGCCCTGCTTGGGAAAGAACTTGTGTCGAAAGCTTCTCCCAACTCAGATCTTGTTTCGGGAAGATAGAAGCGCTGTCGGTACTTTGTGTGAAAACACAAGGAAAATGCCACACGCTGAATTGTGAAGAGAAATGTGGGTCGAACGTGACCACCAACACACTCGTTGTCCCCTAGAGAGGTGTGTGTCTGGAAGTGGGAGGAAGCGTAACGGACGTGCTATACACTTAACTCCAAGAAACAACGCTGTGGAGGTGCGGTCCTTCGACTGCCCTTCTTCTTTGCTAAGGAACGAAGCGGCTTGAAGCCAAGTGTGAAAGGAAACGGAGGGCAAGGAAGGGTGATATACCTCACTCGCGGCACAACTTCTGATGGAGGGCTTTTCTCAACGAACACCATGTGTCACGAAGATAGAAGGGTTTGCGAAAGTATGTGACTTCGCCAAAGGAAAGGCATACACGAATCTCGGCGAACCACGTCTGTGTCGATCGCGACTTCGAGCTTCCATCTGGGTTCCCGAGGAACCCATAGTCACATAATGTATGTGTTGTATCCTACTGCAGAAACACCACTGCAGAGAAACCGTGCGTCTACTATCACCTTCCCTGAAACTGGTAGACTTTTGCAATGGAAGTGGGAAATCGCAAGGAATGTGCCCCGTGCCTGTGCCACGGAAGTAACTAGTGTAAATGTCTGTCGCGATTGGAATCCTGTTCCGTGAGAAGCGTTTCCAAGAGTATGAGAGAGAGCAGATGGAAAAGGTCATGGTTTGAAGCGTGAGAAGGAGACCCGTCAGGAAAGCCATACACGTAAGTCGGGGAAGCACTTTCGCGTGACATGGTGAAGGCATCTAGAATGTGCCCTGTGACGGTGCTCGAGAAACCACTTGTGAAGAAGGCTTCCCTCAACTGCCGTATCGTTTCCGTAGGAGGAAACTGTTTTCCGTAGTGGGTGTGAAGGCATAAGGGACGTAGACGAGACTTCGCTCTCCGCTTCGAAGGTGCCTGCCGTCGTTACACGAAGAAGGATGTGTATGGAAATGGATGACTGCGGAAGCATAAGGAAGATGGCATGCGTTTGTTTAACTCTAAGAACAAGTCTCGAGGGTTCCCGTCCTTCGACTACCATCTCTTCTCGTAAGGATGCGAAGCCGCTCCTTAAACCTCGTGTGAACGAAAAGAGATGGAACGCGCGATACCGCACAGTGAGGAACACGTTGTGCGGAGGGTTTCTCTCCATTACGTCCTGTGTCATGGAGGTGGATGGGTCTTGCAATGTACGTGGGCTAGCCTCAGTAGCAGTAGTAGCCTGACACTGAATTCTGAGAAACAAGGCCATGTCAAACAGGCTTTCGCGCTAACATCGTGGTGCTTGAAGAAAGAAGCCTTTGGAGACATGTGCGTTGCTATATAAGGTAGGCGTCTTACACTCACCTCTCACGAAACCAAACTGTAGGGAACTAGTCTTTCCACTACCGCCTCCGGGGAAGAAGTTGGAAGAACTTTCCGACGTTCAAAGTGAAGGCACAAATGCTGGGCCGTCTACCACTGTTTGAGAGAGGAGTTGTGTCTCAAGCTCCTGTCAACCCAGATCTTGCTTCGGGAAGAGAGAAGCGTTTTCAGGACTTCGTGTGAAAGCGTAAGGACAATGCCATAGGCTGAATGGTGAAGGAAAATGTGGGTCGAATGCGACCACCAACTAACAAGTTGTCCCCTAGGGAGGTGTGTGTCTGGAAATGGGAGGAAGCGTAAGGAACGAGCTGTACACTTAAGTCTAAGAGACAATGCTGTGGAGGAGCCGTCCTTCGACTCCCCGCCTCCTTTCCTAAGGATCGAAGCAGCTTGACGCCGAGTGTGAACGGAAGCAGAGGAAAAGCCTGCTATACCTTACTCGGGGAACCACTTTGTATGGAGGGCTTCTCTCAATGAACACCACGGCTCACGACGCTAGAAGGGTTTTCAAACGTACGTGAGTTCGCCAAAGGAAAGCCACAGACTACACTGTGCGAAACAAGTCTGTGTCAAACCGCGCCTTCGAGCTTCCATCTGGCTTCACGGGGAAAACCTAGTCACAACATGAACGTGTGGAGCCCTAAACAGGCGGCGTGCACGTCGGTCTGAAGAAACACCACTGCAGAGAAACCGTGTTTCTCCCAACCTCTTCCCTGAAAATGGTAGTCTATTCCAAGGTAAGTGTGACAGCGCAAGGCATGTGCCCCATGCCTGCGCCACGGAAATAAGGAGTGGAGATTGTCTCTCCCGGTTCAAACCTTGTTCCGTGAGAAATGTTTTCAAGAGTACGAGAGAGAGCAGAGGGAAAAGGTCATGCCTTTAAGTCTGAGAAGGAAACCCTGGAAAGCCGTACGCCTACGTATGAGCGGCATTCTGGCGCGAACGTGTGAAGGCATAAAGAATGTGTCCTGGGACGGTGCTTGACAAACCCCTTGTGAAGAAGTCTTCCCTCAGCTATCATATGGTTTCAGGAAGATAAAAGTGTTTTCCGCCGTGGGCGTGAAGGCACGAGGGACGTGCCCTAGAGTGAGCTGTCCGTTTCGAATGTGCCGCCCGTCGTTCCACGAAGAAGGGTGAGTATGGAAATGTATGATGTGAGGAAGCATAGGGAAGATTGCCTACGGGTGTTTAACTCTAAGGACAAATCTAGAGGGTTGCCGTCCGTCGACGACCAGCTCTTTCCCTACGGATGGAAGCGCCGTGTTAAAGCTTAGGGCGAGAGAAAAGAGACGGAATGCGAGATACACCACAGTGGGGAACACGTTGTGTGGAGGGCTTCTCTCCACCAAAGTCTTGGGTCACGAATTTGGAAGGGCCTTCAAATGTACGTGAGCTAGCGTCAGCAGAGCCTTCCACTGAACTCAGAGAAACGAGGCCGCGTCAAACATGATTTCGTGCTAACCCCTTGGTTCGCGAAGCGCGAAGCCTTTTGAGATATGTGTGTGAGGGTCTTGCACTCACCTCTCAAGAAACAAAACGGTAGAGCAATAGTCTTCCCACTACCATCTACAGGGAAGAAGACGGAGGAAATGTCCCACGTTAAAAGTGAAGGCGCAAGTTACTGTGCCATAGAGCCCTGCTTGGGAAAGAACTTGTGTCGAAAGCTTCTCCCAACTCAGATCTTGTTTCGGGAAGATAGAAGCGCTGTCGGTACTTTGTGTGAAAACACAAGGAAAATGCCACACGCTGAATTGTGAAGAGAAATGTGGGTCGAACGTGACCACCAACACACTCGTTGTCCCCTAGAGAGGTGTGTGTCTGGAAGTGGGAGGAAGCGTAACGGACGTGCTATACACTTAACTCCAAGAAACAACGCTGTGGAGGTGCGGTCCTTCGACTGCCCTTCTTCTTTGCTAAGGAACGAAGCGGCTTGAAGCCAAGTGTGAAAGGAAACGGAGGGCAAGGAAGGGTGATATACCTCACTCGCGGCACAACTTCTGATGGAGGGCTTTTCTCAACGAACACCATGTGTCACGAAGATAGAAGGGTTTGCGAAAGTATGTGACTTCGCCAAAGGAAAGGCATACACGAATCTCGGCGAACCACGTCTGTGTCGATCGCGACTTCGAGCTTCCATCTGGGTTCCCGAGGAACCCATAGTCACATAATGTATGTGTTGTATCCTACTGCAGAAACACCACTGCAGAGAAACCGTGCGTCTACTATCACCTTCCCTGAAACTGGTAGACTTTTGCAATGGAAGTGGGAAATCGCAAGGAATGTGCCCCGTGCCTGTGCCACGGAAGTAACTAGTGTAAATGTCTGTCGCGATTGGAATCCTGTTCCGTGAGAAGCGTTTCCAAGAGTATGAGAGAGAGCAGATGGAAAAGGTCATGGTTTGAAGCGTGAGAAGGAGACCCGTCAGGAAAGCCATACACGTAAGTCGGGGAAGCACTTTCGCGTGACATGGTGAAGGCATCTAGAATGTGCCCTGTGACGGTGCTCGAGAAACCACTTGTGAAGAAGGCTTCCCTCAACTGCCGTATCGTTTCCGTAGGAGGAAACTGTTTTCCGTAGTGGGTGTGAAGGCATAAGGGACGTAGACGAGACTTCGCTCTCCGCTTCGAAGGTGCCTGCCGTCGTTACACGAAGAAGGATGTGTATGGAAATGGATGACTGCGGAAGCATAAGGAAGATGGCATGCGTTTGTTTAACTCTAAGAACAAGTCTCGAGGGTTCCCGTCCTTCGACTACCATCTCTTCTCGTAAGGATGCGAAGCCGCTCCTTAAACCTCGTGTGAACGAAAAGAGATGGAACGCGCGATACCGCACAGTGAGGAACACGTTGTGCGGAGGGTTTCTCTCCATTACGTCCTGTGTCATGGAGGTGGATGGGTCTTGCAATGTACGTGGGCTAGCCTCAGTAGCAGTAGTAGCCTGACACTGAATTCTGAGAAACAAGGCCATGTCAAACAGGCTTTCGCGCTAACATCGTGGTGCTTGAAGAAAGAAGCCTTTGGAGACATGTGCGTTGCTATATAAGGTAGGCGTCTTACACTCACCTCTCACGAAACCAAACTGTAGGGAACTAGTCTTTCCACTACCGCCTCCGGGGAAGAAGTTGGAAGAACTTTCCGACGTTCAAAGTGAAGGCACAAATGCTGGGCCGTCTACCACTGTTTGAGAGAGGAGTTGTGTCTCAAGCTCCTGTCAACCCAGATCTTGCTTCGGGAAGAGAGAAGCGTTTTCAGGACTTCGTGTGAAAGCGTAAGGACAATGCCATAGGCTGAATGGTGAAGGAAAATGTGGGTCGAATGCGACCACCAACTAACAAGTTGTCCCCTAGGGAGGTGTGTGTCTGGAAATGGGAGGAAGCGTAAGGAACGAGCTGTACACTTAAGTCTAAGAGACAATGCTGTGGAGGAGCCGTCCTTCGACTCCCCGCCTCCTTTCCTAAGGATCGAAGCAGCTTGACGCCGAGTGTGAACGGAAGCAGAGGAAAAGCCTGCTATACCTTACTCGGGGAACCACTTTGTATGGAGGGCTTCTCTCAATGAACACCACGGCTCACGACGCTAGAAGGGTTTTCAAACGTACGTGAGTTCGCCAAAGGAAAGCCACAGACTACACTGTGCGAAACAAGTCTGTGTCAAACCGCGCCTTCGAGCTTCCATCTGGCTTCACGGGGAAAACCTAGTCACAACATGAACGTGTGGAGCCCTAAACAGGCGGCGTGCACGTCGGTCTGAAGAAACACCACTGCAGAGAAACCGTGTTTCTCCCAACCTCTTCCCTGAAAATGGTAGTCTATTCCAAGGTAAGTGTGACAGCGCAAGGCATGTGCCCCATGCCTGCGCCACGGAAATAAGGAGTGGAGATTGTCTCTCCCGGTTCAAACCTTGTTCCGTGAGAAATGTTTTCAAGAGTACGAGAGAGAGCAGAGGGAAAAGGTCATGCCTTTAAGTCTGAGAAGGAAACCCTGGAAAGCCGTACGCCTACGTATGAGCGGCATTCTGGCGCGAACGTGTGAAGGCATAAAGAATGTGTCCTGGGACGGTGCTTGACAAACCCCTTGTGAAGAAGTCTTCCCTCAGCTATCATATGGTTTCAGGAAGATAAAAGTGTTTTCCGCCGTGGGCGTGAAGGCACGAGGGACGTGCCCTAGAGTGAGCTGTCCGTTTCGAATGTGCCGCCCGTCGTTCCACGAAGGAGGGTGAGTATGGAAATGTATGATGTGAGGAAGCATAGGGAAGATTGCCTACGGGTGTTTAACTCTAAGGACAA